>NC_044308.2:97177899-97490290 GCF_007474595.2 Lynx canadensis
GCCTCCTTCGACAGACCCCAGCAGCACACCTCCAGCTCAGCCTGCTTTCCCCCTCCGCTAAGCTGCAGCTGTGACTCCTCCTGTACTGGAAATGGGCAGCATGTTCCACCTGGAAAAATTTTTTCTTTCCAGGGGATTTTAGTTTAGGCTTTGCCTGTTCTTGGTTTTTCCAGGAGATTCGCTATTCCCGGCTGACACGGCATTGGCTGGCAAAGTTCAGGAAATGGCCTCTTTGGAGAACTCTACCTCTTTGCTTTTGTTTGTTCGCGAATTCTAAAGAAACCAAACTTCTGGTCAATAACCACTTGTTTCAGAAAGGGTGCAAACCACTAAAATGCACCCAAAGTACGAAAGAATTAAGAATTTTTCAGGGCCAGGAAAAAAAAGCTACCTTTTTCAATGACCCCAGTACATACAGGGAAGATAAGGACCCTACAGTCTTTGTCCCATAATAAAGCTTCTGTGAAAGCAATTTTCCAGCCTAGAGTTCTCTTTCCATGGCTTACCTCAGAAAAAGCCTGTAGTGAGATTTTTTTTCCCCTTTGAATCATGTTCCCCTTCTCATTCAGTTGATAAAAAGCCTGCTTTTGTGAGAGCCATTTGATGTTAGAAGGCTCTTCAAAATGCATGTGAACAGCCTTTGGAGAATTCTTGGAACACCCATCTAAATGTGGGTCTAAATAACAGGAAAGTTTCATTACCTGTAAACAAACTGCAAAGCCAGAATTCCAAATAGCAAGAACTCTTGTCCTCCAAGTCGTCAGCCCCTGAAGTCAATCAAGGACAGGTAAGAGTTTGACCTTTGGCACACTTTCCTCCCTCACCATTTAAATGTCAGTACTGGAGGAAGGATACTGGTAGACTGTCACGGTTAAAGTCAGCTCTCTTCTGCTGTTGTTGAATCATAACACAAGAAGTGTAAAAATATCCATGGTCCCCACCTTTCAAGAAAACTCCTACCGTGAAGTCATAGACCCAGGTTCCCCACATGCATGTGTGTAGCTCTGTGAACACACAGGGGACGATGTCATCAAGGCTTGCATCCTTTTTTCCCATTTGCATTTTTAAATACTTTCCATCAAAGAAACAGACCTTAAAGCGCTAGGAGACGTGGCTAAGAACTGGGTCAAAAAGAACAGACTGACTGGGGTGATTTTCCATTTTTTGGCTATTTAGTCCAAATACCAACCACTTTTAGGCTGGGTTTTATTTCGGGTTTTTCTTTTCTCTTGCCCTTTGGAGGAGATAGATTCTGAATCCTCTGCCAACTACATGATCTTGTAGACAATCCAGAAAATGAACCCTAGAGAACTCTAATTCTTTGTGTTGTATTTATTTGTTTTTGTTTGTTTGGTAATTGAATTTCTGGTAAATAACCTCTAGTCCCTGAGAGGTCACAGCCCCAAAAAACAACAATTCAAGTTTTTTAGGAACTCTCACCAGTTGACCAATCTTCTATTCTGACTTACTTTAGCTTCTGGCTAACTATGATAATTGAACTAACCAAGTGTACAGGGCCCTTACCAGGTGCATCTTACTGTCTCACAAAAATTCCATTTAATCCACATAGATTCTCCTTCAAGTGGGGGAAGTGCAGTGCGAGTTTTGAGCTAAGACAAAAGCTACCACTAATCCTCTATGTCCACCACCTCAAACCTATTTTCGAATCCATACCTCTCCTGGGTCAAAGACCCAAACATTCAATTCAACTGGGATATCCTACAAGCACCCCAAACTCAGTTTCTCCAAAACTTACTTTACCTTTTTTTTTTACCAACCTTCTATCCTTCCTCTGTTCTCTGTAGTAGTAAATGGCATCAACATCCACCCAAGACAGAAACCAAAGAATCATCCTAAACTCTTCCCTTCCCCTTCACCTCTAAGACTGCTTTAACACTCCCCTCTGTTGGTCTAACCCTTAGTCAGGTTTCTTCCTCACTCTAGGCCTCGATTCCCCTTTCATAGAACATTTCCTTTAGAAAACTTAGCATTGTGCATTCTTTCTGCGCCCCTTTGAAATGTATATAAATCTTTCTAAAAACTTCTTGCCAGTTTTAGAATCCAGGACTGACTTTCTGGAGGACCTGGGAACCATCTCTTTGAAATGTAATCATCAAAGAAGAGACCCTGTCTCCCAGTCTCTGTGGGAGGATAGGAGCCTAACTTCAGCTTCAAGTTGTAAAACTATTATCTGGCACAAAGATACAGGGCATCTTGCTTTTCCTTTGGGTAAAGACAGTCAACACTGATGATCTGTGTTCTCCCTCTCACCCCAGCTCTTAGGAATCCTCTCACACTTTGTTTTGGGGAATCCACTTCAAAGTGAGTTCTGTTCTCTCTCCCCCTTCTGCAATAGCTTTGAATAAAGTCTTCCTTGCATGTTTAACTTCCTCCCTCATGCCAAGGCCCAATCTTTCATTAGGTCTGCCAGCTCACTCCTCTGGATGATTACACTCTTTTCCGGATCAGTCTCCCTGATTGCAGTCTCTCTCTTTCCAGTCCCTTCCCTGCATGGTTGCAGCCAAATCAGTTCAAAATATGACATTTAATCATACAGTATTCCTACTTAAACATATACAGCCACATTTCCCTGAGACAGTCCTGGTTTATGCTTATTGCCCCAGATTAATTACTATTAACAGCCTCCTTTTGCTATCAAAAGAGTCCCAGGTAAGAAGACAATGACACCTTAGTATGGAATCTAGGAGCCAACCTCTGACTTCATCTACCTCCGCTCTTCTACACACACTCAATTCCGACCGTAACAAACTGCTTATGCCAAAGGATCTCAATGCCGGCTGTGCATTAAAATCACCACATACGGTTAGGCTTAATAACAGACTAACCAAAACTGACTCTTTGGGGGTGGGCCTTAAGCATTCTTAGATTTTTTTAAGAGCTTCCCAAGTAACTCTAATGTGGAACCCAACGGAGAACCCCTGGCATATAATTGCCAGATCAACCATATCATGTTATTCTGTTTCTTCTGCTTGAAAGGTCTTAATGCCTAGTGAATCTCCACTTTTCTGAAAAGTCCTCTCATTGTGAAGCTTTCTCTGACCTTTTACAGTACCCTGTATATGCCTTTATTACAGGACTCAGAGCACTGAACTACATACAATTACTTCTTTACATGTCCATCAATAGCTAAGTCCTATTGACCCGTATTCAATCCGTCTCTCACATCTGTCTCTCCTCCTCATTTCCCCACACTAGCTCATTATCGTCTCTCACTCAGAAGACGGCATAAGCTCCTTAGTACTTTTTCTGCTTCCAATCCCACTACCCTCCAAACTGCTCTCAGTTACTTTTTAAATATCATTCCACCATTCAAGTTCCTGATGGCTCATCACCTACAAAATAATATCTAAACTCCCCAGTGTGGAATTCATAGGCCTTCCCAAGTGACTCCAACACAAACCAGATTCCTCTTCCACTCACTCCTGATACCACCCACCTCCAACCACATAGGGTGGCTCATCCATCTCGGATCAAGCCACCATGCTTTCGTTTGAGCAGCTCCCTCTACCTAAAATGACTTACTCTCGTTTTCCATCAGGCACTCTTTATTTTTAAAAGCTCCACTAAAGTATTACTACTCTAAAGCTGCCCCCCCCAGCATGCATCACTCCCTCCTCTTTCACACATTTCCCATTTTAAATAGCTATGGATCGATCACCATAATTTGGTCTATATGATGTAAATGCCTGCCTCCCTCATGGCAGTAACCATCTCTAGGGCAAAGGCCAGGTGATACTAGTAAGAATCTCCCCCCTATAAGTGATTGGTGAATTCATTTGGGAAAGCATTTTTAAATCCCTAACTGGTAAATATAAGACAAGCATCTTTAAAATTTTCTGTTCCCCTCATCCATTGGAGGAATTGGCAATAGACACAGCTTCTATGTCTTAACATTATAAGAATTGTGGACCACAAAGAAATCTTTGGAGACTGGTCCCATATACATTTTGCTGGTTAAGAAAAAAAAAAAAAATGAGACACTTTCCAGACAAAAATACTTCCAAACAATGAAATCTATTAAGCCAGTGCTTTCTAGCTTTTCAATTTTGATTCTGTATTTTAAACATGTTCACTGGAAAGTCATTTATTGACAGAAATAGCAACACCAAGTGATTTCTTACAAGATCTTAAGAGAGTTAAAAAAGGATTTCTCATTTCTAACCTTTATAGTAGTTTCAAAACCCCTGGTTTTATGCTAAGAGCTACTATGAACTGCAAATTGGAGAGGTTTGAAGGCTTTTTTGTGCCTCAGAAGACTGATACCACCCTAGGAAATCTGCTAGATTCCTAATTTTAGGTTAGTTATTGTTGATTTGTATAAAAAATTAATATCCAATGAGAGAATCTCCCAGACACTTCCATGAATTACTTCTACTGACTTATCAAATATCAATGTGGTATCTGACTCTACATTTAGGATAAATGAAGTTTAGAAGAAATATATTAGGGATAGGGTCCAGAATTTTTTCTGAAATATTCTAAAACACATACTATTCTCTGAAATTCCTCACCCAAAAAAAATGGACATAGAGACCTTGGTGCAAATGAAAAATGTTTTAACTGTTCCTTAAATCAACCCTCTTCTACAAAGAGAAGCCAAATATACATGGACCTCTTCCCTCATGGGTGATAAGATGAAGTAGGCAACTGTTGAGTTATGAGTTACACCAGAAAATATTTTTTATAATTGTGTATCTATGTTAATGCACCTTAGGAAAAAATCTATAACTGTACAACACACCCAAGGATCTTGTGGCTTAGAATGAGAAAAGTTATGACTGCAGTAACCTATCTTATGTCTATCAAAAAAGGCTCTATGCCCTGGCATGGGTATGAATGCTTCACATCTTTAGTAACTGACTTTCTTAACTGCTTAGAAGCATTACTGATGATGATGGTCTAGATCTCTAACATGGATCTTCCCATGCCATATCTCCATACATGTCACTGAGCTCTTGTACTTGTAAGCATGTGTAATTTTATCAGAAAATGCAACTAATTATCCTCGGCTCTTTCTAACCATATACACCTGTGAGTGACAATCTCAGGGATAAGTGATATCCCAAAATCCAAATTAATCAACTAAACTTCCACTTTGTTTTAAACTAGGTGACATGAAACCTACTATTCCCTTACTATTGACTGCTCAGAAAATTCCATTCTTCTCCTCAAGGAACTTACCTTACTAATTCCTTACCAATTCCATTACCAATACCTTACCAATTCCATTTTTAACGTGATGTTATTGTTTGTCCTTATTCTTTTTTTTTTTTTTAATTTATGTATTTTTGAGAGACAGAGAGGCAGAGTATAGGCAGAGGAGGGGCAGAGAGAGGGAGACACAGAATTCGAAGCAGGCTGCACGCTCTGAGCTGTCAGCACAGAGCCCAATGCGGGGCCAGAACTCACAAACTGCAAGATCCTGACCTGAGCCAAAGTCAGACGCTCAACCGACTAAGCCACCCAGGTGCCCCGGTCCTTATTCTTTATTTAATGACAGTGCAATGAGGAGGGTTTTATTTTTCATTTTATTTATTATTATAATTATCTCCTATTTGTGACTAATGAAACTGGCTTTGACTTCTAGTAATAATAGAATGTTTCTCTTTAAAAAGAATTTAAAGGGGCACCTGGGTGGCTCAGTCGGTTAAGCATCCGACTTCAGCTCAGGTCACGATCTCGCAGTCCGTGAATTCGAGCCCCGTGTTAGGCTCTGGGCTGATGGCTCAGAGCCTGGAGCCTGCTTCCACTTCTGTGTCTCCCTCTCTCTCTGCCCCTCACCTGTTCATGCTCTCTCTCTGTCTCAAAAATAAATAAGCGTTAAAAATAAATAAATAAATAAATAAATAAATAAATAATAAAAAGAATTTAAAGTTAGAGGCGCATGGGTGGCTCAGTTGAGCGTCCGACTTCGGCTCAGGTCATGATCTCACATTTTTTGGCTCAGCCCAGAAAAAGGACTACATTTCCCAGCCACCATTGAAGGTAGAGGTACCAATACCACTTAAATTCTGAACAATAGAATGTAAGGGAAAATATTAGATGCAACTTCCAGGAAGAGGCCTTAAAGGAATGAAGCATAACCTTCCACTTTCCCTTCCTCCTTCTTGCTGGCTGGAGAACAAAAGTGATGGCTGGAATAGGAGCACTGTCTTAGAGCATGAGATGGTCTGCAGAAGAGAAGCCAAATGCATAGCAGAGAAACAAGATGTAAGGAGGCTGGATATCTGAAACCATGTAGCAAAGGCCCTGAAGCACTTACCTTTAGACTTTCACTCGAAAATTAAATAAATTTCCATCTTGTTGAAGCTGCTGTTATTTGTGGTTTACTGTCACTCTCAGCCAGACCTAATCCTAATGTATACATGAACACACTTTCAACCACGCATGAAATGTGTTCCTTCTACCAACTCTTTACATTGCTTGAGTTTCACTATTTCAAATTTTTTTAGAACACATTTATTGTGGATTGTTTAAAGCATTAACTATTATGAGTGAATTGTACCAAATATATATACAGGCAACACAGAAAGAGTTCAGCAGTTAATCACTTAATACAAATGTTTCCAATGCTTTTAAAGTCTTACATTTCACTGATGAGCAAAGGAACGACCAAAAAACAATAACAATGATAATAAGTAATTTGTTCAAGTTCACATTCAACATTCAACAAATATTAAGTAAATGATAAATGGGAAGTGAAGCTTAGATTCTACTAGGGGAGAAGGACAAAAAAATAAGAAACAGAAAGTATGAATAGAGATGCAATGAAAGCAGTAAGGAGCTGAGACAGAACCTAGCAAGAAGGAGGAAGGGAAGTGGCAAGCCAGCTTTTGCTTAAGGTCATGGAAGGCTAAGGCCTAAAGGACAAGATGGAGCTAGCCCAGCAAGGCTACAGGAAAATACATCGCAGGGAGAAGCAGGCTCAAATACCTTCACGTGGACAATGCTTTACATTTGAATAACTGGAGGTGCCTCTTCCACATTCCTCCAGCACACTATACTTCTGCACTTCCCTAGGTACCATAAAAGCATCCATAAATGCATGATTACTTTTTTGCCCAACAGAGTAAAATCAGTGGAAGCATTTGCACTGAGACTTAAATCTGCTAATGTCAATGCTACCATGTGGGGAATGGATTAGGAAGGAGACATCAGGGGCTACCGTGGATCCTAGCTGCCAAAATGGGACATTGGAAGAATAGCCAATCTGGAAAAAAAAGGGTCAAGCCCAGTAAGTCCAGCATGAGGATCAGAAAAGCCCAACAGGCTTGTGAACTGGAACATTCTCCAAAACTATCTCATCTCCTACTCCTGTCTCTCAGTCCCTATTATACTTTCTTCTTGCCCCATGTCTACAGTTAAAAAGAAAAAGGAAAAAAACAAAAACCTAAAACAGTACAGAAAGTTACAAGATGAAAAGTAGCAGCTCCTGGCCCTTTTCTAACATTTCATAAGTTTCTGCTTTTAGTTCCTTTGGTGGGTATCACCACATATTTAAGTGGTAAATTATGCCTATTTCCTCATTTATCAGTTTGAAACTGTTTCTATTTGCTGCTTGCTTTTTTTGTTACTTAACTAAGTATCTTGTAGATCTTTCTAATATCAATATAAAGAGTCTCTTCATTGCTTTTTAACAGCAGCAATTATTATCTCCCAGATATCCACATAGTTTATTCCACCACTTCTTTCAAATCGTTATTCAACTTAACATAAGGGCCAGCAGGCACAGCAACAATTCATAATAAAAGGAAGTGGTACATTTAAGATCAGGCCCAAGCTGACCCATGGGTCACAAGTAAGCTGCACTTACAAGTGTCCCAGAACCCCATGTTACCTACCTCTGTTGCTTTGATGTCTTCCCCTCACCTCATGGGGGCTCCCTCATGACCAGCCGATGGAGGATTAAAATTCCATGAGTCACAAGAAAGTCAGCTCAGTAGGGGAGTGCAAGCAGACAGGCACGACACCGTAGCCCCACTCAGGTGGACCTGAAAGACAGGAGGAAGGGGAAAGTCTCCCGGTGGATACAACACCAAGTCGTCTACTTTCTCCAGAGAGAAAGGGGAGCCTGAGATAAGAATATACGCCACCACAAAGGTGGTTGGTCAGGGGCCTAGGGTGAGCAAGAGTGGAAGAGGGGACAAGGAGATCTGGGGAAGAAGTGAATCAATAGACCCATTGGAGGGGACACAAACATGAGGATCTTTGAATCACACATTAATGTCCACCATGCTTCAGAAGAGAACACACTTCAGAAAAGGTACCAAACAACTCAAGTAGACAAGATAACTCAGCCAATGGATGCCAGTCAGATTCTGTCCTCAGCCAACCTAACATGTACACAAGGTTCTCATGAGCCTAGTAATCACTTTGGCAGTGCTGGAAGCTACTGTTGGGCCTGCAGGCTGAGATCCCTCTCACCAAAGCTTATCTAGCTACTGCTGCTGAGAAATATCTGACCTACCAGCCATAGAAACGAACATTGAGCCCCTAAGACAGTACCAACCTTCTCACCAAATCACTTGGTGGCAAGTTGATTACATCAGACCCCTTCCATCCTGGAAATGCTAATGTTTCATGCTGAGTGGAAATGATACATACTTCAGGTATGGGTTTGCCTTTACTACTCACAGTGCCTCAGCCACACCACTCTTCAAGCATGGGATTCTATGTGTTTTCCAAGCTGGCACATCAGCTATGCCTTCAAGGCAGTTTCATCACTCTATCAGTTTACAACCTCTGAATGACATAAGATATGATAGGGCCTATAACACCTCAGTAACTTTGTAGCAAAATTCATTATTTAGTCTGACTTAGCAGCTTGGAGATAACACCCTGGAGAGACGGAATATTATTCTTCAAGACAGAGCATACCTTAAACCAACAGTGTTATGCCTCAGTAGCCAGAATATGTAGGTTCAGTAACCTAACAATAGAAAAGGAGAGACCCTGTTCATAAACACTCCTAGTAACCCACTTAGGGAATGTTTGCTTCTCTACTCCCATGATTTTAGGCTTTGTGGGTCAAGAGGTCCTGGTCTTCAGAGGGTTGAAACCCTTCCATCATGGGGAACAGAGAGAGTCCCACTAAACTAAAAGCTACAGTTGCTGCCTGATCACTTTTTGTTCCTCATAGAGTAGACCAGCAGCAAGCAAAAGAGTTATCATACTTTCAGGGAAATTGCAATAATCATCATCAGGAGGCAGGGCTGTTGCAATAATAAAGGCTTAAAAAAGTGTGTTAGGCATTAAAATAGACCAGTGGACATATCCAGCTATTCCCATGCCCAATCTTAACTATAAATGGACAGATCACAGCAACATGGACTAATAAGGGCATAGAGCCAAGAGCTCAGACTCTCAAGGAATGGAGTCTGGGTTCATTCACCAAGCAAGTCATTTAGACCAGCAGAGGTGTTCATCAAAGAGAAGGGGAGTCTGGTAAGGGTGAAAGGGGAGGAGAATTATGATCAGTTACAACATTGGGGAAAACTACAGCAGTAGAGGGCTGTTCATCCCTCTAACCTTCCTCTCGTAAGTTATCCCAGAAATTGTGAACACCCAAAATCTTGAATTGTGTCTGAAGGTAGTGAACTTAATATAAGAAGCAAAATGACTTGGGTAGTGCAAGGGGTGTAGTTTAGTGGATGCTATTGGTACTCCTCCCCAGTGCCCTTTACAAGCCAGCACACCTATCCCTAGCTAGGAGTGAGTGATGACAACTCTGCTCCCTTCTGGGAGAATTGCCCTCTTTCAAATGGGAATATCTCACCCAAGAGGCCTCACTCACAAGTACCAGGAGGCAGATCTTGGCCAATGACTGGATAGAACGTGCCTCAAGATGGGATCAACACTACAATACAATTTATACTCCAGGGCTTCCCTGTGGGTTCAGAGTGAGATGGTATATACCTGAGATCACATTCTTCCTTACCTTTTTTCCCCTGCCTTATGCTACTTTTCTCCCTCCCTTTCCATAGAGAGCACCTTCCCCCCAATAAATCATTTGATTTACTAAGGCCCTATCTCCAGGTCTGCTTCTGGAGAACCCAGTCTAGAACCACCACAATGAATTGATTCTACAAAAAATAAAATTCACTCACTACTCTCTCACAGTTTACATTGTATTTTTTCCTAACTAGTAAAAACAGAACACATTAAATGTTTAAATAAGAAACAGCATACTCTAAACTGAGTCAAGGAGGGTATATCCACTTAAATTATTTTTCTAAGTGGTTTATTCAAAGCATGACCTTGTGAATAAACCATTAGGGTGATATGCCCTTTCTATAATCATACTATATGGCCAGTATAACATGAGCATTTAAACTTATAGCTATGGTAACCTCCCTAAGAAACTATGTGTATGTTCTCAGACACAGCAACTCTGATCATTGAAGGCAAGCCCTGTCACCAGCTCTGTCATGGGAAGATTACAGGCCAAAAACTTTCTCACTCTACCTGTAAAATAAGCAGTCAGCCAAATAGCTTCACCTACCTACCTTAGAATCTCATAGGGGAATTGTAACCTGTCTAAAGCAAAATCGAAACCTTTGGCTGTGGGGGATACTACTTTTATTTTACTGGCAGAGTACGTGAACTTTATCTAATCCACTCCTAAATATTAATCAAGTGTTTTAAAACTATCAGAAGTTTCTTCCTTTGACTACCCTAAATTTCTCTTATGGCAATTTTGTTATAGACTTAGAAAAGAGGTAACAAACTATTTTTCATCTTAAATAATTCAAATGTCCACACATTTCCTTACAGGCCCTAGCTTTCAGAACAACCAATATGTCAGGCTATTTACTAACTTTTAGAACATCTCATCGACATATCTATTGTCTTCTCAAAATTAAAGGTCCAAATATATGCAAGATTGCTCATCAATCGTCATGCTAATAGTAGAAATCAGTCTTAAAAAAGAAAATCACTACAATGGTAAGACATTTAGCATTACTGTTATTGCTTGGTTGCTCCTATGGCTTGTCCTTTATTCAGATTTCATTTTGGTCCCCTACTTTTTCTTCCTCTCCACTTTATCCATTGAAATTCAGCTTTTTTATCTAAATGTTTATCAAACAGTCTACCTTAACTGTTGTGAAAATCACATCAACTACTCCAAAAGCATTAGCAATGGCTCTCAGTTACATATTCAAATTTAAATTTAAATAAGTACAATAATTCTTTTTCCTCCTTCAAGAGGACCTTTGAGAACAACTGCCAAATGACCCCATTCAGTGTTCACTTGGACCAGTGTTTCAGAGTCACATATCACAATCACCTGTGGATCTTTCTAAAAATAAACACATGCCTGGGACACTGCCCTGTGGATTCTGAATCTAGACAAGGTGCAACCTGGACATTTAACTTCAGAAGCTCCACAGGTAATGATAATAATTAGAATCATTGGTTTATCAAGTGCCAAGCACCGCACTAAATGTTTCAACATGATTTTGATGATTAGTTCTACTTAAGAACTACTTCCTTAACAAGCTAGAGGCCCTAAATTACCTTTGCAATAAAGATTATTAGCCTTGGAGTCCATGGTCAAGCTTAGGAGTCCATCAATCTCTTCCTATTGTAGGCAACATTGCTTCTCTCTCTCTGTCTCCCTCTGTCTCTCTCTCTCTCTCTCTCTCTCTCTCTCTCACACACACACACACACACACACACACACACACACACAGAGGGAGAGGGAGAGGGAGACAGAGAAAGAAAGAGAGAGAGAGAATTTTCCTGGGAAGAGGTTCCATCATACCTTTCATCATTTCCTTAAAAAGATTTCTGACACAAAAGTAGTTTAAGAACTACTGCTTAGAATAAAATTCTCCTGTCATCATATCATTTATTTACTCACCCACATTTATTCATTCATTCACCAAATATTTGAGCACCTACTACATGCCAAATATACTTTCAAAGTTTGAGAATATCAATAAACAAAACCAAGTCCCTGCTTGCCCTCAAGGAAACCTCCATTTTTTTAAGAATAAATATATAATTATATAATATGTCAAACAAGTCTTTGCTCAGAACATAACTTCTTAAACTATTGACACAAATTGTACAATCAATGGTGGCATTTGAAACTCCCATTCCAAAGCTAACTCCAAAACCCATGCTATTTCCATTTCTTGCTATTTTCAAATACAACATATTTCATGATGACAAAACTCTTACCTGTTATCTGTTACTGCTTACAGCAAATCATTTCAAAACTAAATGGCATTTTTCAGTTACATAAAATGTTGTGTAGTGTTCAGTTATTCAAAAGTATTTCCAAAAAGTTGCAATAGTCATGTTGTATTATTTCTCTAAACTCCATGTGGAAATGCAGAAACTAGCAGATGAGGCAAGCTTTTTGTTACTGATATCACACATTTATCTTTACATGTGTTATAATTCCCAGAATACACTATGATGTTTTGCTTTAATAATCAATTATCTTTTAAGAAGAATTAGATATTTGTAAATGTCTTTTATTTCTAATCACATAGTTAAAATTTCTGATGTTCATATATTTATGTAGATCCGGGTGTCCATCTGGAATCATTTTCCTTCTGTCTGAAGAACTTCCTTTAATGTCTCTTTTAGTGCAGGTCTTCTGGTGAATAACTCTTTCATCTTTTTTTTTTATATGAAATTTATTGACAAATTGGTTTCCATACAACACCCAGTGCTCATCCCAAAAGGTGCCCTCCTCAATACCCATCTCCCACCCTCCCCTCCCTCCCACCCCCCATCAACCCTCAGTTTGTTCTCAGTTTTTAACAGTCTCTTATGCTTTGGCTCTCTCCCACTCTAACCTCTTTTTTTTTTTTTTTTCCTTCCCCTCCCCCATGGGTTCCTGTTAAGTTTCTCAGGATCCACATAAGAGTGAAACCATATGGTATCTGTCTTTCTCTGTATGGCTTATTTCACTTAGCATTACACTCTCCAGTTCCATCCACGTTGCTACAAAAGGCCATATTTCATTTTTTCTCATTGCCACGTAGTATTCCATTGTGTATATATACCACAATTTCTTTATCCATTCATCAGTTGATGGACATTTCGGCTCTTTCCATAATTTGGCTATTGTTGAGAGTGCTGCTATGAACATTGGGGTACAAGTGCCCCTATGCATCAGTACTCCTGTATCCCTTGGATAAATTCCTAGCAGTGCTATTGCTGGGTCATAGGGTAGGTCTATTTTTAATTTTCTGAGGAACCTCCACACTGCTTTCCAGAGCGGCTGCACCAATTTGCATTCCCACCAACAGTGCAAGAGGGTTCCCGTTTCTCCACATCCTCTCCAGCATCTATAGTCTCCTGATTTGTTCATTTTGGCCACTCTGACTGGCGTGAGGTGATACCTGAGTGTGGTTTTGATTTGTATTTCCCTGATAAGGAGCGACGCTGAACATCTTTTCATGTGCCTGTTGGCCATCTGGATGTCTTCTTTAGAGAAGTGTCTATTCATGTTTTCTGCCCATTTCTTCACTGGGTTATTTGTTTTTCGGGTGTGGAGTTTGGTGAGCTCTTTATAGATTTTAGATACTAGCCCTTTGTCCGATATGTCATTTGCAAATATCTTTTCCCATTCCGTTGGTTGCCTTTTCGTTTTGTTGGTTGTTTCCTTTGCTGTGCAGAAGCTTTTTATCTTCATAAGGTCCCAGTAATTCACTTTTGCTTTTAATTCCCTTGCCTTTGGGGATGTGTCGCGTAAGAGATTGCTACGGCTGAGGTCAGAGAGGTCTTTTCCTGCTTTCTCCTCTAAGGTTCTGATGGTTTCCTGTCTCACATTTAGGTCCTTTATCCATTTTGAGTTTATTTTTGTAAATGGTGTGAGAAAGTGGTCTAGTTTCAACCTTCTGCATGTTGCTGTCCAGTTCTCCCAGCACCATTTGTTAAAGAGGCTGTCTTTTTTCCATTGGATGTTCTTTCCTGCTTTGTCAAAGATGAGTTGGCCATACGTTTGTGGGTCTAGTTCTGGGGTTTCTATTCTATTCCATTGGTCTGTGTGTCTGTTTTTGTGCCAATACCATGCTGTCTTGATGATGACAGCTTTGTAGTAGAGGCTAAAGTCTGGGATTGTGATGCCTCCTGCTTTGGTCTTCTTCTTCAAAATTCCTTTGGCTATTCGGGGCCTTTTGTGGTTCCATGTGAATTTTAGGATTGCTTGTTCTAATTTCAAGAAGAATGCTGGTGCAATTTTGATTGGGATTGCATTGAATGTGTAGATAGCTTTGGGTAGTATTGACATTTTGACAATATTTATTTTTCCAATCCATGAGCAGGGAATGTCTTTCCATTTCTTTAAATCTTCTTCAATTACCTTCATAAGCTTTCTATAGTTTTCAGCATACAGATCCTTTACATCTTTGGTTAGATTTATTCCTAGGTATTTTATGCTTCTTGGTGAATAACTCTTTCATCTTTTGTGTGTCTGAAAAAATCTTTATTTCATCTTGATTTTTTAAAAGATATTTTGTTATTATGGAATTTTAATGTGAGTGGTTTTTGTTTTACTTCGTTTTTTTCTTGTTCTGATTGCTTGCCTTTCCACAGTTTAAAGATGTTGCTCCTCTGTCCTCTGGCTTATGCTGTTTCCTACAGGGAATTGGCTGCCAAATTTTCTCATTAGTTCTTCAAATATTTTTCTGTCCGTTTGTTTTGCAAGAACTTCAATTATACATATATTTGGCCAGTTGAAGTTGTCCCACTAGTTCACTAATATGCTGTTTATTTTTTTTTTTTTTAGATTTTTTTATCTATGATTTTATTTTGGATAGTTTACATTACTGTATCTTTAAGTTCACTAATCTTTTCTTCTACAGTTTTTATTCTACTGTACGTCTCATTGAGTGTTTATTTCTTAAAGTCCAACTTAAGTATTTTTTTAATATCTTCCATGTCTCTACCTAAGATACTCAATCTTACCTCTAACTTCTTGAACATATGAAGTATAGTTATAGTAACTGTTATGATGTCTTTTTCTTCTACTTGATCTGTTTGGAGTTTGATTTTAGTTGTTTCAGTTGGTAGGTACATCTAGTTCCTATAACTCTATCTTGGTCAGAAGCAGAATTTAATTTAACTTTCATTTAACTATAATCCAATTTTTTAAATTAAATTGTGTGATAAAAATTATTCAGTACAGAAATTTTGAAGAACAGAAATTTGAAGAACAGAAGTTCAGTATGAAGGAATACCTTTAGGATATAAAACATGAAGAATTTAAGTAAATGGATTTAAATAAAGGAAAAAATTTTTAATAAAGAAATCTTTAAAAAATGTAAACTTTTGAGGAAATACACTACTTGAAATGATCTGTAAAAACCACCTGATTATATTATTAATTGCATTCATCTATTTCTTGATCTATGGGTCATTTATACTACACACCCTTTTTTGTTATATCTCATTTTTTTTTTTACTTTTTTTTAGGACATGAAGTCACATCTTTAAGGAACTTGAACAGAGTAAGACTATGCACACAAATAGACTAAAAATAACTGTCAGATGTATGATCCTAACAAAGTGCTCAGTGCTTAAAACAGGGAATAAATATTCCAGCTGAGTATAATAAAAGATGACTTAATAAAGGAAATTGTCTATGAACTGAATTACCAGCTATAATAGTTAAGACTTGTAGAACACTTTCCTGGTTACAATGGTATTTAGCCCATGACACATCATTTGAAGGACAGGTAGGATTTTAATAAGAATGACAAAAGAAGGCATTCTAAACTGAAAAAAAGGAGGTATAAATAAAGACCCTGAAGTATGCTGAAAGTTCAATAAGAAAAACCTTGTTTGTCTGGGACTAGGCATTCAGACGGAAAAATGGGTTGGGCGTATATCATGGAAATACTTGAATGTCTAGATAATGAGTATAAAACTGATCAGGCAATAAATTCCCTGGTAGGGAAATTCCTCCCCTTCTAGTCTGCCCTGTCTCTGCAGCCCAAGTCAAAAAACCAAAAGCCATCCTTGATTTCTCTTTCCCTTTGCCTTCACATCTAATCCATCAACAAGTTCCATTTATTCTGCCTCCAAATTATGTCCCCAAACTAGTTTTCTCTCCTTCCCTGCTGCTGCCATCCCAGCCAAACCAACCACTATCTCTCACTTTGGGACTTTAGAGTCCCAGGAAAGTTGCCCAGAATAGATGGCATCTGCTCTATTCAATGTGCCCATGATGCTTCCATGAATTTTCTGAACCCTTGGCTAAATAAATCAGAAACTTCAGTAGGCATCTGTGTGTATGGTCTGTTCCACCAAGCAGCCCATCTAATATAATATAGACTTAAAATACATTTTTTTCATAGTGTTCTGTATTCCCTTTTCAAAAATCAAATAAACTAAATGCCAAAGCTCAATGTGAAAAAAGAAAAAAATAATCAGCTAAAATTAATGTTGCATCTGAAATTCTACAGAATTTCTGGTAGCAAATAACCTGTCAAACTATAAAGTTCAAGTTTCCTTTTAAAAAGTTTCATTTCTTGAGAAATACAATTTTGTGCAAATTCAGATTTCCTGTAATAAGATTTTTATAGCATATGATTTGATACTCAAATCCATTGCTAAGTTTCTGTATAAAAGCTTCCACTCCTTTGAGTGTAGCCATTCTTGCCATATACCTATGATCTTTCCAAGATAGCCATGGAAGACTTCTTCCTTCAGCTGGTGTCTACTCTCCACTGCCAAATGAGGTCACACTGCTTTGGAGGTAAGCTCTGACTAGCTGCAGTATCAGGTAAAATTCCATATCAGTCCCATGAATATGACCAACCACACTCTGCAGAAAGCAATGTTCATCCAAGCTGCATTATCTGCAATGCACTTTCTCAGGGAAAGGAGTCAGATGTTAATAAAATGACCCTTTTTTCTGTCTAACATTATCCCAGGTTTGCCATATGTACTAAACAAAATGAAGTCAAGATAGACTACAAGATCCACCCAGAAGCTTGTGTTCTGGCTGAAATCCCATCTCACTTCATCCGTCATCCTTTACCCAGAAAATAGATAGTAAAAGTTATTGAAGGATGAGGAAGAGGAGGAGGAGGAGTAGAAACGGAAGGAGAAGGAGAACCTAGAGGAGGAGGATGGGGGGAAAGAGGAAGAGAAAGAGATGGAATGGGCAATAATGCAAGCATCCATAAGGAGCTGAAAGAGATTAAGAACTGAGAAAATGCCACTGATACCAATAATCAAGAAGTTACTGCTGTTATTTGAAAAAAATTTCAATATAAGAGATAAAGAGCACTGTTCAAAAAAATCTATCTTCTTTTCCATCAATAACCCAAACACAAAAGACTGACTTGCTTAAATCAGTTTCAAAATGGCTATACCAGGATACCAAGATGAATCTGGGCATTCTGTTCCCCTAATCAAAATACAACCAAGCCATTTAACCATTTAATATGATACCTTGGCTGGACAAATATCCACAGCATGTTCCTTAAACCAAATTATGGTGTGATGAATATTTTTAATGCCTAACCACAGATCCTCCTTAAGTTAATGAAGTTAGTGGTTCATAGCAAGCTGACAGGTTCCCACTCTCATGAACCTGTGTGTCTCTACATCTCTGAGGGCTTTCTCCAGAGGGGAACTTGCTTGACATAAAGCAGATTCAACTTCTAAATACATGGAATAGACCCTCAAATCTCAAACCAGTGGGGGACAGGAATTGGTAGATAATCATCTCAGCCTCCCTGTCCTCCTCTGGGACAGTTCTGAGGTTTGCCCATGCAGTTTCTCAGAATGTCCCTACTGAGAATAAACCCCAGTTGCCCAGAGTAATAACCATTTATCAGCTTCTTTCTCTTCCTTTTTTCACTTTTCCCTTCCTCACCATCCTTGGTACAGACAATAAAATGGTATGTTGTAAGCAGAGAATTTTAAAACAATAACAAAACCAACTTAAAGTCAATCTGCTTTCTATTAATACCACTGAAAATTCTAAACAATGTCAGTTAAAAATCCCCTACTCATTGTGCAAACCACCCCCATACACTCTCCCCCCCCCCACCTTGGTATGCCACTACTAAAGGTTAGACATGCCCGTGATGGCCTTGACACCAGGTGGACTTTAGTTCAACCCAAACTTACTAGCAAGTGGCATGTAATCTTGAGCAAATGAATTAATCTCTGTAAGCCCCATTTTGTCATGTGTAAAATAAAAATACTAGTAGGATATAAGACATAGGACACAGAGTTGCTGTATTAAATGAGAAATGCACAGCAACTGTTCATCAAAATATCTACTATGTATGGGTTCAATAAACAGTAAGCTCTATTAATATCATCTGACCTGAATATTTACCACACATTTAGTCTATAGAATTTAATACAATCATTAACGTATACATTGGTCCCTTGTATCATCCAGAAGGTATATGTGGTTAAATTAAGATTAGCACAAACTATTCATATCCCTCAAAGTATTTCATTTAATTACACTGTTTCCTGAAATAAAATGTCACCAGATATCTCCAACTCATAATCTTTTCAACATTTATTCAACTTGTCTCTAGTTTTCTATCTCCTTCCTTACCCTTTATCTTCAATTTTATTTTTTTTTCCAGTCCCTATTGAATTCCTGATGAGGCCTACTGAATCCTATTTACAATCCATAATGGAAGCTTCATAGCAAAAGAGAAGTGAATTTTAAGTTCACTCAGGCTGCTACATTACCTGTTTGAATTTTGAATTTCTTTGGCTCTTAAGATTTTAAATATCCTTTCATCTAGCTCTAATATCTTTGAATATGACAGAATCCTGCATTTTTTCATATTCTTCATTCTGATAGGACCTTATAACTCATAAATATATTAAAATGATATTCAATTAAATTCTGATTATTTCTCATGGCCTTATCTGGCTTTGCCATCCCAGCTTTTAAGGTCATTCTACTGACAAGCACTTTATCAGTATCTGCCTTAAAGCACCCTTACAGAGGATAGGTATATTCACTCTGGAGTCAAAATGCAGCTATGCCAATCACTGCTTGCATCACCTTGGGCAAGTCACTTACACTTTCCTTACTGTAATGTGGAGAAGACAATAATAGTAGCTCTCTTATGGAGTTGTTGCAGGGATTAAATAAGGAAAGCGCCTAAAATGCTGCCTTGCACATAAGATATATGCAATCATTTTAAGCCATTTATGATGATGATTATTATTATTATTATTTCCAACTCATATAGTTTTTTATATACATTTGTCCTCCTTGACAGTGAATTCCTATATGCCCAAATCCAAGACAGGTTCATCTCTTTGAGATGGTTTCCACAAATGTCCCATAAATATAAGTTGAATTAAGCACATAGCTTGATTATACTATATATCAGTATGCCTGGTATACTTAGGCATATGGAAATTTAAATAGTCTCAGTGCTCTCCTTTTTCACTTGCTCCAATAGTGAATCTTACTAACATAACGCAAAATGGCTGAGAGGCATTCTTCATGTTTTTCTCAGGCTGACAGGATCTCCCCCAACTGCAGCTCCCCAACACTCCTTTCCAGCTGAGTGCTGTCACCCTCCTTCTCTCAGATGCAGTCACCCTGCTCTGACACTCCCTCTTTGAGGTGGCTGATGAAACTTCATTCTTCAGTACCAAGCACCCTGATCACTGACACCTCAAGCCAACTTTCCTGGCTGCCTGAACTGGGTATGTGATCTGCTGTGTCCATCTGGACTTGAACCCCATGCTTATGCGGATCTATCTAGATCCATTGCCCATTCCTACAATTATATTCACCTGAGTCATTACAATAGTTATATGGCTTTATATTTTCCAAACTTCTTTCAAGAACATTTTCTTACTTGGTTCTCCTGTGAGATAGGAAGGTTCATGTTATTATTCGTAATGTGGACTAGGAGAAATCAGAAAAGGTCAGAGAGATGGTGACTACCAGAACTGAGACTAGAACAAGGATTTACAGTATGCGCATACTATATTGACACCAACAAGAGGAAGATCTGGACCCAAAAGAAACAAACTGAAGGCAAGCACCCAGTTTCACCTGGTTCACATGATGGATGGACTTCTTAACAGAGGAATCACCTTGAGTACGAACTTCAGAAGCTTCACCTCTAACACAGTCCTTTGAGTATCTCACAAAGAGTTAATTCCATAAAACCTTAATCCTAAAGTAGAAATTGGATGCCCTAGAGTCTTTCTCAGTCAGAGTTCCACCAGAGAACTGAATCCCACAGAAAATGATTGGCGTGACTTCTTTCTCAATTCTTCCAGGAATGGTACAAAGCTAGTACCAATCTAGATGCATTGTCAAGAAGTTAATTCATTATATTCACTGGATGCCTTAAGACTTAATTCTTTTGTGGGATCTTGGTTAAAAAGGGCTAAATGAGTATAAGAGAGTTTTCATTAGACCTACTATGTAGAACAAACTGCATCTGAAATAAGTGTTTCCTATTAGGCATTAAAACAAAATATTAGACCTGAATAAAAGATTCCTTTTAGGAGTCATTCTTAATGGGGCAGTGCCTTAAGGTTAAGTCTTATAAGGACTTAATGTAGCAAAAGAAAAATCTACTACTAACCTCAGACTATATGCCAATTGAAGCTATATGTTTTATTATATGGGAACTATGGAATAGAATGTGAACATATTAGTGCCTTCCAGCCATCCCAGGTGAGAGAACATCTCTGGAGAATGTTCTCCAGGCAGTGGGCCAGCCAGAAAACCTGTCTATGAATAAGAGTAACTTCAGGTGTCAAGATGGATGATAAACTTTGGAAGCAGGCTGACTGAATCAGGCTGGAGAGCTTTTTCTCAAAGTGCTTTCAGAGATTTGTGGAGGATGTTTCTAGAGGCTGGGAAATTGATCCCCATTGACTCCAGCCAGGAAATGATGACTTACAAGCCCTGTTTTGACTGTACATTGGTAAGTCAGGGCCATCTGGCAGTAAAACCAAACCAACTGGGCCTGTTCTGAACTGACAAACCATCTCCGACCAAGGAAACAAGTCTGCCTTAGCCATTAATACATCTCTTAGTTAAAATAACAAGCAAAAGGAAATACAACCAGCTAGGTTCAAGGGAACAAAGTCAGGGGAATTTTGCTTCCCATTTATTCCCATCCATAAGCTCTTTTTTATACTTTAAACATGTTTACTTTGAAGATGAAGTAAGGAAGGAAATGTCCTCTGAGAGGGGGAAAAAATGTGAATTTAGAACAGAAGTATAAAGGCCTAAGGAAACAGACCGCCAAGGAATCAGAATAGAATATTATTTGAATAAATTGGCTTAATCAAGATTAATTCTGTTTATTGAGAAGCAGAATTGTTATCAAAGCTAAGTAAGCAGTGGTCTGTGTCCAATTAGGGCAGACCACTCCCAGGGGGAAGACAGAGAGCCAGAGTGAAAGCTGCCCTGAAAATATGGAGGAAGACAAGGTCCTCTGGCAGAGCTGTTCAACACAAAGACCTGAAAATGAGATTAAAGGCAGCTTTGAGACAACCTTTCCATTTTCTCTCCCTTTTAAAAAATTAAAATGTACTTGAAAGAGATAAATAAGCATGGAATTTTGTATTTAAACCCTACCTGATCCACTTATGAAAGTCACAATAGCTAGCACTTCCTCTACACCAGATGCCATACTAAGTGTGTTGTAAATTCTCTCCCCTAGTCCAGTTCCCTTGTAGTCCCAACTACAACCCTAGACTATAGTACTAGTGTATCTCCTGTGTGCCAGGCACTGTGTTGGGCTTTAGATATGGTTACTGCCTTCAGGACACTTCCATCAAGTACAAATTATGAAGGGGAAAAAAGAGCTGTGGCAGAAATGAGAGAGGGAAAACCTATTTGAGTGGTCAGGTCACCTGACACCTGAAAGATGAGAAGGAACCAGCCATACGAAGAGACAGAAGGAAGAGCATACCAAGCAGAACACACAGCATGTGCCGGGGCCCGAGGACAGAAGGAACTTGGTATATCTGCAGTTTGAAAAGTTTGGTTGGTGAGAGAACAGTGAGTGATAGGAAGGGGAGCATGAGGTAAGTTTGCAGAGATGAGTAAGAGCCAGACACTGCAGGAGGTTTCAGAACGTGTTACAGAGCTTGAGTGTCTGTTAAGTACACTGGAAGGTCCTAAAGGGTTTTGAGCAGAAGTGATAAGACCTGATTTGCATTTTCTAAAAAATCACTCCAATTGACTTTTGGAGAGTAGATTACAGGGATTTAAGAGGGGAGGCAGGGAAACAAATGAGGAAAGTATTGTCTAGGTAACAGAGACAGTGATGGCTTTGCACTACATATGGGATGGCCATGGAGAAGAAATAGAGTTAAGCTATGCTTTGAAAGTAGAATTAATAGAAGTCAATGCTCTACACAACTCTGTGATAACACTTCTTACATTTTCTTATAACTCTTCTTTTGCATTTTTCTGCCAATTATTGTGACCTTTTTGAATGCAGGAGCAATGCTCACTAGTCTGTGCTTCCTCACAGCCAACCCTACTCTCTGACAAATTTTTAGTAAGGATTCCATAAACACATGTTAATGAGGTGGGAAAGAAGCAACTACCTCTGCAGGGAAAAACTGTCAGTTCTGTGTAGTCTTACCCAGGTTAGGATTGTGAAAGATCAAAGCCAGCAGGTAACATCCTGAGAGAGAGGGAGTCATCCTACTTACTCCTCTAGATCAAAGGCCCCACGACCACTATGGGGAGCATGGTAGATTCTAGCCAAGGAATCTGTTCATACTGTTGCGCTTGGATGATCCAATACCCTGCTGCAAAATATCAGAAGAGGTAGTACAGTATAGTGATTAAAAGAATGCACCTTCAGGGTGCCTGGGTAGCTCAGTCATTTAAGTCAGACTCTTAATTTCATACTCAGTCAGACTCTTGATTTCAGCTCAGGTCATGATCTCAGAGTTCGTAGGTTCAAGCCCCATGTCAGGCTTTGCACTGAGAGCACGGAGCCTGCTTCAGATTCTCTGTCTCCCTCTCTCTCTCTGCTCTCTCTCTCACTCTCTTTCTCTCTCAAAGATAAATACACATTAAAAATCAAACCACATCTAAAGAAAAAGGCATTGATAAGTGCAAATGTTTGCATCCTTTTGTTTTTAAAAGATATGTCAGAATAAAATATGTAAAACATTAAAAAAAATTTTTTTAATTAAAAAACAAACAGAAAAGGACCATGAGCCAAGGAATGCAGGCAGGCTCTAGAAGCTGGAAAAGGCAAGGAACTGGATTCTCCCCTAGAGCCTCCAGAAGAATATAGCCCTGCCGACACCTTGATTTATAACCCTGGGAGACTCATTTTGGACATACAAGGTCCAGAACTATAAGTTAATAAATGTGTGTTATTTTAAGTCACTAAATTTGTAGAAATCTGTTGTAGCGGAAATATTAAGGTAATGCACTATTATCCCATACAGGTGCTGTAAGGATTAAATGAGTCAGTACGTGTAAAAATATGCTTGATACAGACTAGGTTCATATAGTGTCTTCTCTCATCCTGTATGAGAAAGATGCCTGACTAGTTCAATGCCGTTGGCTGTACAATCCACTCTGGATAGCACTACTTCATTATATGGTTAGATAAATTATGAAGAATATATTCAAATATAATTATGTAAATAGAAGATTTCAATATACGATTTTAGACACTGTAACTTAGGATACAGACAACATTCTTAAGTATTTTCTAAGTCTCAATATTATTTCTCTCTCACCAACGTGCTTTATTTGGATAGGAAACAAGTGAATTGACTCTGAAGATCAAAGACCAATAAGTTCAGATGCCAGTTCCGAAACTCAATTGTCATGAGATTCCTCACCTCCTCCTCTTCACCCCCTTGAAGGGAAGGATTTTTACATTCACTGTTAAGCATTTCTGTCACTAATGAATAATGTGAGCAAAGGCAAAGAGATTCATTAATATTTTCACCAATTAAGGAAGAACATACTTTCAGTATCAACTATCATCAGTTGGCTTAAACTGAAATCCTCTTAGTTTAATAAACTCATCACTGCCATTCATTAAAATACAATACACCCTGCCAGAAACAGCCTTATGCCCTGCATACCTGGCTGTTTCACTGACAATTCAAACTGTAATATCAAGTGATAATTTAACGCCCAACCCCATTCCATTCATGATTATAACCAATCTTATAAAAACTGAGCCATTCCCTGGAATGTTCATGACCCATAAGGCTAAAGATGTCATTGTTTTCACGAGGACCATTTCCCCAGCAATTTATTGAAAGGAAGGCTATGTTTATTCCAGTCAGGTTTCACCCATCCGTTTAAAGCTTTCTAATTTCACTTCTTAGTAATTGTCCCCCAGCATTTCCTGTAACTATGCCTTATCTGATTCTTTCTACTCCAGAGTGTTATTTTTATTGCAATGTAAAACAGAAAACATTTTTGAATTATAATTGCAAGTCCTGACTGGTTTCCCATGTGATGCTGAATAATTTAATCCTGGCTAATTAGGCATGGGGAACCTCCAACTCACCCTGCAGAAAGGCTTACCCTGACTTCTAGTGATCCTTCTGGAATATGGCTAATTTTCAGAAGCCATGTGTAGTGATAATGAGCACATCTTTGCCTCTCTTGCCCTCATGAGGGAAACTGGAAATTTCTAAAGTGGTATTTAGATGAACAACAATCCTTTTGCAGCATTCTAAATTATCAGCTGGAACATCCTGATAATGACCAGACCATCAATCTTCTCCAACTCTCAGTTCAAAGGGAACGTGCCTGCCTCAAGTCTCCCTACTGGGGGTTTCCCCAGGATACAGAATGTTAACCTAAGTGACTTTTCTTTTTTTTTATTTTTATTTAAGAAAAATGGGCAATTACCTTTGCTCTGCAGTCTTCACAAACTCGAGTTTACTCTTCTGAAGATTTTAGCAGAGTTACAAGGTGAAGATTTGTGTCTGTGCTAATTAGCAGTTCCTACTTCAGTTTGAGGGATTGCACTATGAGAAGACAAAGGAGCCCAACAGGACCAGAGTACTTCTGGGATCCTTACAGAACTACTTCTTTGACAAATGTAAATTTGCAGGCTGAAAAACCACGTCTATTCTTAAATATATTTTCACCAGACTCTGACAATACTGCAAGTGCCTGCTGCCTATATTCATTTTATTAAATGTTGACTTCATATCACCAACCATTTGCATCTTTTATAAATGTTTCATCTGTTCCTAAAAGGGGAAAGAAAGCTGCCAACATAATTTTAATTCTTTTTCTGACATGTCTTTTTATGTTCTTATATTTGCATTTTCCTTTTTTTGCATTACTTGGTCTATTTGGTCTTCTTTCAAGTACTGATAACGGAAAATTCAGGAGGATATCAAATTCTATTGGTTTTATTTTTTTTAATGATGAAATGTATCCAAGGAATAAGATTTATAGAGCTGAAAAGGAACTATAAGATTCTTCTACATCTGACAGCACATATTAGAAGTCCTACTCAGTACACATCTCCCACAGGGACTCTTGTTTGGCCACTCTGCAAAGCCAGCACAAACTTTTTAAAGGCTGTGTTATAGGGCAGATGTCATCCCTGACCACAGTCCAGGCAACTTTGCACCTATTGTGTTATACTTCTATAATCTCTCTCATTTACTGTGACCACATGCCCCTGGCACACAGGTGGGTTTGTCCAATAGCCTCATTTCTTTGTTTTTAATCCAGTAAAGCTAACATACAGAGTTAATGAGTTGCAGGTGTACAAATAGTGATTTGACAGTTCTGTACATTACTCAGTGCTCATCATGACAAGTGTACTCTTAATCCCTTTCACCTATTTCACCCATTCCCCCCACCCATCTCCCCTCTGGTAACATCAGTTTTTTCTCTATAGTTAAAGGCCTATTTTTTTGGTTTGTCTCCTTTTTTCCTTCGTTCATTTGTTTTGTTTCTTAAATATCATGTACGAGTTAAATCATATGGTATTTGTCTTCCTCTGACTGACCTATTTTGATTCGCATTATACCCTCTAGATCCATCCATATTGTTGCAAATGGCAAGATTTTATTCTTTTTTATGACTGAGTAATGTTCCCTTAAAACATATATACCACTTCTTCTTTATCCATTTATCTATCGGTGGATATTTGGGCTGCTTCCATAATTTTACTATTGTAAATAATGCTGCAATAAATATAGAGGTACATTTCTTTTTTTCAAATTAGTGTTTTCATTTTTATGGATAGATACCTAATATACCATGTAGTAATTCTGTTTTTAATTTTTTCGAAACTTTCATACTGTTTTCCACAGTGGCTGCACTTGTTTACATTCCCACCAGCAGTGCACAAGGGTTTTTTCTCTACATCCTCTCCAACATTTGTTGCTTCTTATATTTTTTTATGTTAGCTACTCTGACAGGTGTGAGGTGATACTCATTATGGTTTTGATTTGTGATGGTAAGTGATGTTGAGCATCTCTTCATGTGTCCGTTGGCCATCTGTATGTCTTCTTTGGAGAACTGTCTATTCATGTCTTCTGCCCATCTCTAAATCAGATTGTTTGGTGTTTTTTGTGTTGGTTTTTATAAATTCTTTTTTTTTTTATTTTTTATTTTTTTTTTTATTTTTTTTTTTTCCAACGTTTATTTATTTTTGGGACAGAGAGAGACAGAGCATGAACGGGGGAGGGGCAGAGAGAGAGAAGGAGACACAGAATCGGAAACAGGCTCCAGGCTCTGAGCCATCAGCCCAGAGCCTGACGCGGGGCTCGAACTCACGGACCGCGAGATCGTGACCTGACTGAAGTCGGACGCTTAACCGACTGCGCCACCCAGGCGCCCCTATAAATTCTTTATATATTTTGGATATTATCCCTTTATCAGCAGCCTTATTTCTTAACAAATGGCACTGAAGTCCGATAATCTGTCCATGACCCTTTGCTGGTTAGTGGCAGTACCAAAGACAAGAACCAGAAACTCTCAATCACCAATTGTTTCCACTATACTAAATCATTTGCCACAATAAAGGGACTGAAAGGTTCACTGAATTGTTACTATGCATTTCAATACTGCCTCTTATATCAGGGACCTGACATCCACCCCTACACACAAAGAAATTGTCAGATAATTGACAGCTGAATAAGAAGTGGAAAATTTAGAGGCTATCAAAGGCTGTGAAAAGTCAGACTTCTTGGGGCACCTGAGTCGCTCAGTGGGTTAAGCATCCCACTCTTAGTTTTGGTTCAGATGGTAATCTCATGGTTCGTGGGTTCAAGCCCTGCATCAGGCTCCATGCTGACAGCACAGAACCTGTTTGGGATTCTCTCTCTCTCTCTCTCTCCCCCCCCCCCCACTCATGCTCTCTCTCTCGAAATAAATAAACTTTAAAAAAAAGAGTCAGACATCTTCATGTAAGCTTTAATGAGTGAAGATTTTTCACTAAACCCTCCAGTTTTTGGCAAATTGTTATTATTGATTGAGCAATTATTACGTGCCAGCAGCTTACAAAACAGTTTACATTCAATTATATTATATTATCTCATTTAGTTCTCATTCTCCTATGAAGTAGGTCTTGCTTTACAGATAAAGAAACTGAGACTTGGAGGCTGTTAATAACCTCCTAGGGTTACACAGCCAGTAAGTGGCCCAAGCAAAATTTTACCTAACAACAGAGCTCACTATATTTCTACAATCAATCAGTAACTCCTCTCTCAAATAGTCAAATCAAGTAACATTTATTGCAAATAATTTTCACTCTATTTGTGCTTTTTTCCTGCCCCATCTTTGATCAAGCAGAGAAAATATATTACTAGCATTCTCCCAAAGCTTGAAAATTTTATTATTAAACCAGGTTACAGCTTTCTTAAAAAAGACTGATGGTACATCCCAATAGTAGAACCCTTTTGGACCCTGGTCTAAATTCATTATGTTGATTCTTATCATGTTTTCAATGAAATACAGAGGAACTGCTTACCAACTACCCACCTAGGCTCTATCCTTTTACCTTTCTTTCCCTTCTTTTGTTTTCTCACAGGTTAAATAATTCTAAATGCTTGAGGTTTTATTCAAAGGGTCCATTTCTAATAGTGTAAGCATATTTACACATCATTCCTAAATGTGTGGTTCTTCTAATTGGGGTGTATGTAAGCAAAAACTCTCTCTTGGGCTCTCAGGCAGTCCTGGAGGAGTCAATTTCAAGATCCTCAAATACCATAGAGCTCTTTCCTAAAAGTGATCTTCCTGAGAACAAATACACTTAGGGCACCATGAGGATTCTCTGTTCCCTCCTCCCCTTTCACAGAAGCCCCTTTACTTTTTCCTATTCTGTGAAAGGCAGACCTCACCCAAGCTAGATCTCCCATCAGTGCATGACCTTGCAATGTAGAAACCACAGGCTACAAAGAGACAATTCAAAATGCTGCTGAGAACGTGAGTGACTCTCTACTGGGCTATGTATCCTTCTATAAATCTGATGGCTTCCAATTCACTGCTTTCAATCTAGTTAAATAAAAACTAAGTGAAACAGTTCATGATAAAAACTTTTCTTTCCCTGTTCTAATGAAAGACCACTAGTTGATTTCTTGGCATTTAACTTGAAAGTATTCCAAAAATTGACTGACACTGCAATAACCAACTTTCCATTTATTCATTTATGAACAAGGTTTCAAATACTTACAAATATAAAAAGGGAAAAATAGATTTAATATTGATGCTAACTCTGTTTCATTTTAGCAAAAGTAATCCACAAACATAAAAACCAATTTTTAAAATGTCTGTCTCATTATGTGATACATTTCTAATAAATTCTACTTTTTATATTTAATAATTACCCAAGCTGTAATAATAACTCTACACAGAAAAAAACAGTAACACTTTGAGACTTACGGTGAGAGAAATACATTAAGATAAATCCAACTTCATTGTAAATTGCTGTGGCCTTTAGACCCTTTA
Organism: Lynx canadensis; assembly: GCF_007474595.2. Taxonomy (NCBI): domain Eukaryota; kingdom Metazoa; phylum Chordata; class Mammalia; order Carnivora; family Felidae; genus Lynx; species Lynx canadensis. The sequence continues at coordinate 97,206,827 of NC_044308.2, forward strand.
ATGTACTGAATACATTTAACAGAAATGCAATAAACTACAAGGAATGCAACAGTTTTATTTTGAAATTTCCATATATACAGGTGGTAAGGTACCTCTTTGCATTTACTTAAATTTACATTAAAAATTTTAGGAGTTAGCTTTAAAATGTGGGAAGGAATACTCCATTTTTCAAAATCCTTTAGAGGTACACAAGGAAAAAAATTAGAAGGTAATGTCTATGACCCAACTCCAAAACTCTTTTTCTCCTTCTCAGTATTTATTCTTACAGCCTAGATTGAATGGCCTTAGTAGAAATGGCCTAAAAATTCACAATGTCTTGAATAAATCTTAGCCCAGAGCTGCATCTAGAATTACTTTGTGATTCCTATATTTTTTTTCCCAGTGTAAAAATCTCAGACTCATACTTTTTTTCTTCTCAGAACAGGATCATATTTTACTAGCTCAATTCAAAATATAGGCCTTAATTATATACTGTTTTTTTCTTTTCAATTTTTATTTAAATGCTAGCTAAGTAATATACAGGGAAATATAGGTTTCAGGAGTAGAAATCAGTGATTCATCACTTACAAACAAAACCCAGTGTCCATCACAACAAGTGCCCTCCTTAATGCCATCACCCATCTAGCACATTCCGCACCCACCTCCCTCCATCAACCCAGTTTGTTCTCTTATATGAAGAGTGTCTTATGGTTTTCTTCCCTCTCTCTTTTTTTCCCCTCCTATATGTTCATCTGTTTTGTTTCTTAAATTCCACATATGAGTGAAATCATATGGTATTTGTCTTTCTCTGACTGACTTATTTCAATTAGCATAATACACTCTATCTCCACCACATCCTTGCAAATGACAAGACTTTGTTCTTTCTGATAGCTAATATTCCATGGTGTGTATATACCACCTCTTCTTTACCCATTCATCAGTCGATGGACATTTGGCTCTCTCCAAAGTTTGACTATTGTAGATAATGCTGCTATTAACACCGAGGTGCATGTACCCCTTCAGGTCTCTATTTTTGTATCCCTTGGGTAGATACCTAGTAGTGCAATTGCTGTATTATAGAGTAGTTCTATTTTTAACTTTTTGAGGAACTTCCATATTGTTTTCCAGAATGGCTGTACCAGTTTGCATGCCCACCAACAGTGCAAGAGGGTTCCCCTTTCTCTGTATCCTTGCCAACACCTGTTGTTTCTTATGTTGTTAATTTTAGCCATTCTGATACCATGACAGTATCTCTTCATGGTTTTTATTCATATTTCCATGATGAGTGATGTTGAGCATCTTTTCATGTGTCTGTTAGCCATCTGGATGCCTTCTTTGCAAAAATGTCTGTTCATGTCTTCTGCCCATTTCTTAACTGGGTTATTTGTTTTTTGAGCATTGAATTTGGTAAGTTTTTTATAGATTTTGTATACTAACCCTTCATCAGATAGATCATTTGCAAATATCTTCTCCCCTTCTATAGGCTGCCTTTTAGTTTTGTTGATTGTTTCCTTCTCTGTGCAGAAGCGCTTTATCTTGATAAAGTCCCAATAATTCATTTATGCTTTTGTTTCCCTTGCCTCCAGAGATGTATCTAGTAAGAAGTTGCTATGGCCAAGGTCAAAGAAATTGCTGCCTGTGTTCTCCTCAAGGATTTTGATGGTTTCCTGTCTCACATTTAGGTCTTTTATCCGTTTTGAATTTATTTTTGTGTATGGTGTAAGAAAGTGGTTCAGCTTCATTCTTCTGCATGTTGTCGCCCAGTTTTCCCAAAACCATTTGTTAAAGAGACTGTCTTCTTTCCATTGGATGTTCTTTCCTGCTTTATTTGAAGATTAGTTGACCATACAGTTGTGGGTCCATTTCTGCGTTTTCTTTCTGTTCCATTGATCAGTGTGTCTGCTTTGTAATATAGTTTGAAGTCCAGAATTGTGATGCCTCCAGCTTTGTTTTTCTTTTCCAGGATTGTTTTGGCTGTTGGGGATCTTTTGTGCTTCCACACAAATTTTAGGATTGTTTGTTCTAGCTCTGTGAAAAATGCTGGTGGTACTTTGATAGGGATTTCATTAAATGTATACATTGCTTTGGATAGAATAGACATTTTAACAATGCTTGTTCTTCCAATGGAATGTTTTCCCATTTCTTTGTGTCTTCTTCAATTTCTTTCATAAGTATTCTATAGTTTTCAGAGTACAGATCTTTTACTTCTTTTTTTAATGTTTATTTATTTTTAAGAGAGAGAGAGCATGATCAGGGGAGGGGCAGAGAAAGGGGGATAGAGTATCAGAAGCAGATTCTGTGCTGACAGCAGAAAGTCCAATTCAGGGCTTGAACTCATGAACCATGAGATCATGACCTGAGCTGAAGTCAGACACTCAACCGACTGAGCCACCCAGGTGCCCCAATCTTTGACTTCTTTGGTTAAGCTTATGCCTAGGTATCTTATGCATTCAGGTGCAGTGGTAAATGGGATCGGTTCCTTGATTTCTTTTTTCACGGCTTCATTATTTGTGTATAGAAATCAACAGACTTCTGTATGTTGATTTTATATCTAGTGACTTGGCTGAATTCACGTATTAGTTCTAGCAATTTTTTGGTGGAGTCTTCAGGGTTTGCTACATAGACTATCATGTCATGTACAAATAGTGAACGTTTGACTTCTTCCTTGCCCATTTAGGTGCCTTTTATTTCTTTTTGTTGTCTAATTGCTGAGGCTAGGACTTCCAATATTATGTCAAATACTAATGGTGAGAGTAGACATCCCTGTATTTTTCCTGATCATAGAGGAAAAGCTCTCAGTTTTTCCCCATTGAGGATATTAGCTGTGGGTCTTTTGTATATGGCCGTTATGATGTTGAGGTATTTTCCATCTATCCCTACTTTGATAAGGATTTTTATCAAGAATGGAAGCTATACTTTGTCAAATGCTTTTTCTGTATCTGTTGAGAGGATCATATGGTTCTGATCCTTTCTTCTATTAATGTGGTGTATCATGTTGATTGATTTGTGAATATTAACCACCCCTGAAGCTCGGGGATAATTCCTACTTGATCATGGTGAATAATTCTTTCATTTCTTTTAATGTTTATTTATTTTTGAAAGCAAGAGATAGAGCGAGAGCAGGGAAGGGGCAGAGAGAGAGAGACACACAGAATCTGAAGGAGGCTCCAAGCTCTGAGCTTTCAGCACAGAGCCTGACGCAGTACTCAAACTCACAAATCGTGAGATCATGAGCCAAAGTCAGAAGTTTAACTGACTGAGCCACCCAGATGCCCCAAATTCTTTTAATGTACTGTTGGATTCAATTTGCTAGTATATTGTTGAGAATTTTTGTATCCACATTTATCAGGGATATTGGCCTGTAATTCTCCTCTTTAGTGGGGTGTTTGTCTGGTTTTAGAATCAAGATAATGCTATCTGCATTTAAGGAGTTTGGAAGTTTTCCTTCCATTTCTATTTTTTGCAACAATTTGAGAAATAGGTATTAATCCTTCCTTAAGTGTCTGGTAGAATTCCTCTGGACAGCCATCTGGCCCTGGACTTGTTTGTTGGGAGATTTTTTATTGCTGATTCAATTTCTTTGTGGGTTATGGGTCTGCTCAAACTTTGTATTTCTTCCTACTTCAGTTTTGGTAGTTAGTATATTTCTAGGAATTTGTCCATTGCTTCCAGATTGCCCAGTTTGTTGGCATATAATTTTTCATAACATTCTCTTATAATTATTTGTATTTCTGTGGTGTTGGTTCTGATCTCTCCTCTTTTATTTCAGTCCTTTCTCTTTTTTTTACTTTTTTTAATGTTTGTTTATTTTTGAGAGAGAGAGAGAGAGAGAAAGCAGGGAAGGAGCACAGAGAGAGGGAGACACAGAATACAAAGCAAGCTCTGGGCTCTAAGCTGTTAGCACAGAGCCCAAGGTGAGGCTCAAAGTCACAAACTGCGAGATCATGACCTGAAGTTGAATACTTAACGAACTGAGCCACCCAGGCACCCCCTCCTTTCTTTTTGATAAGTCTAGGCTGGGGGGGGGGTATCAGTTTTATTAATTCTTTCAAAGAATCAGCTCTTAGTTTCATTGATCTGTTCTATGATCAGATCAGGTTTTGTTTGTTTCTGTATCATTTATTTCTGCTCTAATCTTTATTATTTCCCTTCTTCTGCTGGAGATAGGCTTTATTTGCTGTTCCTTTTCTAGCTCCTTTAGGTGTAATGTTAGGTTGTATATTTGAGACTTGTCTTATTTCTTGAGGTAGGTCTATATAACAATATAACTTCCCCCTTAAGACTACCTTTGCTGCATCCCAAAGGTTTTGGACTGTTGTGTTTTCATTTTCATTTGCTTCCATGTACTTTATTTCTTTTTTAATTTCCTGGTTAATCCATTCATTGTTTAGTAGGTTATTATTTAACCTCCATGTATTTGTGGTCTTTTCAAATTTTCTCTTGTGGTTGACTTCAAGTTTCACAGCATGTGGTCTGAAAATATGCATGGTATGATCTCAATCTTTTTGTACATGTTGAGGACTGATTTGTGACCCAGTATGAGATCTACTCTGGAGAATGTTCCATGTGTACTTGAGAAGAATGTGTATTCTGCTGCTTTAGGATGAAATGTTCTGAATATATCTGTTAAGTCCATCTGCTCCGGTGTGTCATTCCAAGCCATTGCTTCCTTCTGGATTTTCTGCTTAGATGATCTTTCCATTGTTGTAAGTGGGGTATTAAAGCCCCCCACTATTACTATATTATTATCAATGAGTTTCTTTACATTTGTTATTTTATATATTTGGGTTGTTCCAAGTCAGGGGCATAAATATTTATAAATGTTAGATCTTTTCTTTTTAAAAAATTGTTTAATGTTTATTATTTTTGAGGGAGAGAAACAGACCATGAGCAGGGGAGGGGCAGAGAAAGGGAGAGACACAGAATCTGAAACAGGCTCCAGGCTCTGGGCTGTCAGCACAGAGACCAACACAGGACTTGAACCCATGAACCACGAGCTTATGACCTGAGCCAAAGTCAGACACTTAACTGACTGAGATACCCAGGCACCGCTGTTAGGTCTTCTTGATGGATAGGCCCCTTAATTATGATATAACACCCTTCTTCATCTCTTGTTATGGTCTTTGGTTTAAAACCTAGTTTATCTGATAGAAGTATGGCTATTCCAGCTTTCTTTTGAAGTTTATTAGCATGATAGATGGTTCTCCATCCTCTCACTTTCAATCTGCAGATGTCTATAGGTCAAAAATGAGTCTGTTAAAGCAGCATTTGGATGGGTCTTGTTTTTTTATCCATTCTGATATCCTATGTCTTTTGATTGGAACATTTACCCGATTTATTTCATAGTAATTATTAAAAGATATGAATTTAGTGTCATTGTGATACCTACAGAGTTGGTGCTTCTGGTGATGTTCTCTGTTCCTTCTAGTCTTTTTTGCTTTTGGTCTGTTTTTCCCCACTCAAAGAGTTCACTTTAATATTTCTTGCAGGGCTTATCACAAAACTTCCTTTAGTTTTTGTTTGTCTGGGAAACTCTTTATCTCTCCTTCTTCTACTCTGAATGACAATCTTGCTGGATAAAGTATTCTTGGCTGCATATTTTTCCCATTCAGCATGTTGAATATATCCTGCCATTCCCTTCTAGCTTGCCAAGTTTTTGTGGACAGATCCACTGTGAACTTGATCTATCTTCCCTTGTAGGTTAAGAAATTTTTTTCCCCTTGATGCTTTCAGGATTCTTTCCTTGTCTGTATATTTTGTGAATTTGATTATGATATGTCTTGGTGATGACCAGCTTTTGTTGAATCTAATAGGAGTTCTCTGTGCTTTTTGGATTTTGATGTCTGTATTCTTCCCCAGATTAAATAAGTTTTCAGCTATAATTTGCTCAAAGAAACTTTCTGTCCCTTTTTCTCTTTCTTCATCTTCTGGAACTCCTATAATATGAATGTTATTAAGTTTTAAGGAGTCACTGGTTCCCTAGGTCTACCTTCATGATCCAATACCTTCCTTTCCCTCTTCTTTTCACCTTCATTATTTTCCATAATTTTATCTTCTATATCACTGACTCATTCCTCTGATTCATCCATCCTCATTTTCATGGCATCACTTTGGGTTTGCATCTCAGTTATAGCATTTTTTTTTATTTCAGCCTGACTAGATTTTAGTTCTTTTTTTAAAAATTTTTTCTAATGTTTATTTTATTTTTGACAGAGAGAGACAGAGCATGAGTGGGGGAGGGGCAGAGAGAGAGGGAGACACAGAATCAGAAGTAGGCTCCAGGCTCCCAGCTGTCAGCACAGAGCCTGACGTGGGGCTCAAACTCACAAACCATGAGATCATGACCTGAGCCGAAGTCAGATGCTCAACCGACTGAGCCACCCAAGCGCCCCTAGATTTTAGTTCTTTTATCTAGTGTCTTCTATGCTTTTCTCAAGCCCAGCTAGCATTCTTATAATTGTTGTTTTAAATTCTAGTTCAGACATCTTACTTATATCTGTATTGATTAAATCTCTGGCCATAACTTCTTCCTGTTCTTTGTTTTAGGGTGAATTCCTCCATCTTTTCATTTTTTCCAGGAAAAAAAAAAAGCTAGATCCTAGGTGTGTTTTGGTCTGCTTGTTAAAAGAAGCTAGATCCAAAAAATAATAAATGAATAAAATTTAAATTTAAAAAAAATTTTTTAACTTAAAAATTAAAAATTAAAATTAAAATGAAGCCAGATCTTATTTCCTCTAGAGGTGACTTTTGCAGCACTCTATGATCAGTAGACTTGGTGCTCTCCAAGGCTCTGTGCTGGTTTTCTGGGGGAGGGGTCAGTTGTGTTGATTCTCAGGCAAACTTGTCCTATAGAGATGCATCTCCATGGCACAGGGGAGCAGGGTCTTGGGGTAAGTGTCTCTGGTCTCCACTTGGTGGTGCTGTTTAGCTCACTGAGGTCAGTCAGTGAGGTCAGTCTCTTTTTAAGAGAGTTCTAATTCCTCCTTCCCCCACAAGTTCTTTTCTATCATAGGTATGTTTACCCAGTGTGGAAGTATGATGTTATGTGTCATATTAGGATAAAATTAGCAGTGAAACCAGCGGGAGCAGAAAACATTCACTCTTTGGTCCCCCTTTACTGCTTTACTGCTAGGGAACAACTTAAAGCAGGGTGGCTTTCCTTTCTTTCTTTTCTTCCCTGAGTCAAACAAATATGCCTGGAAACCTTGAGCCCAGTTAAATTTCCTCTGTGAACAGGTATAGGAGGGAAAGGAAAAGAATGTCAGTTTCCCCCTGAAATATAAAATAAAAAATTTAATACTTTATAGATTTCATATGGGGGGCCAAGGAGTCTGGTTATGGTTTCAAACTCTTTAAAAACAAGATTAGCCCCCAGAAGATCAAAGGTCAAGGTTGCCATATATACGATCACAGAGTTGTGGACAGCAAGCATACTTCAGCAATCTCATGAGAAGGATGGATCTGTTGGCTTTTGGAGAGGATTTGGGGAATTATTGTAAGTCTGGTGCTTAGACCTTTTTCAAAGCAGCAATCTCTCTCTCTCTCTCTCTCTCTCTCTCTCTCTCTCTCTCTCTCTGAACTACCTCCAGCCATTGATAGTTGGTTGAGTTCATGTGGTCAAAAAAATCTCCTAAGATACTAGCAGACAAATAGTGTTTCTCTTTCCTCATCCAGGACAGTGGGGGGTACAACCTTCTGAAAGGATGGGCTTACATATCCCAATAGCCAATCCTTTTACCAGTCTTCCCACTCAGGTTAGGGTAGAGGCACTGAAAGAAAATTTCCCCTTAAAAATATTAATGGAAAATACTAAATGAGCATTTGGGAGCCTCTAGTTTCAAGAGCTGCACTGGAAAGAAGCAGCACAAGGGAGGAGGGTAAAGGAGGAGGAAAATGAAGTGAGGGAGAAAGAGGAGAAGGAGGAATTCCCCAGCCCTAAAGAACATATCATCTAAGCAAGATAACAGTAGAGATAAGGTTGAAGTAAAAGAAACCATTCAGATGCTTAGTCGTGACTTAAAACCAAATACAGTCTATGGACATAGCAGGGAATAATAATTAGCAAATTTCTTAATTAGGATATTTCTTAACCTTCTAGAGTCAACTTTAATTTTTTTCATACAACCAAGAATTCTTGCTACTTGCTAAATACAGAAACACCCATGTACAAATGTGAATGAATTTCCACCAACGTGTTTGCGTTTCACCATCTCACATTTCACCACAGGGACTCAGGTTCAGTCAATGTCATGCTGTGATTCCCACAAGTATGGTATAGGGTAGAAGTGAAGCTAGCATTTTCCTTTCAGATAAATGTATAATTAAAATCCTGATTCATGGATTTGCTAATTGAACTTCCTGCTGTGGACATAGGGCATTCTTGGCAGGAAGAATAAGGAACTGTTCCAAAGGGCTCAAATTGCCTTATTTTTTTTTTAACTACTTCAATTTGCCTGTCTTTGAACAGTGATTGGAAATAAAAGAATGTGAGTGGGAGTTAATTCAAGAGGGAGATAAAGGAGATAAATGATTGTAGAAATGTGATAGGTGTTTCTCAAATGAAAAGAAGTTGGAAGTGGAGTTTATCTACTATAACAGAGCTCTCTGTTCCTGAAACCCAAGAAGTCATTAAGCAGGAAAGAATTTGCTCTTTGTTTCCATCATGGCATGGACAGTACTGTCAACTCCTAACCAACCCCAGATGTTTGTACTCTTACTAAGTCACCAGGCCATATGTCAATAGCCCACATCCTGCTCTTAGCAATGGGGTTTGGAAATTAGGAGAATATCCCCGGTCCCAGGCTACTCCTGAACAGTACCACTCTGGAAGGCCACCTGTTACCCAGGCTTTTCAACATCTGCACAAATGTCTTGAGGATCTGGTTTTCTCCATTCCTCTTCCTCTCCACTCCAAACTCTGAACATGAGCTAGCTGGCCGGGTACTACTTGGTAACCTCATTAAACATTTTTAGTTCTTAAACTCAGGTGATAAAAAAAAAAATTAACAGATTTTATTTCTATAACAACTCTGCCTCCAAGCCTCTATTCTGTTGGATAAGCAAAAAAAGAAGAAACTTCAGTTTTTCTTGGAATCCCCTCCCTGCCAGATAACTTCCCAGGATTTGGCTACAGTTATTATGAAGGCCCAACACTCCAGGGTCATAGGTTTTGTTCAGATGGCTACCATCCCTATGGACATGACCCCTTCAGTTCTGGTGACTCTCTATGGCCATGCTTGAGGCATGGTAGTCTGCATCAGGGCTGCCTATGATCCAGATGCAATCCGTGACCAATAAGGATATGTTACACTTATGAATAATTATGCTGGTTTCCATCTCTTTCCAATTTTGGTTTTCTGACAATTTTAGCACAGCACTTTCAAAGCCATTTCTCTATTCCGCAAGCCGCTGGATCTGCCAACCTATCCACTAAACTCTCAATGCCTACCTGGAAATGGATCAGACTTACTGCCCATTTGGTCTTCATCTCCAGTGGCTGGTATCTTTGTATAAATGTTCCCTCACTAATTTTCCACTAAAGCTTTTATTCTTTACCTCTGAACTCAGTTGCCCACTTCATTCTCAGCATGTGTACAGCCAGCTAGTCATATAGACTATCTAGTCATGTAGTCTAATTTAGCATTCCCAATGTCTGTCCTGGTCTATGTAATGCTAATTCTGTGAGATGTTGATAAATATTATAAGAAAAAAATCACATCACTGTAAAGTGTTAGAAATTCACATCATTGAGAAGTTCTGGTGATGTACAGCAGGTAAGGGGGCAAAATTTTGTCTATTTAGGATTTTCAAACTTATTTTAACATGGGCCCTTTTTGTCATGCGATGTCTATTATTAATATTCCACTGAGCTTTATCTCTTGCAACACATTTTGGAATATGTTGATATAACCCACTGTGGGAACAAATTTTGAAATGATGTGTGGAGGCCACACCAGCAAGGAAGTCATCAGTAGACTGACCAATGTATGTTAAGGAAGACTTTGAGAATAAAGAGGGTCTAGGGCTTGATCTCAAGAAAGTAATGGGTTCAACACAAAGAAAGAAAGCAAGGGGTGCTTTCAGATTAGTGATCTCCAGGAAAGGTAAGTCTGAAAACTCTTAGACTGCAGTGAAAGTCAGAAGAGACTGTGTGAGACATGTTGTATGGATAACAACATTTTTAAGGTAAATACTCTCAGTACTGAGATCCTGCTGACAGCAGGAATGACCAGGAAGGAGAGGAACCAGTAAATCACCAAATGAGCAACATACCACATCTGGTATGGGGTTCTTGTAATGTTTTAGATTTAAAAGTAGACTATTCTAAAGTCAGAAATTACACCTTATTATCCAAAAAATAAGCTTCTTTTTCAATTCTTTGTTCCTTCTGAGCTTAATATTTCACATTCTGATTAAACACTCCTCTATCTGCTTTCATCCTTAAAAAACCATTGTACAACTAAAATACTACTTGAAAGAAAATGGTGTCCAGACTTGTTATTTACCTTTCTGATTGTACCATAATATAAGCACATTTATCTCTCCAGGGATTTGTAGTGTAAACTGAATAAATCTCTCACTTTAATAATACAGCCCCATGGTAATTTAAATCTCAGCTATTTCCGAAATATCATATCGGTAAAGTAATCCTACCACACAAGGTTTTCCTTTTCACACATATGCCAAAATGAGATGTACCCGCTAAATTGTACCCCAGGTGCTGAACAGCAGTCTGTTATTATTAAGAAAGGTTGCAAAGATACCTGCTCTGCCAAGTGTTTGCATATATCAATTTCTAAAAGCTTGAGATAACAGACTATCTGTTGTGTGTCTTATGATAAAAGCACCTACTTTGTTATAAACAGGCAATAAGCAGCATATGCAACACAAGTGACGCTAATCCCTGGCTAGTCTTTTTGCCTTCATAATTGGGTGACTGTTGTTTCCCAGAAAGCAGGTAGGATTAATTTCCCATAAAACATAAATAACAATTTTTCTTTAATGCCTCCCTCAACCCTAATATACCCACATATAGGACTCACCTCTCCTACTCAAAGAATATATAAACTCTTTTCTTGCCCAATGTCAAATCCTTACCCTGCTAAGGAAACTTCATGTCAAAAGACCTCACTGTTCAAAGAAAAGCTCCTTTCATTGTAGAAAAGTCTTCAGAGACACTAGAACCACAATGACATATGCAGCTTTATTAACATAAGGGATTTCAATTCACATTTTCATCCTTCACTGTTGCAAATCCCTCACACAGCAAACTCTGGGACTATGACATTGGCAGAACTCTACAACTGACTCATGCCCTCCCAGGAATTATATTCTTTGGCATGTAAATTATTTATTTTGTTGTTCCTTTTAATAAATGTTCTTCCCCAACCAACTCTTTGTTAATTACCACACTGGTTGAGTGACTGAATTCAGAATTTCATTAAAATTCCTCAGTAACAATAATTAGTTTGAGCATTCACCCATATAGATTGCATACCTGCAAAAAGACGGAAAAGAAATATTTTTAAGACAAACTCATTTGTTTCCCTTCACTTCCTTATTTAAGAGGAACTGCAGCCCCCCCCCACCCCACCAAAATATAAATAAAATTTATTACTTCATTCCTTCTATCAGAAAATATCTATTAAGTGCCTCCTTATTAATTAAATCCTCTGTTAAATCTTGGGGAAAGCAAAGGTTATATATAACTCAAACCATGCACCAAATCCATGCACCCAATTGAGTGGTTCTCAACTGGGTATGATTTTGCCTCTCCCCCTGGAAGGGGTGGGGCAGGAAGGGGGGGGAGGGAGGGTATGGGGGTAGGTTACTGGCATATACTGGGTAGAAGCCAGGGATGCTGCTAAACATCCTACAATGTACAGAAGACTCCACACAACAAAGATTTATTCAGCTCCAAATTTCAATAGTGCTGAGGTTGAGAAACCCTATCCCAAATCAGAAATGTGGTTAGATAATAATTTGAAATACTAACTTACTTTTGTTCCCCATTTTTTTTCCTTTCTCTTCTACCGAAATTAAATAGGTTAAGTCAGCTCTATGTGCCTTGCCTCAGGGAAAATAGATGCAGGGCAGGAAAAGAGAAGCTTACAAGGCTTTCCAATTTTTATGGGAAGAGGATTTAAGAGCACAGATGGAATTTCTAGTAGAAACTTGAAAGAGGAGAGATCTCCCCAAGTTTGGAAAGGGTTGCCTCTTGCCTAGGGGAAGAGAGAAGACAGGAAGAGGGTCTGTGTGTCTCAAGTACAGGGGCCTCACTTATTGGCAGCACTCTGAATCAGAAAGAGAGTAGTGGTCATGGGTTGCAGCTGGATCATGGGAAGCCCTGCTGAAGACTCCTATGCCCCAAGTATGGCTGTAGAAAGCTACCAGACCTGAAGAGGTCATGTCCACAGGGATGGTAGCCATCTGAACAAAACCCATGATCCCAGGGTGTCAGGCCCTCATAACTGTAGCCAAATCCTAGGGAGTTATTTGTGGGGAAGAGTTCCAAGGAAAACTGAAGTTGCTTCTTCTTTTTACTTATCCAGCAGAATAGGGGCTTGGAGGCAGAGTTGCTATAGAAATAAAACCTGTTAAATTTTTTGAACACCTGAGCTTATGAACTAAAAAATTTAAAACTACTTTGGGAGACAAGACTAACACAAAGAAAACAGGAGTTGATTAGTGAATCTTCAGTGTTAACAATGCCCACAATCTCAGAGACTTACAATAGTAAACATCTATGTAGTGCTCACGTTTTACCTCAACTACTGCTGCACCACATGTTTTCTCATTTTAGGACTCAAGCTAAAGGAGCAGCTCCTGTGTGCAACACACCATTTTTGTAGCTGAAAGGATGAGAGAGAGAGCTGACAGAAACAGTTTCTCTAAGAAGAACATAGGCTATGTCACATTTGTTCACACTCCATTGGCCAAGGCAAGTCACATGATCAAGCCCAACCTCAATGAAATAGAGATGGATAACCTCTTACAGGGAAGAGGGAACAAATTGCAGACAATATCAATAATTACCACAGAGAACAAACATCAGAAAACATACTATAACGATGGCCTGAAATGAGACACTGTTGAAATCCTGAGAAAGTGAATGATAGAACGGTCAGGAAAAGCACCACGGACTATATGGACATTGAAGTGGGAAAAAAGAAAGGAAACAGACCTCATCTGATGTCCTACCATGTGCCAGGAACTGAACTCTGCCTCTCATGTTTCCTCAGTTAACTCAACCATACTCTGAAAAAACAAACTCATTAACTTGTCTGTCATCGTTCAAACAGTATTAAATACCTGATTCTAAAATCCACATTCTTTCCAGTACATGACACAAGGAGTAAAACTTAAGATAGTTCAAAGGAAGAGAGGATGGTATTACAGGCAAGAGAAAAGCTAAGAACATAGTCACAGAGGCAGAACTTTCATTTTCACATGACAGTAAATACCTGCCCTAATCAGAAGAGCAGGCTGAGTTATTGAGTTGTAAGAACTCAAGATTAGCAGGAGAGATAAAGTCATGGAGGGCCTTTATAGCCCAGAAGAGTAATAAGAGAAGAAATGATAGATTGGGGTGGAGCCATCTTGCAGTTAATAGCTAGGTGAACCTGGGCAACTGTCTACAGGCTCTGAAGTGGAGTTCACTCGTTTATAAAATGGAAAGATGTGGATAAGAGAATGCAGTAACAGATGATTGCTAATTCTTTTATAGAGGCAATGCATAAGGGTCTAGTAGACTTTAGGGGAAGGTCATTGACTCAACCTCTTGCTTTTTTCCCTTCCCAATTCCTAGGTTTCCCAAGCCCCAGGCTGCAAGGGATGTTGGGAAGGACGGGAGACCCACCACACTCACAAAGACCTGATTGTAAGAATGGGGAAAGCAGCCAAAAATTCTAACTTTCTGTAAGAAAGCACTGTCACTGACATGATGAATGAGGTGTTTAAGAGCCATGAATATGGCAGGGAGATGCTACACAAAATGGAAGGTGGGGAGCTAGCATCAGAAAAGGCAACCAGAGGGATTTTGCAGTCATTTTGGTGGGGAGGCTTGGATGGGGCATTTAAAAAACACTTCCAAGGTGACAGTGGAAATGTACAGGTTTGGGAGTGTTAATTTAGGGTGTGAGATCAAAACTGGCCTCCCTTCTGAAATAGAGTCTTGAAACAATTTGTGAGTGACTCAAATCCTGCCCCCTTCACCTCCTCAGGGTGAAAACTGTTCTGTGCTTTTTAACAAGTCAAACAATCAGAACGTTGGCCACTTTAAAGTGCTCTAATACCGCACAGATGGCAGTTGTCACTCCAGTAAATTAGCTAAGTATATTTTAGGTACAGTTGTAAAGGGCCCGTTATTTACAGCAGCGCTGGAAGTGCCAGGCACCCTGTGGTTGTGCATTGAATATGGAATGATAGCGATTGCCTATTAAAAGTTTTACATTTGAGTCCCACAGTTTTGCCTCCTGGCCCAACAGGAAAAAAACAATGACTTTTCTACAGGAAAAGACATAAAATACACTCTCTAAACCATGCCACCTGAAATATGACACATTTCCAAAACCTTAGGTGACTTTTAATCCCAAAAATTCAAATGTCAGAGTGAGGAGTGTGGGATACTAGTCTAATTGCCACCTTGAATATGTATCCAAACTAGAAGGCAGACAGCAGATGAAATTCAACATCTTTGTGGAGAGGAAAAGGGAAAGAGCCAATCCCCCCAGTAGAAATGTATAAAGCATACAACACTCAAAAATCAGTTTTAGCTGGAAATTTGAGATTAAAATATACCAGAAATGGGATCTGGAAGGAAAAAAACTATGCCAGCTCTCAGCTATGGTCAGCATTCAATACAGGTTTGCTCCCTCCAAAGATTGTGCTCTCACTCAGAAATAAACCATAAACAGATGCCTCCAGAATTTTTCCTATTAATTTAGCTCACAACAGTTGGTCTGTTATGACTTAGGATTTGAGGGGATACAAATGAAAAGGAAAACGTGAGCTTTATATTTGAAGAATGGAAATGGAGGGGCGCTTGGGTGGCGCAGTCGGTTAAGCGTCCGACTTCAGCTCAGGTCACGATCTCGCGGTCCGCGAGTTCGAGCCCCGCGTCGGGCTCTGGGCTGATGGCTCAGAGCCTGGAGCCTGTTTCCGATTCTGTGTCTCCCTCTCTCTCTGCCCCTCCCCCGTTCATGCTCTGTCTCTCTCTGTCCCAAAAATAAATAAACGTTGAAAAAAAAAATTAAAAAAAAAAAAAAAAGAATGGAAATGGAGAAGAAGGGGCATTTAAAAGACATTTCAAGATCAGTGAAGGATTAAACATAAGAATTATTAAATAACCACACAAGGGAGAGACCTACACAGTTCTGTAGACAAGAGCTGTACTGAGACAGCAACATGAACTGGAAAACTCTTGAAGCCTTGGTCCAGGTCTGCTGCCAATGATGTGGGCTTCATTTTCATTTCATCATTATGCCAAGCACTGTGTGCCAGGCACCATGCTAAGAATAGAAAACGTGATACTGTCCCCACATATAGTGGAGGAGACCATGATAGGGGTATGAACCATATGACTATAGAGAGAGCCAATGGACAGTGACAACTCAGGCCTCTGGCAATGCCAATATCCAACATCCTACATCCTCTGAGCTCAGAGAAGAGCCCGGTCAGTATGGGCTGAAATTGACAAGGAAGTCTTTATCATGGGATGAGACTTGAGTTGTGTCTTGAAGAACAGGTAGGACTTGAATTACAGCAGCCTGGAGGGTGGGGCGGGAGAGTGGGGAATGGGGAGGCAATGTAAACAGAAGTGAAAGAAGTAAAATGAGGAGTGAAAAGAGATAAATTGGAGTCAGATTAAAGGAAACTTAAAAACTAGGTCAAGAAGTTTGGAACTTTTCCTCTGAGGAAACCAATAGACTGTTTTGGTTTTGGTTTTCTTTTTTAGCTTGGATCATAGAATTTGATGAAAACAATATACTGGGAGGACTGAACTTATTAATAATGTCAAGCACAGGATAGATTGAAGCAATAGGAACCAAAGAAAGGAGATGAGCAGAAGATAATTGCAATAACCCACTGGGTCTTGACCCAGGGGTGTGGAGTTTAAACAGAAAGGAGTACAAGTCCTCTGCCAAGATGAGATAGATTTTAAACAGAAGGATGGACAAGACCTGGCACGTGACCAGAATTATAGGAAAAACAATAGAGGATCCAAAGTGTCTCAGAGATCTTAAGGCTAGGTAAGTTGGGTAGTAGTAGAAAAATTACAAAAATTTTTTAAATGAGAAAGGAACATGTGAATATGGACAGGTGACAAACTTGTCTGTAGTGATGCCAAACTTCAAATGATATACAGAGAAGGGATGGTTTTGCAGTTGATATCTATCTACTGCACATCTTTATTTTTAGAACCATCTATGAATCGTAAAATGCCTTGGCTTACCTAAAAGACAAACTGCTCCATTTTCAGCTGTTTGTGTATTAATTAACCTTCAGCCTGGTCATTTACAGACACACTTGTATCCTTGCTATAGTTAATTGTAGGTACGGCACAAGGTCACTCTTACCAAAAGAGAGGTTCAATTACAATGCATATTCCATTGTTTTAATCACGGTTCTCTACACAAAGATATACACAGACGAGATTGAAAAAGTAACTGCATTGCCTTCCCCCCAAAGAAAAATCCATTTACCTGAACCAGGTAGCACAATTATCATCATAGTGACATCCCTGGAAGGAGAGACTGGATGACAGGGTAGAGAAGCAAATTCCTTAAGCACCCACAGTCTCAGAGAATAAGCAGAAGAAATGGCAAGAAGTGAGTCTTTTTGGAGAAAAGACATAAAATATGGCATTCCCAGTAAACAAAGAGGAGAACGACGATAAGACAAAATGGCAAAGAAGGAAAAAACCAAGTGACTAGCACTGTTCTTTGAACAGTAACATTTGAAAACTTTTCAAAACTCATTTTTCTGAGTACTTGGGGAAAAATTAAGAAATAAAAACAAAGGTACCTGGGTGGCTCAGTCGCTTAAGTGTCTGACTTCAGCTCAGGTCATGATCTCACAGCTGGTGGGTTCGAGCCCTGCGTCAGGCTCTGTGCTGACAGCTCAGAGCCTGGAGCCTTCTTCGTATTCTGTGTCTCCCTCTCTTTCTGCCCCTCCCCACTCATGCTCTGTCTCTCTCTCTCAAAAATAAACATTTAAAAAAAATTAATAGAAAAAAAAGGAAAACAAGCAGAAATCAGATAAGACCTTTTGGGATGTGAATATTTGAAAGAAAACGTGAATGCTTTCAAATCTCAGATTTCACTAGAAATTATCAAACAGATCATTTTCTTTAGCCTATTCAATATACTTTTGCAAGCTAAAGACTATGATTTACAGTTTAGCTCTCCTTGGAAATACTTAGCATCTCTTAAAGAGCTAGCACATTAAAATATTAAAACTGTTAGCTTCATTTCCTAGTTATTTTCTTATAGGAATTTTTGAGACACCCCACTTTCAGATTTGCATAAATGGTTAAGAACTTCTTGAAATCCAGCAAAACAGGCATTCCACTGAATTTGAGAGAGGTTACAACCTTTATTTTTAGTTTCTTCTACAGATGGACTATCTAATCTAAAGACACCTTCCTATTTGGTCCTTGATATATCCATGCCCATCCTTCAGGCACAGACTGCTTCTACAAATAAACTGTTCAGCATCAGAAAGACTGGAGTTCTGGGGTTCAAGCATCCTCTTGGGTTCACTACTCCCCATTTCTCAATTTACACGGGATTTCACACATGGAAAACATCTCACACTCAAACAATAAAAATATTATTTTTAAATTTTTTTTTCAACGTTTATTTATTTTTTTGGGGACAGAGAGAGATAGAGCATGAACGGGCGAGGGGCAGAGAGAGAGGGAGACACAGAATCGGAAACAGGCTCCAGGCTCTGAGCCATCAGCCCAGAGCCCGACGCGGGGCTCGAACTCACGGTCCGCGAGATCGTGACCTGGCTGAAATCGGACGCTCAACCGACTGCGCCACCCAGGAGCCCCAATAAAAATATTATTAAATTCTTGAATAACCTGGAGATTATCCAGCCGTCATCTTGTTCAAGGAAAAAGAAAAGGGGACAATGCAATTACTTAGAAGAGAAAACACGTTCACACAGCTACTTGGAGTTTCCCATGAGCCAGAACATCACCTGGCTGTTTATCAGAGTCCAGAAGATGGCAGTTCCCTGTTAATGAAGAAGAGCAACCTTCTCAGGTAAAGAAGTTTGACAATTGGAGCCCCTCCAACCCACTAACAGTCTTGCAGAATGGGACACTCTCTCTGATGAGTTCCAATCCTCTCCAAAAAGGAAAACTCACATGCTCAAATCTGATCAATCGTCAAACCTAAAAATACTCATTTCAATAGGACAAAACTATAATAGTACTTCCCTTACTCCAACTATCAGCAGACTCAAAGATGCCTATCCATGGATCCATGCCCAGCAATTTAGCAAAAACAACAAGAAAATAATCAACATGAAAATATATAAATAATAATTGTTTTCTGGGATCCCTGCCTAGCTCAGTCAGTGGAGCGTGTGACTCTTGATCCCAAGACTGTGAGTTTGAGCACCATGTTGGGTATACAGACCACTTAAAAACAAAATCTTAAAAAAAATAATGGTTTTCATATTTTTCATTGGCTTTGTATATTTTCAGAAAAAAAAAAATAGTTCTTAGGAACATAGATCCAAGCTGACTCAAGCCCAATGACTTCACTTCAAAATCCAAATGAAGATGGCTCTTACCTACCTTTTTGTCAGCTTTTATTTGAGTTAAGTATGGTGTCATTTTTCTGTGGGATAGACTGTTCATTGCCCCACAGTACCCATTCTCCCCTCCATTCTTATTGTAACAGAGCATCAAAGTTTTAGCTAGGTACATGGCCATTCAGCGTAAGTAATACAGTTCTCTGTTAATTATGTGACTAATTTCTCACCAGTAGGATGGGAGTAAAGTGATGTGGGCCTTCAGCTTCACTGAGGGTCCAGTGTGAGTGTGTCAGTGGTCCCAACTCAGACATTTTGAGTTCAGAAGTATCAGTAGTGGTGTTTCACTCTAGAATGATTGGGGCATTGTCCTGGCTACCTACTGCTAAGCCTGATTCTCTATCCTCTCCCAAAATACTGTTAGCTGTCTGACATCCTTTTTATAAGCTCTTTTCCTACTTAAATTAGCTAGAGTCGGTTTATAGTGCTTGCAGCCAAGAACTCTGACTGAGATTCAGACACCGTTCTAGGCTTCCATGTGAATTAACATGTGTGGTCCCTGCCCTTGAGGAATCATCAAGGTCCAAGGATGAGTTTTTTTCTTTAGCACCTTCCTGCCAACTGGAATCCCTGCAAATGAGATTAATCTGAAAATGAGATTAAAGTAATAAAACATTTCTTTTTTTTTCCTTATTTATGTGTATTTAATATGAAATTCTCAAGCTCAGTTACAGGTTTTTAAATTCCACAGTGTATTTCAAAGTTTTATTTTTTTTAATATGAAATTTATTGTCAAATTGGTTTCCATATAACACCCAGTGCTCATCCCAACAGGTGCCCTCCTCAATACCTATCACCCACCCTCCCCTCTCTCCCACCCCCCATCAACCCTCAGTTTGTTCTCAGTTTTTAAGAGTCTCTTATGTTTTGGCTCCTTCCCTCTCTAGCCTTTTTTTTTTTCCCTTCCCCTCCCCCATGGCCTTCTGTTAAGTTTCTCAGGATCCATATAAAAGTGAAAACATATGGTATCTGTCTTTCTCTGTATGACTCATTTCACTTAGCATAACACTCTCCAGTTCCATCCAGGTTACTACAAAAGGCCATATTTCATTCTTTCTCTTTGCCATGTAGTATTCCATTTTGTGTATAAACCACAATTTCATTATCCATTCATCAGTTGATGGATATTTAGGCTCTTTCCATAATTTGGCTATTGTTGAAAGTGCTGCTATAAACATTGGGGTACAAGTGCCCCTATGCATCAGCACTCCCGTATCCCTTGGGTAAATTCCTAGCAGTGCTATTGCTGGGTCATAGGGTAGACCTATTTGTAATTTTTTGAGGAACCTCCACACTGTTTTCCAGAGCGGCTGCACCAGTTTGCATTCCCACCAACAGTGCAAGAGGGTTCCCTTTTCTCCACATCCTCGCCAGCATCTATAGTCTCCTGATTTATTCATTTTAGCCACTCTGACTGGCATGAGGTGGTATCTGAGTGCGGTTTTGACCTGTAGTTCCCTGATGAGGAGTGCCATTGAGCATCTTTTCATGTGCCTGTTGGCCATCTGGATGTCTTCTTTAAGGAAGTGTCTATTGACGTTTTCTACCCATTTCTTCACTGGATTATTTGTTTTTCAGGTGTGGAGTTTGGTGAGCTCTTTATAGATTTTGGATACTAGCCCTTTGTCCAATATGTCATTGGCAAATATCTTTTCCCATTCCGTTGGTTGCCTTTTAGTTTTGTTGATTGTTTCCTTTGCAGTGCAGAAGCTTTTTATCTTCATGAGGTCCCAGTAATTCACTTTTGCTTTTAATTCCCTTGCCTTTGGAGATGTGTCAAGTAAGAAATTGCTGTGGCTGAGGTCAGAAAGGTTTTTTCCTGCTTTCTCCTCTAGGGTTTTGATGGTTTCCTGTCTCACATTCAGGTCCTTTATCCATTTTGAGTTTATTTTTGTGAATGATGTAAGAAAGTGGTCGAGTTCTGCATGTTGCTGTCCAGTTCTCCTAGCACCATTTGTTAAAGAGACTGTCTTTTTTCCATTGGATATGCTTTCCTGCTTTGTCAAAGATTAGTTGGCCATACTTTTGTGGGTCTAATTCTGGGGTTTCTATTCTATTCCACTGGTCTATGTGTCTGGGTTTTTTTTAAGTTTTTTTTAAACTTTTTTTAAAGTTTTATTTATTTATTCTGAGAAAGAGAGAGAGAGAGAGAAAGCAAGCATGAGTGGGGGAGGGGCAAAGGGAGAGAGAGAATCCCAAACAGTCTCCATACTGTCAGTGCAGAGCCCAACATAGGGCTCAAATTCACAAACTGAGATCACCACCTGAGCAGAAACCAAGAGTTGTAAGCTTACTTGACTGAGCCACCGACACGCCCAAGTAACAAAACATTTCTTTAACAAACATGTCAGTATATTTAGATTCCAGCATCTTGGGCCCCTGCAAGTGGCAAATCTCTGTTCACAGAACACTTATAATTTATTTGTTTAAACGGCAGTACTGCCACCGTTTAAAATTTGTAGGAATTGAGAATCACCTTTAGCCTGACACTTATTCTGTTTTTGTTGTTTTATGAAAATGTGTGTTGTTTTATGAAAATGTTGTTTTATGAAAAATGAAAAGATTACACAATGAAAAATTATTTACTTCTCAACCTTCCTCTTGGTTTCCTAGTTCCCTTCCCTAGAATCAGTACTCTACCTTGTTTCTTCAAATTCTTCTAGAGATGAGATAATACAGACATGTAGATACAGAATGCTTACAAGCTTATAAATTAATACATACACATATCCTTTTTTAACAAAGGTTGAAGCACACTCTTCTGTACCTAGTTTTTACACTTAATATCTTAGAGATTGTTCCTTATCAATACATACAGCTCTGCCTCATTCTCACTAATGATGGAACAGTGTTCCAGTTTATGAATGCTCTATAATTACTTAACCTGTCTCCTATTGTTGGATATTTGTTTCCTCTAATCTTTTCCTGTTGCAGTAAATGTTCTGTACAAGATTCTTTCTGTGCTTTTAGGAGTGTGTCTGTCGAATAAATTCCAAGAAGTATAATTGTGGGTCAGAAGTCAAGTTCATTTTTACTTAATAAGCATTTCCAAATTGCCCTCCAAAGAGGTGTGTATATTTATACCCTCTTAAACAATGCATGAGAGTATCTGGTCCCTCTTTTCTACCTCTTCCCCCTTTTTAGCTATCTCTAGTGATGGTAAATTTGTATCTTTTAACAGGTTTATCTTCTCAAAACTGCACCCAAGTCATTTGAGGCCTACCCTGATAAATAAAAGCATCATCTTGTCAAGTAACACCGTTCTGAGTACAAGAGGAGTTGTGACTCTAAAATAATTAAATGACTTCTCTTGTTTGGTCTGTAAAGTGATTCTGAAGTTGGCTCCAAAAGAAGATCAAAACATATTCTGGGCAACAGTACCATCACTCAAACACGTGCACTGCCTCCCAAAGGGATATGGTCGAAGGAGACAACGTTCAGTCAGCAGTCAAAGCTCTGGTCTATGGATTTAACAATTCATATTGCGTCATAGTCATGCTACAAGCAAGGGATAAAGATCAAGTCATGGGGCTTCTTGGTGTCTGATTTATGCAAATGAGCATCATTACTTTATAGCCAATTTTTAATCTTTTATCCTTATAAATCCTCACAACTTCCTTGAGCTGAAGAAAGCAAGTGGCATCTTATCTTTGCTGAACCTAAGAATTCTAGAAAATCTCAGGGACTTGTTCACAATAGCCCTCTCTTACAATGCCACAGAACACAGTAACCAGTTTGCTTTCCTGTTGACGTAAGAAACCCTGGTTTCCAAGGGTCCTTCGTACAAAAGTAGAAAGTGCTGAGGATTATGCACATGCTAATGGCATTATAATTAACTAAAATTCCTCCAAATGGAGGGTGAAGACTAGTAAAACTGAAGCATACATACAACTAGGAGTGTTGTAGTAATGTTTCACAACCAACTCTCACAGAGGGAAAAATCACTCTTGTAACATTTGCCAATAACTGTGGCGTAAACTCCTGCCATGGCCAACTTCAGGTCACCTACATGATATCAACTGGCTCACAGAATTCCTGAGAATTCAGTAATAGGCTCTACTGCTGGCAAAGCACACCACTGCATGGCAACCATAGTACCATCTGGATGTGTTACAGCATGAAATTTTTACCTGAAGGAGAGAACTCAACTCTCCTGGGCTTCAACATACTACACCTCTGACTTCTGTACTACCGTGGATTATTGTGTTCTTATTTCACATATTTCTGAACTCAAACTTTGCTTTAAGCTTCATTATCCCCAATGTACTGTGCTTCAAAGCATGTAACTTCAATTTTCATAAAAATATATTTTTTACATAGGTTGATATGTGAGTCTATTAATGTTCACTCATTCAGCACTTCCTTTCTAACTTTTTCTCTATCTCATAAATATGAAATGGGCAGAGAGCAGCAAGCATGTACAAGATCATTTTTCTGTATTTACATAATGAAAAAGTTACAAGTAATGTGAACAAAGGAGTCAAAAGGGAATTTAATACATAGCAATCCAGGACATCTTGATAGATGGGACATTTTGCAAGGAATCTGCTTAAATAGCTGTTGAGACAACACATTGCTCTTGAAAAGATCACTTTTTTAAACCACAAAAATGTTTAAAGATGATTTAACATGCCCACCAACTCAGTCTGTACATGTGTAAATGTGTAATATGCAAAGTGTGAGTATCAAGAAATAAAACTCTGTGGACTTCCTGATGACATCCTTCAAAGTAATCACCTCAAAGGACATATATATTCAGTCATGCTTCCATCGCCCAAAATGTTCCTAGAACTGCCTTCAGAGCAGTGTATAAATTACACAGGGGAATTAAGTTCATGCAAAGCTTTATAATCACATTTATTTAGATAAAAAATTAGAACCATCCAATTTCATGACGCATCTTATTTATCAGGCTCGATTCTAAGTGACTTGTAGATATTTCCAAAGACCAAATCCACCTTTAAAGAATAAAGATTTGTCAACATTCAAAAGGACTCCCTAAAAGAAGTTTCAGAAATATTTCAAGCAGTGGCTGCTTTATTGAAGTAACTGTGTGACCTTCCAAAGTGAGGATCAGAAGGACACAACCCTTATTTGGATGTATATACTTTGGCACATTTGTTTAAAGTCTCATTGCATTACAGGAGGGTCACATCATGTAGCACTGAAAAACATACCTGGGAATCATCTGTGTGTGATTTATTTCATTTATTCTAGATTTAGAAATCTAGAGGCACTACCATGCTCTTACCTGGCCAAGAGGGCTAACCTAGGCACATCTGAGCTCTCTGAGCTGGAAAGTAGAGGCCCCACAATATTAATTACTATTTGTGTATGTAGAGAAGTGTAGAGAAGTAACACCCAGATAGCAAAACCATACTCCTGGGAAGAAATTATGATTCAACTGGAGGACTAATATAATCAACACTATTCTTAGTTGAAAATACAATAGTGATTTTCATTAAATAGAAATTTCACATGAAAAAATAAGCAGTTTGGGGCATCTTGGGTGGCTCAGTCGGCTAAGCGTCCAACTTCAGCTCAGGTCATGATCTCACGGCTTGTGCGTTCAAGCCCCGCGTCAGGCTTTGCGCTGACAGCTCAGAGCCTGGAGCCTCCTCAGAGTCTGTGTCTTTCTCTCTCTCTCTCTCTCTGCCCTTCCCCCACTCACACTCTGTCTCTCTCTGTCTCTCAAAAATAAGTAAACATTTAAAAAAAATAAGCAGTTTCATTATGTTTAACCTCTGCATACCTGCATAGTATCATGAGTCCTAATCCCTGATCCCTGTTCATGCATATTATGTGTCCTATAGGCCACTTCATGGCCCCATGCCCTATGCCCCACAACACAGAAAGCCCTGAAAGAGTTATCACATGGAAAAGAGGAGGAATGGAGCTGAGCCATGCCTGCTCTAAGAACAAGTTTCTGGTCCAATGTGCCAAGAGGAGTTGAATGCATCTTCAAAGGACTGTGTTACTCTCCATGACACCCTCAGATTTGGGGCTGTAGGAAAATAACTCAAAAAGCAAGGGGAGATTGTCACCTCTCCTTACTTTATATTAAAGCCCTTTGCCTCCTTTATTTAATACAGACTTCTTGAGTGTCCTTTAATATTGGCCAAAAACTCAGGAACCACTAGGCATGGCCCAGAACCTACTGGGAACATTCTCTTCCCACTAGGAAATATTTCTAGACATTAACTTCTGGGAAATGATAAAGTGCATACATTGCAAATATAAAGGGTTATATAAATACTTAACAATTGAAGCATTTCCACTACTCTGCCCACAAAGAGCCATTACCTCTGTCTTTATGACAGAAGGTTTAATGTCGCTGAATCTTGCTCAAGTGTAATATTCACTTGAACACTAAGGTCCAATTTTATAGTGCCAATTTTTTATTCCAAATCACAGTCACAATCCAATCCAATCCAAGTATTCTGATACCACATCTTCTATGAAATAGCTTTTCTTCAGCCATACCTACTTTCCGGCTCACTGCCTTCTTATATCCTCAGAGCCAGGTCTAGTGCTCAACTCGTGGTACATACACAATAAATTATGGGTGGATAGATGAACACTTCAAAATCTTGTGTCTTCTTATGAAAGGTGTCCCAAACAAGAGAAATAATAGTAATAACTACCATATGTGCAGGTGCTCTAAGTATATTATCTCCACCACCTTACAATGCTGATAAAATTATGATCTACTCTACATACAGGAAGCTGAGACTTGGATCAGTATCTTGCCCAAAAATACAGAATTATTAAATGGCAAAGCTAGGATATAAACCCAATATATTGGTCACTGGAATCAGAACCCTTAACCACTTTGGTAAATTGCCTCTAACCTCAGAAGTCCCCTAAAAGATACACCGTCCTATAATGTAACAGTTACCAAATTCCTCATGTCCTCTCACGGATCCCCATGATGTTGTAATCTCGTATTACAACGCATACCACCAAAGCTTCCAATACCACCCAATCATGACACCTTCATCTGCTTCCGGTCCACTTGCAGAGGTGAGATGATGCGTGCCAAGCCTTGGTCTTATCATCCATTCCGGTTCACACAGATTCCAAGGGGAAAGGACCCTTCATTTCCCCTCATTTTGTTCCCTTAAGTGCTATAGGGCTAAGCCCCGCAACAATGAGCTGTGTAAAGAACATTGTGCTGTATTCAGTATTGCCCCTTCCACACGGACACCAGATGTGCTCTCCCCAGAACACTCTCCCACCCTTCATACAAATTGTCTCCTGGAGCCTGTGAGAACCTACAGTGGAGTTGCACTTAGTTAGAGACTTAGGTTCTAAAACCAGTGACTATGGCAAAATAAAATAAATAAAATTACCTTTAAAAAACATATGTATAGTATATGTAAATAATTATGTAAATTATATATAACTAATATGTAAAAAAATTATATATAAATTATATCTAAATAAAATTATCATTAACATCACCCACAAAGTAGTGTTTATGATTTATTATATTCAATTCTGGGGTCAGAATTCTTATTTTGAGATTTAATTTTGAGAACCACTAAGCTAGAAGGAAAGTCTAAATGCAGATGCCTACACATTTCAATCATTCCACCCATCAGAATGGGAAAAAGTTCCTGCTTGCTTACAGGATTTATTTCATTCTTTTTTAATGTGTAATACCGTTATAACCTATTTAAAGGTGTGTTTGCTGTTGTGACATCTTACGCTAGGCAGGTTCTGAAGTCAGAGCAGGCTGGGTCCTTGAGTAACGGCAGTGTGAGCCAATTACCTGCCCAGAAGGAACAAAAAGATCCAGGGATAAACACAGCTCAATGTCCCAAGCAGAGATCCCATCATGTTAAGAAGCAACAATGAGAAAACAACTCATGAGAAAATCAACCCCCAACAATTTGCCTCTAACTTCCATGTCCCTGTTGCCTTTCTCTTATTTTTCTCCTTCCTTTCAATGTGTATATTTTTTCATTCCTTCCTACATGTATTCCTTTCATAACTATTTCTTGGACACCTTTATAAAGTGCCTAGTATTGGGCTCAGTCATTATGTAAATGTCCAAATTTGCCCAGACATTTTCTTTACCCTGAAAGTTTCATGTTTGTTTCCTTCTGTTTACTCATGGCCAGTCAGAGTTATTCAAAGAAGAAATAACACACTTGGATCCTCTGACACTGTGTCCCATTTTCAAATTCACATCTCCCAGCTCTTTTTATTGACTGAAGCTGTGAATGCCATAGAGATGCCATCTGGTTGAATTCTGAATTGTTTAAAGAAAGGACAAAATCTGAGGATGACCCAGCACAGCCAATAAAGCTGGGAAAAATCTGCTCTGTCCGTCTGCAGTTCAAGGCTCACAGACACCCCACCAGTATCATAAATGGGGATTGCCCCTGAACTTCTTTCCATAAGATAATCTCCAATCTGTTGCTTTCATTTTCTGAGTAATTCTCAAAAGTTTTAAGAAATGTTCACAATGGCCATTTTTATAAGAAAAAAACAGTTTGGGGAAGAGTACAAAAGGAGTCCAACTTAAACTGGTAAAAGGCCAACACGAAAATCGAGCAAGGGTCCTCCCAAGATGAATAAGGAAGCCAGAAACTCTCCGGAGCTGGAAGTTAACTTGGTCATGAAGGCGAAGTCTTGAAAAAGAAAAAGCTGTAAAGCTTTGATTAAAATTCCCACTGCTGGTTATATTTATATGCCCATTCAGGTGCTCATAAAGGAAGGGCATTTTTATTAAGAACACTGTAGATCATTTTGAATACATTTCCCCGTACTTTTCTTTTCTCCTTCCTCCATCTTTCTATAATGATATAAATTAAAAGGCAGAGGCATCAGGTGATAATGATGGATTTTCTCAGCTATTTGGCTTATGCCGCAACAAACCTTAATATTATTTTAGCGATGTGAATTATTTGACCTAGAAGGATCAGCCTGTTCAATACATTCAGTGGTAGTGCTGAGGAATTAGCTTGCTTAGCCTGGGGCAATCAATAGATTGACAAACTAGCCTTTTTTAAGTCCTAGACCTATTTTATAGGAATATTAAGCTTGTGGTGTTCATACAACAAAGGAACTGAAGCCTGCACAAAAGCTTTCACAGCTGACAACACTCACAGGACACTTTTATATCTTTAAAGAGGTTCTCATATACACAGACCCAGCCAAAGGCAGGCAGGAGGGGGGCTAAATAGACACAGCCATTCATCTGAAATAACTACGGACAGGTTTAAAAATACACAAACACAGGCTTGAACATCTGGGAAGGAAAAAAAAGTACTTTATGTGAATTATCCTGTGGCTGTTGCAACTTCAAACAATGCTCCTAGAGCTATTTTGAAAACATTATGTGAGAAGCAAAATAAGTGAGTAAAACATGAAAAGCCGTGGTAATGGGAATAAGTGATATTCGTGCCCTTTCCCCAGATCTCACACAGGGCTTTCACCACCCAACCCACACTCCCCTGTGTCCAAAGGTGGAAAAGGATTTTAAGTTCATAGGAAGTTTGCCCTGAGACTACATAGAATCTCCTGACAAATCATCCCATTATGCGATTCTGGCTGGCTGCAGGAGGGCTGGAAAGGAAATGTCAGAGGAAGAGACGTCTGGGAGGCAGATTTTCAGGGAGGAAGATGCTGCCACTAGCTTCGTGATCAGTCACTGAGAACTGCTGAAATGCATTTCCCCTTTGAAAGCTAATATAGAATGGCAGTGTCTTCAGTCATTAAAGGCTACGGCAGGGAGGGGGCTTGCATTGGAAAAATGGGCTGCTTTCTCAAAGAAAATAAATATTCCTCCAGTAGACTCCTTCACCATTATCATGGACTCTCCTATTGTGGTAATGTTTATTGCTTTCCCCCTCTCCTGGGTTTTTTAAATGTCCCCTATTGAAAAGACAGAACTTCATGCAGTGAATTTTGATTAGAAGCTCATATCATTGCTCTCCTAATACCAAGCTGATGTTCAAAGGGTACTGTTACAGAGGCCCGTAATTCCTAGCTGGAGCAAACAAAGGCTATGATGAGTGACAAAACAGGCAAGAAATTATTCGATTAAAAAAGACAGTGTGAGCTATTTCTCTCTAGAACTTATTAACAGCCCTCCAACTGATCCCTCTGGTAGCCACGGAGGGTGAAATCGAGCTTTTCCAAGCAGCACACTGGAAGGCCAATGCCAGAGAAGGATGCTGGAGGAGGAAAGCCAGAGCTGGGGAGGAGCAGGCGCAGCAGTACCAAGAAACATTGATTACACTCCAAATCAATGCAAGATGCTGACAGGGCTCGGCAGTAGGAGAAGCTGGCAACCAAATTGCGTCTCCTGAGCCCTGCCCATCAGTAGGTGTTACTATTCATACATGCAAATCAACAAGCACTGAGCAGAGATTAAGAGAGAGGGAGGCAGAAGATGGCAAGAAGAAAAAGACTTCAGCTCAGGCTGCAGATCAGAGCGAAAAGCATTATCATAAATATAAAAACCGAAATTCTCCCTCCACTCTGGTTCACAGGTGCTTTGCTTTAAAAAAAAAAGTAAACCACAGATTCCTTTACGTCAAAAAACTGTGAAAATTTTGTTTTATCATTGAACAGCTGTTCTTTCAAGTTCTAGCTAAGTCCCCTAAATCTCTGTCTTGATTAGTCTAATTATGCAGCAGGGGTATCTATTAAAGTCTAATGCCGACCTTGAATTTAGTTCATCAGTATCCACAGCAATATCGTCATTCATTCTATTCCATGGGTCAGTCCTAGAAGTGCCAGGGGAAAATGCCTGAGGGTAATAAATCTAAGGGCATGTGTGACGTATATCAGAATTACTCAGATGCCCTGGTAACATACAGCAGAGAAAATCCCATGAGAAAATTCCTATTAGCATAGGATTTTTCCATGATGAAGTTTGCACTCAGGCTCCTTGAGACACTTTCCTGAGATGTTAGAAACTCTGACTTGTCACTATGATCGTGCACATGCAGCGTCACTGAAGACTGACTGATGGAGACAACAGGAAACCACAGCCAACGTCAAAAGAGTATCTTCTCCACCCTGGGGGAGTCACTGATAGGCCTGGGCATGAACACTCCACAGATCATTAGAAACACCAATATGAAGAGGATATTACTACCAACTGGGATTAAGTGAACGGCCATTACCAGTTTCCAGCCCTAAAGCTCAAATAAAGATGAGTCACACAGCTGGATAGGCATTATCCTGGCACCACCAAGTTACGGTGTCCCTCAATGAAAACAGGCCCAAAATGAGATTCAGGTTAGATGAAGGATCAGCATCATCCTCTCCCATTTTTTGGAGAAGAGTTAAATTTTGATCAAGTTATGTCAATGAAAGCTATTTTATTGGAAAATCTTTTTTAAGGTATCTTGGAGTGGTACGTAATAGCCCTTTACATTTACAAGATTCTGTCATACACACTGATTCATTTACTCTCACTGTACCATCAAGATACTCTCTTGTCCAGAAATCTATCACCATGACTAATTCACCACCCATAAAATACTCTCTATAATAATTACCATCTTTTGCTTGGTTTTAAAATGTGCTAATTATTTTTACCTAGCATGCTAAAGTGCCCTAAGTGTTATCAGAGCTCTCTGTGGAGCTGAGAAAATGGAGTCCTAAGTCACTGAAGCAAAGCTCTCATGTTTCCAAAGTTCAGAATTAGCCTTTGATCAAAATCAGATATGACATTTTGGTGGGAGAAAAAAAAAATAGGTTTTAAAATAAAAGACCCCAATCACTGAGGAAACAAAGTAGGGTGTTTCTTTCACCCAACCTCATGTCCTATTTCTAATCACATTTGTATCCCCGCATCAATTCTGGGGAATTGATAGTCCTCCCAATAGTAAAAGCAGAGGCATTTAAAAATAAAAGAAAAAGTAGTTGTGAGATAAGTCAAGGGGGAAAGAGGATTTAAATTAGGATCCTGATTTTTTTTTTAGAGAGAGAGAAAGAGAGAGCATGAGTGGGTGAGAGGGGCAGGAAAGAAAGAGAGAGAGAGGAAGAGAGAGAATCCCAAGCAGTCTCCAGACTCAGTGTGGAGCCCAACTTGGGGCTTGATCCCATCCTGGGATCTGGACCTGAGCCAAAATCAAGAGTTGGAAGATCAACCAACTGAGCCACCCAGGCTCCCCTGGAATCCTGATTTTAAGGCAGTGAGTAAAATAAAAAGGTCTAAAAACCCCATACCCAAACATTCTTTATGAATGAAACAGCTCAAACTTGTGTGTTCTACTCAACTGCAAATAAAATTCATCACCATCAAAAATTTGAAGAGTGAATCCTTCCTACACTTAACATTAAAACGTTGGTTTCTCTTCTCATCTGTTTCCATGAAAAGATAACTTACTGTCCATTATCATTCTTATCAACTTGTTCTATGACAGTGACAGCCTTTCTGGACTGATGTCAGAGACATTTTATCCTCAGATGAAGACAGTTGCTCTTGTGAGGGATTTATATTAAGGAACCTGTTTTGAACAAATCTTAAAAGCCACTGGAGTTGTTTTCAAATATGTCTGCAAATTATTTTATATTCCTCCCTTTGGTGAAGCTTAATCTCTCTCTCTTTTTTTAACCAACAAAATATGGGAGAAATGATCGAGTGTGACCTCCTAGGGTCAATCACGAAATATCTTGCTGCTTCCACCTTGCGGTCTCTCTTGCAACACTCACTGTGGGGAAGCCAACTGCCATGTTGTGAGGAGGCTCACCCAGCCCTGTAGAGAGGTCCACATGACAAGAAACTGAAGTCTCCTTCCAACAACCTGCACAAATTTGCCAGGCATGTGAGTAAGCCACCTTAGAAGTAGACCCTCCAGTTCCATTCACACCTTCAGAGGACTGTGGCCCTGTCCAACATTCTGACTATTACCTCAGGAGAGACCCTGAGCCAGAATCCCCTAGCAAATCCCCTCCTGGATTCCTGAACCACAGAAACTATGTGAGATAATAAATGTTTATTGTTTTAAGCCACCAGGTTCTAGGTAATTTGTTACAGAATAGAAAACTAATACAGTCACCATTATCAATAAAACTTTATTCAGTGCCTACCTTGTGCAAGACATATACATGTGACCCATGTAAGTGTGGATAGCACCCTTTCTGAGGAGGTCATGCTTTTTCTTCAAAGGCATTCCTGGATTTGGGGGGAAAGTTTCCAAACAGGAGTCTACTTTCTGATCTCATTTAGAGAAACAGGTTCTCCCCACCCACTCTTTTCTTCACTCTGGAAAGGATTTTGTTTGTCATTTTAAAACAAGTCATGCTGCTATCATGGGTGTCTTCAGAATCTGACACCATGCCATATTTATGTTTTGTCCTATTTGTTGCCTTCCAAGTGCAGCTGAGACACCTCAACATTTTCAAATAACAGGCGAAGAAAACAAATTCTTGGAAGAAAGCTGTCACCCGATTTTATTGGCAGCACAAAACTGAGTTTTAGCTAACAGGACACACATAAATATTCCTGATGCCTGCTCATTCTGAATGTTATGTCTCCCTGGCTTGTCATTAACAATACAGATCAACACCCTAGTCTCACAAATGGGGAAGGAACACCAATGCCAACAGAATGACAGTGCCTGTGGATGACACAGACAATCAGGCAACTATTTAGAAGAGCTCATCTCAGGAACTAACTCTCAAGCAGTGAATAGAACAGTCCTTTCATCTGATTTACCCTTCATGGCTGTTTCACTTTTAAGAGGGCCTGAGAAATGTCTGCCTGTCTCTCAACAAATGTTCTTTTCTTCTTCTGCACTCATTCTCTGAGAGACTCCATGGACCAGTGTCCTTCCTCTCCCAGAGACTGAGCCATTGCACACACAGCCAGCGCCTCTCTCCAGATCACCAGTCAGAGCAGCCACAGGTTAAGGACCCTAGCACTTGGGCTCCAGCCTAGGTACCAGCTCCTGAGGGGAGGCAGCCCCCTTGATGTTGCTGTGCTGGGAAACTGCATTTCAGTGCATTTCAGACTTTGAAAAAAAAAAAGGAAATAGGAAGGAAAGAAGGAAGGGAGGGAGGAAGGGAGGGAGGGAGGGAGGGAAGAAGGAAGGAAGGAAGGAAGGAAGGAAGGAAGGAAGGAAGGGGAAGGAAATAGATACAAAGAGATCAAAAAATCTTCAGCTGCTCTTGTTTAACACTAAGCAAACGCCACGCAGAAAGTGACACACAGCAATGCTTAATGTTTTTGGCAAGAAGTAGAAGCAGTAAAGTTCAACCATTAGTCATCCTGGCTCTGAATTCTGGTTTAGCCATTTCTTAGGTTTGTGACCCTCAACAAATTACTCATTCTCTATAAGCTACATGTTTTCAGCTATAAAATGGGATAATAGACTAGCCCCCATCTCTCCAGGTTATGAGGAGATTTAAAATGAGGCTGTATGGGTAAAGCACTAAACAATACCAGGCTTATAGCCTATGCTCAAGAGATGTTAGCTATTATTATTTTTATCTTAAGTGCATGATTGCAGGGCCAGTAGAAGCTGTCTCTCAGTTAGCCTTCTGGTAAAGAACAAGCACCCATCTGAGAACTAGGGCACATATCCTACTTTCCTGCTTTGCATTCCCCTATAATCATCTACAGATGCAATCACACGACTTTGCTGAACAACACCCAGGAGTCGCACAGGGTCTAGGTTGAGGCAGATCACAATTAGAGGAAAGCTCTGGGCATGGAAAACCTATAGCCAGAACTATGCCAGGTGAGTCTAAACACCTGGATGGAAATGAGAAAATTCCCTCAATTCTGGTTCTAAAGCACATGGGGGGTTCAGTACAGAGAATAACATTCTCTCTTTCCCGCACTTTGCAAGGAGCAAGTTCTTAAAACCAGCCCTTCAGGAGGCATCACCTCCAGGGTCAGCCTTACTTACAAGCCGTTAGAGCGCCACCTGCAGGACCTAATCTCCCCAGCACGCAAAAGGCTTTGGAGAGTCAAGTTTCTTTATCAAGGACAAAGACTTTTACTCCGAGTGACTAGACGAAGTAACTCAAAATAGAATAGCTGATATCAGAACATCTCTCCTGAGAGTGAGTTTTCAGGAAGCGGATGGAAAGGGGAGTGGAGAAGAGGCAGAAGGTGGAAAACGGCGGAGTGCACATCATGAGGTACATCTTCTAGGAAACAGAAGCCAAAACAGGATGAACATGCACTAAATTACTCAGAGGAAAATCCTATGAGAGAAAATGGGGAGGGAGCCAGAAGAGACTTTGGGAGTCATCAGAGAACCATGCCAGTGTGAGTCCGAGTGAGGGAAGGAAAGATCTAATGGAAGCAACTTAGGATGTAATGCAGTTCGGAGTTCACCAAGGCCCTAGGGCAGCCCCTGACACAGAGATGCCCAGAAACAGTCACTGGTTGGGAGCAGCTGAGGTAAAGCACAGCCTTGGCAGGATATAGTTAACAAGACTCTATCATGTACTTGAAAGTTGCTCAACTTGTTGGGATAAGAATTGGGTGTTATATGTAAGTGATGAATCACTGGATTCCACTCTTGAAACCAAGACTACACTGTATATTAACTAACTTGAGGATAAAAATAATAATAATAAAAAGAAAAATTTTCTCACCATAAAAAAAGATAATTATAAGGTCATTATATAAATACAAAGGTGATAAAAGTGTTAACTAACCTTAGTTTGGTAATCATTTTGCAATCTGTACTTATGTCAAATCACCATGCTGTACACCTTAAGTTTACACAATGTTACATATCAATTATATCTCCAGAAATCCAAAAAAAAAGATAAAATAAAATAAATAAAATTGAAATTAAAATTTTTTAAAAAAGAAAGAAACATGGGATGGGTTTCAGAGCACAGCAGCGGGGGCCCTCCATCCATTGTGTTTTCTAGAGACTTCAGAGGCTCGTGCCCTGGTTGCCAAATAAAAGGAGGCTGAAGTTGATAAAAACAAGCAATAACTCCTGCGGTGCTAGAACCAGCTGCCATCAACATCAGATAATGTTTTTAGCACCCCTCACCAGTTCACAAAGAGCCATGACTTCCTTCTGATTCCACACAAAATCCATGAGGACCCACTGGGCCAAGCAATCTTCCTCAATCCTTAGGCGTTTTTTGTTCAGCATATGTTTTGGGATTCCCACCCAGAGCCTCTAGAGAATGTAATCTAGAACAAGAAAGTTTCCACGAGGGCAGCCCCTATTCTCTCCTTTCTCCCCTCTCCCACTGCAGCAATCATAAGCCCTGGGAAGAGAAAGAGGGCATGATCTCTGAGGCTGTTGCAGCAGGGAGATCAAGCCTTGGGTGGGCAACGTGGGATGGTCAGGGGAGAGGGTGAATCTGGGAAGCCAAAAACAATATTTTTCTACTTCATAACTTTGCCACGTATCTATCTAGACATGGGAGAGGAGGGAATTACACCATCTATGGGAGCATTCACTAAGATTTCACTTTCCAGTGAGAACCAGTTTTGGAGTTTCTCCTAGCTCTCAGCCTCTCAGGGGACAGGGGGTAGAGAGGGTCTGTCTCTCTTTGACCCTGAATTGAGGCTCACTTGCTCTGAAAAGGGGCCCAGGCTCTCTTTGACAAAGTTGACTAAGAAAGCTTTTTATTGGCAAATAACTGCTTTCAGATCCCTAATAGCCATCGTGAGATTCCACGGGTACCTTGTAAGAGATGCTTGACTCAAGAGGCACATTAACAGAACCAAAAGAAAGGGGAAGTAGATAGTCCTATAAGACCCACTTCGACAAAGAGCATCTCTGCAGGTCTTATTTAATTTTCAAACATCCTTGAAGAAGGTTGCTATATGCTCTATAAGGTTTCTAAATCATAACAGGAAGTATATTCATAAATTTTATCCAGATCATATGGAACATTCAGGGGATTAATGTGGCCAGACAAGCAAAACTAAAATAAATAACTCTACCTAAAGAGTAAAATAATTAAAATTTTATTACCCAAAACAGAGAAGGAAGGTGGGAGGTACTTAATTGTGCTATTTTTTGCATTAATTTTTTTTTATTTTAAAGATAAGATTTTATACATAAATAAATAGACATTATATGTAAATAAAATAATTTCTTTTGCAAACATACACAGGAACTTGTCTGGGTTGGTTTTTTCCACACTCTATAGAGCAGTGCTTGTTTTGCATTTATTCCTGGGACCCAAGAGATATGTTATGCTTATTGCAGAAATTATTTATCCCATGTATTTGTTAAGTTTGAATATTCATCTATTCTTGAATAGCAGACTGATTGTGACATTGAAATCTTGCATAATTTTTTTAAAGATTCCGCTTAATAACTAAGCTTAATGTGCATTCATAACAGTATCTGAGGAGCAGTAGATCCTTGGCTCCTACACTGCTTCCTCTTCCAACGTAAGTCAAGTGGCTAGATTAGCTCTCTACCTCCTGGCTCCTTTGTGTTAAACTCTGACTAAAACTCTTCACCAGGAGGGGGAACACATCAACTCGGACTCTTTCCTCCTCTCAAACCAAAGGATACCGGAAAAGGAAGGAGGATTTACAAAAAGTCTACCGTGAGCCTAGCATCACACTGGATCAATGTTTCTCAACCTTTGTTACATTATTACCCTGCAAGGAGCCTTTTTAGACATTTCTTTTCTAACCATTCCCTTCCTTCATTAATTTTTATTACTACAAATATATTCTATATCTCTTTATGTACTGTATGAATGTCTTTCTAAATACCTATACAAAAAAAGAATAAAAGTTTTTTCTCCCACCCAGAACCAGTTTTTACCCCCTTTTATCCCAATGTGGGGAGACATCACCCCCATTGAGAATGCAGGTACTAGATACTTCACATTAAGGATTTGATTTGATTTGATTTGATTTGAGGCAGCAAAATGTCATAAATATATATCTGAGCCATAATGCCTGGATTCCAATCCATGTACTACCATTCTCCAGAGATATAACCCTGAACAATGAACTACAGCGTGCCTCGGTTTCCTCATCTGCAAAATGGGGATGATAATAATAATATGTACCTAATAAAGTCATTGTGATGATTAAAGTAGTTAATGTAAGTAAAGTGTTTAAAACAGTGCCTAGCACATAGCAAGCACTACACACAAGTGGTGGTTGTTTTATTTAGCAAACCCAGGAACACTATTATGTATTATAAGTATTATAAAGCCTATTTTAGCAGAGAAGAGACATACATTCAAAGAAAAATGAAAGCCATTCTCCAGGTTGCAGACTGCCCACTTCTCACTTTGTCCTCTCATGGTGGAAGGTGGAGGGATCTCTATGGGGTCTCTTTTTCAAGTACACCAATCCCGCTCATGAAGGCTCCACACTCATGAACTAATCGCCTCCCAAAGGTCCCACCTACTAATACTACCACATTAGTCACAGAACCTTCTGAGACAGCCTCCCAAGGTAGACAGTAGTGCTTTCCCAGC
Organism: Lynx canadensis; assembly: GCF_007474595.2. NCBI lineage: Eukaryota > Metazoa > Chordata > Mammalia > Carnivora > Felidae > Lynx > Lynx canadensis. Next base: position 97,244,042 of record NC_044308.2, read on the forward strand.
AGAGACACTGAGTTCCTTCCTCCCATCTTAGAATGAGAGATGCCATTTGGTATTACACGAAGTATCCTGATCTAGGAGTCAAGAAGCTGAGTCCAGCCCTAGGTCCTCCTAGCTATGAGCTTGGGCTCAGTTTCTTCTCTTATACTTTGAGCAGAGTCAGCTCTACCAATCCCATAATTCCTTTTTTTTTAATGTTTATTTATCTTTGAGAGAGAGAGCTCCAGCGGGGAAGGGGCAGAGAGAGAGGGGGATTGAGGAGTCCAAGCAGGCTCCACACTGACAAAAGTGGGCTCCATGCTGATGGAAGTGAGCTCTTCACTGACAGCAGCAAGCCCCATGTCAGGCTCAAACTTATGAACCATGAGATCATGACCTGAGCCAAAGTCAGAAGTTCAACTGACTGAGCCACCCAGGCACCCTAACAATTCCACAATTCTGGGACCACAAAGCTCAAGTGGGAGGTGGGAGTCATGAGAGGCATAAACCCAGGACCTTGTGGGTCTGCCTTTTACCCACATCTCTTCAGAAAGCTGACTCCAAAGCCTCCCAAGATAAGCAAGCACAAGCCTTCCCCCACAACTTCAGGAAGGCAGGGCCCAGGCCCTGTGCCTCTGGCCCTTCCCCTCCAGGTCATCTAGACAAAATGGACACTCCATCCCCACCCAGGCCCAGCAGAAGAGCAGGGGTGAGGAAAAGAAGTTCAAAATAACTCATTAGCAGGTCCAGCCCCTCCAAAGATGCCAGGTTTCCTTAACCTGAAAAGACTGAGTAGCAATTAATGAAATGCCATTGTGTAATAACAATGATGGTTTTATGGCTCTTTTATATAATTTTTAAAGGTGCTTATGGCCTACAAAGGTCTTAGAGTAACCACCAGGCATTTGTTTTATATTAACATTTTGTTAATGGCATAGTTTGTGCGTGTGGTTTTGAGTCCTTTTTTTTTTTAACAGTCTACTATGAACATTTTCCCATGCCAAGTAATTTTGAAAACCATAATTTTTAATGGCTGTTAATGTTCCATCATAAGGATAAGCAAGGCATCAGTTACTTAGTAATTCCTCTCTTGTTGGATCATTGGATTGTTTCCATTTTTTCTATTAAATATAAAACCACCAGAAATTCTTATGCATACATTTTTGTGTGAATCTCTAATTGTTTCCAAAGAATAAATTCCTAGAAGTGGAATTACAAGGTCAAAGTAGGTGAGTGTCTCAAGGCTCTTGGACAAAGTGTCAAATTACCTAATAAAAAGATAATGCCAATTTTTACTCCCATAGTCAGAACAAAGAGCCCCTATGTCATCTCTGTGCCTCAGTTTCCTCATCTGTAAAATGAGGATAACAATAATGTACCTAATAAGGTCATTGTGCTTATTAAATCAGTCAGTATAAGTAGAATATTTAAAATATTTAAATAAAATATTTAAAATCAGTCAGTATAAGTAGAATATTTAAAAGTAGAAATAGTAAAATAAAAGAGTGCCTACACTCTTGTCATTTTGAAAAATATTTGTCAATTTGTTAGGTTAAAAAGTAACAAATTGTTGCTTTAAGTTATATTTCTTTGATTATTATTGGAGCTGAAGACACTTCCATATGTATTTCTTTTGTGAAGTATCTGTTTATGTCCCTTACTCATAAAAGGAAAACTTTCAAAAATCTCCCCCTAATAATGCTTGTTATGACACAACGTAGTTAACGATTCTTAAAGCTACTGGAAATTTTCTTGCTGTATCTTTGAGGCTTAAAAATTCAAATAATTCCTCATTTTTTATTACTTGACTTTTTTCTTATAGCAATTATCACTTTCCTACAAGGCCAATAAAAAAAATTGCACAGGTTTGATTTTTTTTTTAATGACTTTCGGCATGAGCCACACATGAATCAGCTTATACTTATATTCTTATGTCTCAAGAAGGCTCATCATCTGTTCTTTAAGTGAAATAACTATATGGAAACAGTAAAAAGCATTGCACAAATGAACAAATTCTGCTCCCAAGACACTCAAACATCCAGACTCTCAATGTTTCTTTACTGTGGCCCCCAGACACCCCAATACTCTGAGAGAACCCTGGGAGATTCCATTCAAAGAGGAGACCCCAAGGCCCTTCCTCACACCCCCTAAATAGAATCTCAGACGACTGAACCTTGGAATCTGCCTATTTCACAAGCTTCTTGAGTGATTATCTAAGAATCACAATGCTCAATTATGTCTTGTTTGCCAGAGCTCATGGTTTGTAATTGGTCTCACAAAGAATAATTAAACCAAAAATAGAAATTCTTTGTCAGAACTATAGTAAATACCTACTAAAGTGTTATTATTTCTGTTAAACATGGATCTCCCAGTAATTTGTTAACTGATCAACATAGGTAAATATAGAGACTTTGCCCCCACCCCTGCCCCCATTTCTAGCTGTGTGGCCTTAATAAGTGTCTTAATTTATTGCACCTCGATCTCCTCATTTGTAGGGGGAAAATTAAGGTACCCACCTCAGAGAATCATTTCAGGAATTGACTTAGACTGTATATAGTCAGCGTCTAACACAATTTCTGGCATCAACAAAAAAGAATGGTGGTTGTTACGTCAGCGGGATGAGAATTTGTGCAACTGTGGAGAAGGAGGAGAGATCGGTCTACAGCAACAGCTAATAATTATGGAACACCATAGTTTATAAACCACTTTCACAGAAACATCTTATTTGATCCTCTGAACATTTATTTCAGTGAGATGGGAAGAAAACATTGCTAATATATCCCTTTTATAGACCGAGGCAATTGCAGGCTGATCAAGGCTGCAAAGTTACGCGGTTAGTAAGGGGTAGAGCTTGAACTTCTGCCTCTAGAACCCAGTATCTCAACCCTTGTTAAAAACATAAAAGCACAGAGTCTCCTAGACACTACAGTCCCTATAGTTAGTTATTTTATGATTGGAAATGTTCTCTAGTATACTCAGTCTAAAGAACACTGTTTCAGGGCTTACAGAATACAATAAGCAACAGCTAAATGAAAAGGAGAGCAATTATCATTTTTCCCGAATCTTACCTTATCCTAAATTGTACTCAGTTTACCTACAGTTCAAGGAATACCACCATGGCCATTTTTAAAACTTCCATATTACAAAACCATCTCAGACAGGTTTAAAGGACAATTCAAAATGCCCTGTCTTCCTCTGAGACCCCACAGCCTCTCACTTAGAGCTGTTGGTTCTTTGCTGGCTCCCCTTGCAAATCCCAAGCACCCTCCTTTGCTTTAAAGAGTGTTTGCATAATATTCGTGGTAAGATTTAGGTCCAAATTATCAAAATGAAAATCCTGTGTCCTGAGGTACAAGCTAATGAAAACAGATCTTATTTTTATTCAATTCCCTAAACTCCTGATGCAGAAGATGCTCTCGTCCGCACCATTTTTCTTCAGTTTTCTCCGCAACCAGAAATATTATCTGAAGAATCATAAAACTATGGGGGAAACAACTCACTGAGATTGTAAACAGCATATCACTCTTCACAGATCAATGCGTCATTTGAATATAGCCTCATTCTGTGTTCCCAGCTTCCAGTCAGGGCCATTCATAGTTCGGCACTTCATAATTACATACAATTAGCAGCTCGAGGCTGAGCAGCAGAGTGACTGGTAAGCACTAAAAGCTACAAATCTGTTCTGCAGTAGTGTATATTTTTTCCTCCCTTGATTTTCTTTATTGTTGTTTTGCTTGTTGCCTATTAGCATACCTCTGGGGAATGTTTCAAAGATGTAATGTTAACGAGCAAACACTTGTGAGATTGCCAGCCATTTCAAAATGACTTTCTTTCTTTCCAGGGCACAGCAAGGGGAAAAATGAACGGACACATTGTTATGCAGCAAAATAGAATTATGCAGAAAATGCAAAATTATGCAAAACATTATTTATGCAGAGCACATCCCTGAACAATTCAGGGCATCATTGATTAGCAGTAAGAAAGTAGGAATAGATCTGAATATTACCGTCTACTAAAGAATCTTGTGGGGCACCTGGGTGGCTCAGTCAGTTACGCGTCCGACTTCGGCTCAGGTCATGATCTCAGGGTTTGTGAGTTCGAGCCCCCCATCGGGCTCTGGGCTGAGAGTTCTGACAGCTTTCATTTCTGTCTCCCTCTCTCTCTGCCCCTCCCCCTGCCCCGGTGAGCTGTCTCTCCCTCTCTCTCTCTATCTCTCTCAAAAAGAGATAAACACAGGGGCGCATGGGTGGCTCAGTCGGTTGAGCGTCCGACTTCGGCTCGGGTCATGATCTCGCGGTCCTGAGTTCGAGCCCCGCGTTAGGCTCTGGGCTGATGGCTCAGAGCCTGGAGCCTGCTTCCGATTCTGTGTCTCCTTCTCTCTCTGCCCCTCCCCCGTTCATGCTCTGTCTCTCTCTGTCTTAAAAATAAATAAATGTTAAAAAAAAATAGATAAACATAAAAAATAATAATAATTTTTAAAAAATCTTGTTAATACAAGAATATCATGGATATTTCGCTGCAAGAGTCAGGAGTTACTGTCCCTGAGCTCATGGACCAAATGCTAAGGTAATAATAACCTGGAGGGGTAAAGGAAGTAGAGATTTACAAGAGGAGTAAGGGACTCAAAGGTCACTGGATAATAACAATAAAACAATAAAAACAACAGCTGTGACATGAACACCGCTAAAATTGAATGCTTGCTGCATCACAGGCATTAATCCATTTATTCCTCACAACCATGCTGTGAAGTAGGTAAAGTTACCAACCCATTTTACAGTTGAAGGAACTAAGGCTCAGAGTGAAAAAATGAGCAAAGAGAGACTTGAAACCCTAAAACCTGCTCTGAAGCCCTTTTTCCTCATGGCTGCCAACGAACGGTGCTCCACCGATGGGGTGTTCTTGACCCAGGCTTCTAACTTCTCAGGTGTAGAGGTCCTTGTCACATTGACGACAATAGCAGACATTTCCTCAGGAAAATGTAAGCTCATACCAAATTTCGTAAATAATCTGAAGATACAAAGATTCCTTGAGGTGCATCCTTGGACCCTTCTGCAGAGCCTTATTCTAGATGAAGCCAGTAATGAAATTGACACATGGGGTTGATTTTCGACACTCGCAGATGCAATAGATCTCTCATAAGTCACAAACCATCATTCTTAAGGTGCAGTGAGACAAAGGACACGTGCACCATCCCCCTTCTTATCGAGAACTTAAGACCATGGCCCTCCTTTTTGCTCTCCAATTCTGTGCTAAGGTTTTGTGTTTGCAATTATATGTCATCCTTGTAGTTCTAATTTGTTCAATTAGCACTCATTTAATGCTTCTTTTCGGTGCCCTCTCTACCCAAGAGCAGTTATTATTACTGTTTGTGGCAAATGGAAGGAAGGTGGGGAGGCCTGGAGGGAGGGAAAGTGTTCTATAAATGCCAGCCTGCTGTGGAACTCCTCTGGTCCCCAGATCCTCTGAACAACTCAGTTCTCATCATGTCCTCCTTTCTCTCGGAAAATTTTTGCTTTCAGAATTTCCAGGTGGAACAGTCACCAAACTAATAGACCAATTATGTTTTCTTTGAGAAAAGTAGTAATTATATTGGCAGTTTACTAACATATCCAGCATACTCATGCAAGTAGAGCCCATAGCTCCCACCATAAGGGGGTTTGAGGGTGATGTCCACTGTGCCAAAATCCAGGAACTTCCCAGAAGTGCCCACAGACTGCGAGTGCCACGTAGAAGGCAGGATGGGATGAGAAACCCCTCCCACCAGACTCAGGGAAGACGTCACGAGGACACTGACATTTGAGCACGGTCTCGCAGGATCAATAAGAAGTGGTCAGTAGAGAAAGGAGAAAGGGTGTGCCAAGTGGAAGGAAGGTCAGGAGCAAGAGCATGAGAAGAGAGGAGACCATGAGAAGTTCTGAGTCTTAGAGAGAAGGCCAGAAGGATAGGCTGGGGCCAGGCCATGCAAGGACACACACCTTGGGCCAAAAAATTAATTGTATCCTTTAAGCTACTGGTTCTCAAATTTTAGTGTCCATAAAAGCTACCTGAGTATTTGTTGCAAGTCCCTGGGCCTGTTCCCAGAACTCCTGAATAATAGGTGCACATTTGACAAGGAGGTGATCCGAATGCAAGTGGTCTTGAGACCACACTTTAAAACAGTTAAATAAAAACAACAAAACTCTGCTGAAAGCAAAGGAAAGGCTGCAAGCAAACTAAATGGTTTGCTGACAAAGGAGCCGTCTTTATACCCATCGCACAGAAGATAATGTGCACATGGGAACCCAGAGCCCCATTTGACCGGATCCATAGTGATTCCTGAGTGTTACAATCCCATCCAAAGACACTCTGCCCTTACACCAGAAGACAAGGGCCAGAAACAGTCCCCACCACTCAAGACAACCACACACATGGCCCATACCCGGAAACACTTACCTATGGAAAGTGCCAGTCGCGATGCCTGGCCTTACTAGGTACTCGGTGATGACTGAACAGCATCTCCTCTCCGAAAGAGGAAATCTAAGACCCTCATTTCAGTAATTCAGAAATTCTATAGTAACAAACACCTAGCTGCATTTCGGTCAGCAAAGACACCATTTCGCCAACATAATGCAGGTGAAACAGCAATCCCCTATAATGGGTATGCACCCTTGCTTTATAAAGGGGTTTTGAAAGTTCTTCTTTGAAGTTGTATGAGGACAAGATCTTTCTAGGCTTCTGGCAGAGTTTCCACCTACTACTGGCTGAGGTAGGAAGACATTGCCCAGATCTTTGTGCTCAGCCCTGAGAGTCTGAGCTGAGTAGCTGGGAAGGTTTGGATTTACGCTCTTGGTTATCAGCAGATCAGAAATACGCATTTAGCCCTTCAGAGAGCTGTTGAGAACCATTATGTCACACACACCAGTGAGCACAGGATCTCTCTCAGAGGCACCAAACAGCCTCTGAGTGAACAATACGTGACCCACTCCTGAGCTCTCTGAGGCCTGCCCCCATTGGAAGGTTTTCAGTGATAGTCAAACTTTTCATCTTTAAAAAGGGAGGATTCAGAGGGTGCATGGGTTGCTCAGTCAGTTAAGCATCTGACTCTTGATTTCCAGACAGGTCATGATCTCATGGTTTGTGAGATCAAGCCCCAGTCAGGCTCTGCACTGGCAGCATGGAGCCTGCTTGGGATTGTCTCTCTCTGTCCCTCCCCCACTCACATGCACACACATGTGGATGTGCTTTCTCTCTCTCTCACTCTCTCTCTCTCAAAATAAATAAACATTTAAAATACATATATATATGTATATATATACATACATATATATGTATATACATTTATACATGTATGTATATATACATATATACATGTATGTATATACATATATACATGTGTGTATAAATGTATATACATTTATACGTGTGTGTGTGTGTGTGTGTGTGTGTGTATATATATATATATATATATATAAATTAAAAGGGAAGATTCAGCTCTCGATGCCAGGAACCACCTTCTGCAGCCCACCTCTATGCTTAACTCATCTGCTTCAGCATTCATCACATCCCAAGGTTTGACAGCCTCAGCCTCGCCACTTAAAAGGAATGTGTGATGTCCATTGGTTAGCTGTTGAGACCTAACAGCATAAATATTTGTCCAGGGTCACTCTAATAGTCAACAAGTTTCTCCTGAAATGGATCAGGCTTCTTACAAGACATGCTGGAAAAAGGTAAATACCTTCCCTCTAAGACTGTTCAGTGTTTACTTCACTAAAACACTCCATTATCGCACACTGAGTGAGAGAAGGGACATGGGGAGGACCCAATTTTGTGGTGATTAAATGCAGAGTAATTGTTGAAATTATTTGCATTTGTATGAATAACACTAACTTTTAAGACTGTATCATTTAAAGCAAATTGTCGGATATTATTTTTCTGGCAGCAATAATCAGGCATTTTTCATAAAATGGCTTCCTCGCAAGAAAATCGCCAAATAATGGCAGAAACACACCCAGCTCTAAATACAATGAAGCGTGAGGAGGCAAAGTCAAGATTAAAATGGCTCTCACGCTGTGGATACACTGAAATGATGTCTTGCTGTTCCCGGGCACACTGGGAGCCGCTGCTGAGGCGCTAATGGGCCCCACACAGGTCTTTAGAGTGGCATCCTTGCAGGGCGTCTGTAATAACTGGGCTTAGGGGTATGCCAGACGAAGTAAACGCAGGGCCCAGTGCTCTTGGGAGAACAAAAGCTTGTCTGCACCAGAGGAGATGTGGAGGCTTCTGCCCAGGACTTGTGCAGGTTCTGACAGCCTGTTTGCCCCCTTGTTCCATGAGGCCACACATGTGGTTCCTTGTTCACAAAAGCCACACAAGAGGCCTCCACACAGGCCCATGGTAGGGCCAGAAAACACTGGAATCCCAAAGCTAATTATTTTCCTACTGCCACCTTACTTCCCTTACCCCCACCAAAAAAGAGATTTCAGGGCCCTTTAGAAGAGTGTCACCTTTTGAGAATTTTAGAATGAGTTCTTATGTTATACCTCTCCCAGCAATCCTAGTCCCATAAAAGGCTACCTCTAATGCTTGGGAACAATGTCTGAGTTATATTTTCAAATAAGAACTACAGATTTAAAACCTCTTCTGATTTGTTTCATGTATTACTTTTGAATTTGTTTTCAGTTCTGTCAACAAGTGTGTGTTGAGTGTCTTCATGTACCCATACCTTCCCAAGACCATTCAGATGAAGAGCAAGCCCTTCCTCTGGTGACCTGGGCCATCAGTGAGCCAACCCTCTTCCTCGTCCCACTGCATCTCCTACCTTCCCAAGTTTGCCTTGTGCTGACTCCCTCTCATCAGCTCTCCACCAGCTTCGGAACTGCCACACAGGTCTTCCACAGAGTTCCTTTTGTTCTTCCTGTGATGCATCATATTTGTGCCCAGGCCTACATCTTCCTGGAAACTCTGCCCAGATGGGCCCCCTCCTCCTACTTGCTTTCAATTTATTCCTACATTTCCTTCCAAGGGTTCCTGCCGATTTATCCAACATTCACCAAGTTCTTGCTGAAGGCTGTTATTCTGGAATGCTCCGTCCCTACTGATATTTGTCCCACTTAAATGTCCAATTTTCCTCTTTTCTTTCATATATGTATAGTTTCTTCCAACTGGGATTTGGAATTTGCAAAAGTGGAAGCCAGGTCTTTTAGTTCTCGTTGTGGATTCGTCTCACATCCCTCTGATGCCTACTATGTGCCAGTCATGCTGTCTCTCAAAGGATCAAAAATGGTACTTACTATAGAGTATATACTGAATAAACGAATAAACATTTGATGGCTTAATAAACAGACTCTGGAATTTAAGAAACAAGGCAAAGAAAGAAAGAAAAACAGAGACAAACAAAAAACCCCAGACTTTTAACTGTAACAAACAAACTGATGGTTACCAGACAGGAGGTGGGTGGGGGATAGGTGAAATGGATTAAGAGTACACTTATTGGGGGCACCTGGGTGGCTCAGTCAGTTGAGCATCCCACTTCGGCTCAGGTCATGATCTCATGGTTCATGGGTTTGAGCCCCACAGTGGGCTCTGTGATGACAGCTCAGAGCCTGGAGACTGCTTCAGATTCTGTGTCTCCCTCTCTCTCTCTGCCCATCCCCCACTTGTACTCTCCCTCTCTCTCAAAAATAAATAAATAAACATTTTTTAAAAATTTTTTAAATGAGTACACTTATTGGGGCGCCTGGGTGGCTCACTCGGCTAAGCAAAGGACTCCCGATTTTGGCTCAGGTCATGATCTCACGGTGAGTTCAGGCCCCATGTTAGGTTCTGCACTGACATTATGGAGCCTGCTTGGGATCCTCTGTCTCCCTCTCTCTGCCCCTCCCCCGCCTGCACTGTCTCTCTCAAAATAAATAAATAAACTTAAGAAAAAAAAAGAGTACACTTATGATGAGCACTGAGTAATGTATAGAATTGTTGAATCACTATATTGTACGCTTGAAACTAATATAGCATTGTGTGTTAATTCTACAGAAATTTCAAAAAAAAAAATTTTAAACGATTCAATAAAAATAAACAATAAACTCAGAATAGATAAATAAATAAAAAATAAACTCAGAACCCAGCAAGGTCATCGGATTCCATAGTTCCTTCTTATCTTAGAGGGACAAAAAGCTTAATAAATGTGTACACATCCACTCTGGACATATTTTTTTAATATTTTTTAATGTTTATTTTTGAGAGAGAGAGAGAGAGTACAAGCAGGGGAGGGGCAGAGAGAGAAGGAAACACAGAATCTGATGCAGGCTCCAGAGCTGTCAGCACAGAGCCTGACGCAGGGCTCAAGCTCATGAACCACGAGATCATGACCTGAGCCTGAGAAAGGAGGTTACCCCACCAGCAAAGTCAGATGCTCAACCGACCGAGCCACCCAGACACCCCCCACTCTGCACATATTTTTAACACATAGGATGCTATCTCTGCATGAGCAGGGATGACATCATTTTCAGCATTGAACTTGACACTCCCTACCACGGCAGGGAAAATAGTCCAACCAACACCAAGTAAGTCATCCCACAGCAGAGAAGGAATAAGCCTCTGACTCTCTGGGACCCTTTGCATTTAGTGGGATGCAGAGTCAGTCTGGGAACCTGGCATGAAGGAAGCACAGCTCCATACCCACTTAGCCCCTGAAGGCCCTGACTTCCCAGCAATGCCCCAGAACCTGCACAGCAGAAACCAGGTGGTGGTGGCCCAGTCTCTTAGGTGAAGCAGATAGGCTGAGGCTCTCCTCCAGCTCCCCACCCCCAGACTTGTGCTTTGTTCACACCCAAACACTGACACACACCAACAGTCCACTGTGGAGACAGCAATTCTCTAAAGCAATTCTCTAAAGTGGTCACATCAGGGAAACTTCAGAACACCAGCTCTCGGGACAACTCTGGGGGACCAGCCAGGAAACAGACATTGACAGCTGAAGTATTGACTTTCCCCAGTCCAAGTCATTCCAGGGATGACAAGGGACAATAGATAAATGGAATGGGATTTAAAATCCTGGTTCTAATAGCTGTGTGACCTCCGGCAATTTGCTTATTTGCTTAACGTCCTCTCTCTCTCTCTCTCTCTCTCTCTCTCTCTCTCTCTCACTTCCTCATCTATAAAATGGGGATCCTAATAACACCTACTTCACTGAATGTGGAGAATTCAGTGATCCGGACAAGTGACATGGTTAACACAGTGCTTGTCACTCCATCACGGATCATGATTACTATCATTAACTATTATCACTGAAATCCAAATTTGGACTTTTTTTCTCCCATCCTAACTGGCCACATACCAGGTGTCTCTGCAAGAATCCATTCGCTTTTCCCTTCCTCCTTGCCCACTCGCATCCTCCAATTTTCTCTTTTGTTTCCCCTTCCCCCACGCCTATCCCTACCTACAACCAGGAAGACACAAGGGCTTGTTCCAAACTTACATCTGAAACAAAAGGAAGAAATGCCTCTGCATTAGACTCAACACACAGTCGTGTTCACCACACTGCGGCTGTATCACCTGTCCTAGCTCATGCTCACAACAGCCCTTCATCAGCATTCCGTCATTACGATCTCCGCGCTGGAAACCCTCTAACTTCTCAGAAAACAGGGTGCTGTTTTAGAGATTTTTCTTGCAGACCACCTTAGGAAACCGTAATAAAAAGTTTTCTCATTCAGCTTGTTGCAAGATAATGAAGCATTCTAGTATCTTCTATTTTGAACAAGACTCACCCAGAAAGTAAATTATTTAGAAAAAGGGAAAGTATATGGATGTATGCTGAAAAAATGGAAACTTGTCTTTGTTCATGAGAAATGCTCTGTATTCAGTGAAGCTGCCTGGGAAGCTTATCTTCTCTTTTAAAAAGTAAAATACAGTACAGAACATTTGTCTGGATTTTCCTGGAATTTTGTATGCTTGGGGATCTTGTTTTATTCTCCATTTACTGAATATTTTGTTACTAATATTTCAGACTTTCAGTATGTATCTCGTGTAGTTATGGGAAAAGCATTTTGCTCTCTAGGAGACAAATACTACATCGAATAGCTCTGTTAACATGCCTTTTCATAAATTAGCAAACAATGTAGCTTTATCTTTTATTTATTAAATAATGAGACTGCTTTCATAAGTAGCATTTTTCTTTATTTAACATACACCTGAAAAGATTATATGGCTTGAATTATCTCTCCATACCCTACTGTGATAGGCAGAATAATGTCCCCAAAAGTATCCACATCTTATTCCCCAGAACCTGTGATATGCCTTATATGGCAATGACTGGCACTAAGTGCCAGATGAGGAGATTATACTAAATTATTTGGATGGGCTCAATTGAATCATATGAGTTTTAACGGTGGAGATGTTTTCCTAGCTGCAGTAAGAGAGAGACACAGATACAATGACAGAAGAAGGGTCAGAGACATGCATGAGAACTCTACCCACCTTTGCTAGCTTTCAAGATGGTGGAAGAAACACTAGCCAAGGAATGTAGGCAGCCTCTAGAAGCTAGTTAAGGCAAAGAAACATATTCTCCTCTAGAAGCTCCAGAAAGGAAGGTTACCCCACCAGTTCCTTGATCTTGGCCCAGTGAGACCTTATTCTTGACCCATGTTAGACTTTTGAACTACAGCACTGTAAAATAATGAGATGGTATTGTTTAGTCCACTAACTTAGTGATAATGTATTACAACAGTAATAGAAAATAAATAACATTGACTCAGAACTAACCCTTTGATTTCAAAGCCAAGAAGAATGTGAGGTTCTTCTAGCATTCTAGAGTTTCTGTTAGAAATAGACTGGGTACCAGTTACAGCTCTTTGCATATGGTATTCAGTTACTGGTATGGAGAGGAAGGAAGGAAGGGAGGAAGGAAGGTAGGTATGTCGGTCTAGTGACTGGGTAGACGCACAAAAGAGAGAAAAAAAATAGTGTAGTGGTTTATAGATTATACAAGTTATGAACTATATGATTATTAAGGAATATTAAGCCACTACCAAACCAATCTGCCAAAAGAGAGTCTCTATCCCTTAATTTGGAATAAGTATAACCACAATTAGGAAGTCAATATGTGGGATGGTATTATTTTGTGAAGGACACTGAACAATTACATAATTTGATGTTTACTGTGGTAGAATAGTATTGCTTCTGTTAATGAAGAGAGTAAATTCCTAGGCACAATTCTTTGTCAGAAACTTAGTTAAAATTAAGAGACAGAGGATTCCCCTAAGCAGAAAAGAAAATGCTTAACATATAAACGCCCTGTTGAGATAGCCCTATAATGAAAATATAGTGAACAAACATAAGTGATTAGTCTCAGATCTTCCCCACCTTCAGATGGGGAAAGGAGGGTGCTGAGATGGATAGGAAACACTAACAGGCTAAGTTGAGAATACTGAAGTCCAACCCCACAGAGGCAGTCACCATCGATTAGACAGAGCTAGGGGTATTTCTTCAAAATGATACAAACCCAAGCCCAGCACTGCACAATTTATACAGGCTTGAGGATTATTCTTTTTAACACTGCTATTGCAATAGATCTTCCTTTCCAGAAAATTCCATAATCAAAGTATCAGCATATATTATGATTTCTAAAAATTATGTACTTGCAATGGTAAAAGAGTAAACAGAAGCAGCCACCATTAGATTTTAGATTCAGCGAGGTTTCTGCATAATTGGCTATGTAATGTGAAAATTCCTGGTTGCATTCACTCTTCCTCCAAAACCAACTGAATTCACAGAACTGTGAGTAGCAGTTCCCCTGGAGGTTCACGATACAGATAAAAATATTACAAATTTGAGGAGAATTCCATTTTTTCCATTAGGGACTGTGTACCAATAACATTGTATTTTTTCATATTTGGTAAACTGACAGATGACAGAGCCCATGGTGATAATAGTGATAGGTCTCCTAATTGCCCTTTGAAGTAAATTAATACATTCCTACCCTTAGCCTTCCTGCAGCAAGTACAGCCAAGTATTCTCATTAAACTTGCACAAAACAGAAAGGCACCTTCTGGGGAGTTTTGGCTAAATATAATCAGAACATGCACCAGAGAAATCAGAACATATGTACATCTGGAGACTTCAGAGTCAGTACTATTTGATTGCACACTTGTTCCATTCATTTAGGATAAAGTAGTAGCTTGGTGGTGATTGTATTGTCTCAAGAAGCCAAATTTTTATTAAGAAACCAACATCAGAGGAAACTTCTACTCAGCCTATCTGACTTCTCTCAAACCAAACTGAAAGAAAGTTTTCTGATTATAGCTACTAAAAGACTCAGGCACTCGGAGAGATGATTCTGAGTCCCAAACTTTCTATTTTGCCATCTCCAAACCCAGTAAAATGCCCCCCAATCTATAATATTTCTGTATCTAAAAACACCTTATACCTTTGCACTCCCAAAGCAACACAAAAGTCTTGCTACAGGAGCTGAAGAATATGGCATCATCATATCATATTCCTCATCAACTTACCTCCTTCAATATGTGAAGTCTCTTCAAAACAGATGGTCAAATCAAAGATGATCCATCGGATATCCAGGTTCACTAAAAATCAAAACAATAGATACAAATGAAACAAATTCTCTACTTCTGTGGTAGAAAGCCTACTCTCAAATTACACAAAATCAATTCTTGAAGATTTTTCAAAAGAAACTAAAGAAAACCATTCTCCCTAGATTGTCACTTAAACTTGAAAACTTGAAGATGTGAGTTTTCCCGTGATACATGAAGGTAGCCAAAGTAATGGGGAATATGAAGGTCTATACTTCTGCTGGATTCCTTCTCCACCCATCCCATCTTTCATGTGAAGGGCCATAAACCCAACAAACAGTGGAATCAGGGGAGCCAAAAGAACAATAACAGATCTAGTATAGTTCAGTACCAAAGGTGTTTCTAAAAAGTGGGAATGCAAAAGCAAGGAGCAAATTATATATGAGATTATGAAGATATGAAAATTTAAGTTCAGGAGTAATTGTGGTTCCTTGGCTGCTCTTGGGGTGGCTTTGGTACTAACAGTCACTGAAGTGCTTAACTTCCACAGCAAGACGCAAGATCCCGAAACCAGTTCAAGGTGGATGGGACTGGTATAGAGTACTATGTAGTGTACTGTAGGTTGAAAGCCTAGGGTCTAAATCCCACATCTGCCACTTACTGGCAATGACTCAATCTCTTAAACCTCACTTTCCTCATCTATGGAATGGAGATAATACAAGACAATACAATATCTCATAGGACTGTTATGAAGATGAATGCATCATACATGTATATAAGTCCTCCACATATACTAGAAAGTTAAAGTGGAGTTCATGTAAAACATGGTTTATGTGAGACATGGGATGAAGGAAAAGCTGAGTGAAGAAATTTCAGCATGATGAGGGATCCCTAGCAGGCTGAAGGGAAGACCAAGTGGGGTGCCTCTGGTGGGAAACTTTGAGGATGATCACAAGAAGCTGAATGTAAGCAGAACAGTAATGTTAGAAGACCTAGAAGAATGACCACCATTTGAATCCAATCCAAATGCCACTAGGCCAAATATAGAAACAGAGAACTAAAAAGGGGATTGCAAACATGTGGCTCACTCCCTCTCCATGTTCAAGAGGTTAACAAGAGAAGTAAAAAGCTGTTAACTATAGCAATAGAGCTCCACTGTCTAATCCTACTGTCCCGGAGATCCCTGAGCTGTGACTGATATGAGGAGGTGCTGAGGTCTGGGGCAGAATTCCAGAGTCGGTCCATGATTGGAGGGCCACCAGGACCATGAGGCTCTCAGGGGATAGATGCACCTGAGGCATTTTAAGAAACAGATAACGGACAATATTCAAGCCCCACCTATCACAGAGCCTGGCCTGCTGGAACTATAGACCTTTTGGGAGACAAGCTCCTACTTGGGAAGCACCAGCTTGTACCCATTCCACAAATAACTCTCACTGGGGAAGAGTGTAGGAAAGAAGGTGAAGACCTCACTCCCTTCATGCTCCACATGCCCAAAATCTCTCCCAAAATTAAACTGTTCTTACTTGGGGCGCCTGGGTGGCGCAGTCGGTTAAGTGTCCGACTTCAGCCAGGTCACGATCTCGCGGTCCGTGAGTTCGAGCCCCGCGTCGGGCTCTGGGCTGATGGCTCAGAGCCTGGAGCCTGTTTCCGATTCTGTGTCTCCCTCTCTCTCTGCCCCTCGCCCGTTCATGCTCTGTCTCTCTCTGTCCCAAAAATAAATAAAAAAACATTGAAAAAGAAAATTTAAAAAATAATAAAAATTAAAAAATTAAAAAAATAAAATTTAAAAAAAAAACTGTTCTTACTTAATATCCCAAAAAGTTGATAGCATTCAAGAATGGGCTTGCGATGCCATCCAGATGAGCAAGTACTGATGAATAAACCCGAGTGTCTCTATGAAGAGCAGAAGAATGTCAAACAGCCATATTGAGTGCCCATATTGAGTGCACACAGCCCATGGTGTGCCAAACAATGTAGCCGCCCTTCACCAAAGGATGAACCTAAGTAGACAAATACAACAGCAGGACATGTGCCTCCAAAGTGGCAGGAAGCTGAGGGTGAGGGAGATACAGACTCTGCTCCACTCTAACATATCATGTGACTTGGGGAGGGCCCTTCTCTGGGCCTGTTTTCTCATCTGTAAAATGAAGTATGGGAACTAAATAATCATCAGAGTTCTTCCTAGCACTTTCCACCTATAAATCAGGGGTTTGGGGTTTGAAGCTTCAGCCACTATTTCCTGCTATAACAAGATTCGTCACTACATTGGGGACCACAGTGAAAGTCAGGGGAAATTGGCTCTATGCCCAGAAATGGTCCAGAGTTGATCATGGAGCCCCTCAAGGTGGGACCAGGGGGTAAGGGGTAAGGAGGATGATATTTTCCTCTAGCTTAGGGCAGGGTGGGGATACCATCTGCCATCAGAATGAAGAATGTGGTTCAATTTCTTCCTTGTACTCCCCATTCTTCTCCAAAGCTGCCTGAAGTAGTTACTGACTTAGTAAGAAAGTATTAGAAGCCCAAGTTATTTCAGTTAAAACTGTCCACAAGTCTAAGTGTGAGGAATGTTTATTAAGAGAAAAAAATTAATTCTGCCATGTGCCTGAACCACAGATTGTCTGCAAAGTGGCCCATGTGGTATAGCCATATAAACTTTATTACCTAGTAAAAATTTGTGTCTTAAAACTCTTGGCAAGAGCCCTCCTTTAACTGACTCAGACTTTTTTTCCCTCGGCTGGCCCAGATATAGAAGAATTAGTGCCACCGAATAACATATTATATTAGGCACTCGCTTTTTGTAGTAGATACACTGTTCTTTGTACCGTTCTAATGCTTTGTCATATAACTTAACTGCCACCTGAACAAGGAAGCAACTGTTCACATTTTTTTATACCTCTTAGCTGAAGATTCAAACTAAATTCAGGATCATTTGATTCTTGAAAGGTCCTTTCCTCCTTTGGATCTTTGATTCTCTACTCTCTTTGATATATGTGTTTATACAATCAGCACAGGAATGATTATTTAAAGTTTGAATTTTTCCTGAAATGTATTGTCTATTGAGTTCAAATGAAATGCAGAGCAGTACTTCAACATCTCACTGGTTTTGAAATTTGGGTTCTGGCTGACAATTCTTACATTTCTTTCCATTTTCTTTGAATGGCTAAGAAGCTGTGTGTGTGTGTATGTGTGTGTGTGTGTTCTTTTAAATTTATAGTCAGCTCTGAAATTACAATGTAATAGCTTTAAAACAGTCCAAAGTGCCTCTAATGGGAATGAATTATAATGGAAAGTATCAAGAAAGGCACTGAGCATTATTTGGAATGCAGCTTTGTTTCTATCTTGGTTTATCCTTTGCCAGTGGCTCCATTAGGGTATCACTCAATCAGCCTCTCTGCTGGATAGCAAGTTTACATTCATCCATGCAGTAACCAGTCAAAGAAGAGGAGAAAGCTCTACTTTTGTAGAGCCATGGGCCCCTTGAGAAAAGAGGAGCTTTCTGTCAAACAGTTTCTAGTTCCACCAATGGTAGCAATGCCAAATGGGAAAATTCTGTCTCTTTTCACAAAATATATTTCATGTCTCTTCCCTTGCCCCTTCTGTAAGAGCTCCATGAATCATCAACACTAATACCCTCTTCTAAATAAATGAGAAGATATTTCATACCATGGGTGTGATGAAGTGAGGTAGTACTTAATTCTTCAGCCTTCCAGAAGCACATGTTGTAGCTCTTGATTATTTTTAAAAATGTAGCAATGAGGGGCGCCTGGGTGGCGCAGTCGGTTGGGCGTCCGACTTCAGCCAGGTCACGATCTCGTAGTCCGTGAGTTCGAGCCCCGCGTCAGGCTCTGGGCTGATGGCTCGGAGCCTGGAGCCTGTTTCCGATTCTGTGTCTCCCTCTCTCTCTGCCCCTCCCCCATTCATGCTCTGTCTCTCTCTGTCCCAAAAATAAATAAACGTTGAAAAAAAAATTTTTTTTTAAATGTAACAATGAAACTAATATAACAGTAATAATCACAGTCCTAAAGAACTATTACATACTGGGCACTGAGCTAATTCTTTAGATACTTGAGCTCACTTAATCTTCACATACATCCGTACACAAACTCAATGGGACAGTATTACCCCAATGTGATAGATGAAGAAATTGAGTCTTAATAATTTTTTTAATGTTTTTATTTATTTTTGAGAGAGAGAGAGAGAGCGCAGGGGGTGGGGTGGTGGGAGCAGAGAGAGAGGGAGGCAGAGGAAGGCTTTGCCGAAGCAGGCTTTGCACTGACAACAGAGAGTCCAACACAGGGCTCAAACTCAAAAAACCGTGAGATCGTGATCTGAGCCAAAGTCGGATGCTTAACCGACTAAGCCACCCAGGCTCCCCGCGAGTCTTAACAATTTAATTAATTTCTGAAGATCACATCAGGAAATCAGGTAGAACTGAGTTCTAAGCCCATTCTGATCCTGAGCTGGCACTCTTAGCCAGTCCTATATGCTTGACAATAGTCCAAAGACATCTTGGAAAATCAACAGATGACTTGGAATTCATGTAATGAAGAAAAAGCAGTGTTGCTTAGATAGCTTTCTAAAGAATTCTCTCAAAAAGAAAGCTGTTTTGATTATGCATACATCTTAATTTGTGTTTAAGTTAAGATTTACTAGGTGTTTAGTATGTGCCAGGCATTTTTTTCTCAGTATTTTACAGGTATTAACTTGCTTGATACTTACTACAATTACCATTTTACATCATTACAATGACCATCTTACAAGGGCCCCTGGGTGGCTCAGTCGGTTGAGCATCCAACTTCGGCTCAAGTCATGATCTCACAGCTGGCAAGTTCGAGTGAGTCCTGCATCATCAGGCTCTCTACTGTCAGCAGAGTCCACTTCAGATCTTCCTTCCCTCTCTCTCTCTGCAACCCCACTTTCAATAATAAATAAACATTTTTTAAAAATTACCATCTTACAGCTGAGGAAACTGAGGAAGATAGAAGCTAGGTAACATGGGGAAGGCCACACAGTAGTAAAAGTGGAGACTCAATTTGGAACTAGGTTGTTTGGCCCTAAAGTCCACCTTCTTAAGCTGACCCTATGCTGCCTCCTCTTAGTGATTATGGACATATTTGCTTATGAAAATAAAATCCTAAGGACAGCACCTGGAGAAGCAAAAGCCAGACAATAGAACAGCTAAGTTGGGTCGGCATAAGACACTAACAGGAATTTAGGAATAAGGGAGAAGACAAAGAGGGACCCAGAATCATCACAGGGACCTGCCACCCAAGTTCAAAAGATGCACAAGAAAATTTTCAGAGGTGGGAAATGACATAGGACCATTCAAAAAGGAGATGTGTTATAATTTATTTTAAGCAGCTTGCTAAGTAACCACCTCACGACACACAGAGCCTTGAGAGAGGGCACTTTCAGTACTAATGGAATGGGGATGGTGTCTGTGGCATAGAAAAACACCAGCAGTCAGAGGAGATAAATCGCAAAAAGTCTGCAGAGATGGCTGGGATAAATGGAACCATCCTCCAGTGACCTACAGAGATGAGATTACCCACCATAAATAGGATGGAGACTCAAGCCAATTTCATTCAGTCTTTTAACTTTATTTATTTATTTATTTTGAGAGAGAGAATGTGAACACATGAGAGGGGGAGGGGCAGAGAGCAAGAGGGAGAGAGAAAATCCCAAGCAGGCTCTGCACTGTCCGTGCAGCCTGACACAGGGCTCGAATTCAGGAAGCATGAGATCATGATCTGAGGCGAAATCAAGAGTCCAGGGCTTAACCAGCTGAGCCACCCAGGCTCCCCTTCATTCAGGCTCAATGGATAATCTCACTGCAACAAATGGAGGACTTGGGGACACCAAGACACCTGAAATCTAGGTTGAGTTAGACTGAAAACTTCTAATTTCTAAAATTAAACACTAATTCAGTCAGTATCTATGGAGTGCCCACTGAGTGCCAGGCTTTGTTTAAGACAATAGGCATACAACAGTGAGCAAAATAGACTTGGTCCCTGACCACTTGGAGCTTATACTATAGTGGGGAAGTCTGACAATTAAGCAATAACATGCACTGGATTGTGACAAACGATTTCATAAGGGAAGTCCAGGTGCCAGGGACCAGATGGCAAAGGACTCTAAGCTAACCCAGAAGAGGTGAAGCTTCTGAGGAGGTACGTTTATGCAGATAAATCGAGAAAGCACTGAGGAGAGTCTGCAAGGAGCCCTGCAACGTTTGGGAATGGAAAGGAGGTCACGTCTGGAACTTCACTCAGGAAAAGGAAAAATAAGGGCAGCTGTGGCACGCGATGGGGCTGTGGAGGGCAGGCGGAGTCCGGTCACGTGGGGCTTGGAAGCGGTGCTGAGAAACTGGGGGCAAGAGGAAGACAATCTGAGTATTGAAGAGGGTAGTGATATGATCAAATGTGAACTGCCCGTTGTACAGTTAAAAAAATAATAATAAGGACCCTAAAGCCTGAAGGCAACATCCTCCGCGACCGGTTCAAGAGCTTCCAGAGGAGAAACATGGTCGAACCTCGGGAGAGAGCCAAGTTCAAGTGCAAATACAAGGTGAAACTCACAGAAAAGTGGGCGTTCCTCGCGTTATAGCCTCAGCGGGGTACTGGAGCCCTACCCTGCAATAAAACACCTCTGACCAACAACAAAAACTAATAAAATAAAGTTTATAAAAGTAGGTGAAGATGGCATTAAAATTATGTTTTATTTTCCTGAGCCGAAGACCTGTGGTATTTTCCACTTGATAAAGATGTCACTCCTACAGTGATCTATTCTGGAGTCATCTCTAACCATCTTCATATAGGATATAAATTTGTATGGTGCCCATCAACAAAGTCATTCTGCATATACTCTGAGGACTGAACCCACAAGTATCACCCTTCCGTCTATTGTGTTTACTCAGATTCCTCAAAATTATTTAATTATTTAAAATGCACCTTCAGGGGCGCCTGGGTGGCTCAGTCGGTTAAGTGTCTGACTTCAGCTCAGGTCACGATCTCGCGGTCCGCGAGTTCGAGCCCCGCGTCGGGCTCTGGGCTGATGGCTCAGAGCCTGGAGCCTGCTTCCGATTCTGTGTCTCCCTCTCTCTCTGCCCCTCCCCCGTTCATGCTGTGTCTCTCTCTGTCTCAAAAATAAATAAACGTTAAAAAAAAAAATAAAAAATAAATAAATAAATAAAATGCACCTTCAGGAGCATCTGGCTGGCTCATGTGACTCTTGATCTCAGGGTCATGAGTTTGAGCCCCACATGAGATGTACAGATCACTTAAATTTAAAAAAAAAAAAAATTTTTTAAATAGGGGCACCTGGATGGCACAGTCAGTGAAGCGTCCAACTCTTGGTTTCAGCTTAGATCATAATCACAGGGTTTGTGAGTTTGAGCCCCACATCAGGCTCCACGATGACAGTATGGAGCCTCCTTGGGATTCTCTCTCTCTGCTCCTCCCCTTCTCACTCTCTCTCTCTCTCACACACACACACACAAAATAAACTTAAAAAAAAAACTTTTAAAAAATAAAAATCAATAAAATGCACCTTCAGTGTATGTTAAACACTATTCTAAGGACTTGACAAATATTAACTCATTTAATCCTTATAACAATTCTATGAAGTAAGTACTGTTATGATTCTCATTTTACAGATGAGGATACTGAGGCTGAGAACAATCATACAACTAGTAAGTAGTAATGCAGGATTCCAACCAGTAGACTGGCTTCATAGCCCATGCACTCAAACCACTACCCCATGCAGCCTATCTGATTGATTCTGGGGAAGCTAAAGACAAAGTGGTCTAAGAAGGCATGACATGCACTAGTCATCTGCACAAACATTTATTGAGTCTGGGCCAGGATGGGGATACAACCATGAGTATGGCCTAATCTGTCCCTCCCAGCCTGCAGTGCTCAGTCTAGCAAAAGAACAGGCAATAACCCAAAATCACAATCCATGTAAGAGGAGCAAAGAGAGAGGATGTTAGCACCCAGTGGAAGGACATCTCATTCCCTCTAGGACAGAGATACCACCAGCAAAGAATTCCTGCAGAGGATGATGCTAGAACTTACACTAAGGGGAGGTGGGATTTGACCAGCTGGCAAAGAAGGAAGGAACACAAGAGCACATAATGGTTTTGTTTGGAAAATAGCAAATTGTTCATCTTGGCTAGTGACTAGGGATCGCTGGGGGAAATGGCAGGGTATGGGGCTGGAGAGGTGGGATATTTCAGGCTTGTCTGAGCAGGACTGTCCCTGATATGCACAGAACAGCCAGGTTCTCAGAAAGCACATGTTCTACTCATGTAACAGATCACATGATAAAAACACCCTGAGAGCAATGGCCCAGTTGTCTCTGTGGATTGTTACAGTGTTTCCTTGGCACCTTTACTAAAATCTTTCTCTCCAGATCCTGAGTCTTCGCTGTAGGGCCCAATTTTGAAAATACAACATCCCCCAAGTTCCTTCTCTGTGGACCTGGCATCCAAACCTTGTGAGTAAATTGCAGATTATCCCCATGCCAGACGGAGTAATACCTTATAAAAGGAGTGACTACCTCAGGACTTCTGTCCCTTTGAAAAAATGACTGAACTCTATACCAAGGATAAAAGTAAATCCCTAAATCCCAACACAATCTTTTTAAAAAACTGTATCAACTTCTGTCCCATAAAAGACCCAGAGCAGAGTTTCAGATGTTCATGCATGCATCTTCAAAATACCTCCCACCTTCGTGGGTTTTAACATTTCTCTTCTAATTGTAATAGTCAAAACAATTCTACTTTGTAATTAATTGTTGTGATTTCTATAAGCATTATGGCTAGAGAAGACTTTAAGCCAAGAACATAATTTGACTAACCTAACTGCACACATGTTCATATACACATTTCGTATATAAATACATATGTATGTTCAAACGAAAAGGCCAGGTTGGAACTGGAACCAAATAGGCATAAAATTAACTAACATGACTTTATTGTATTCTCTACCTAATGCAAAGAGTTTTCCAGGAACTTTTATTTATTTCCCTCCCACAGGGAAGACTAATACTTTTTAGGCATGAATATTGTAAATAGAAAGAGGTCCATAGAGATTGCAGTGTGGCTATGACTTTGTGTGAAGCGGTGAGAGAAGGTGTGGATAATTCAGGAGAGAAAAATGCTAATGAGGCAATAAGGAGAACCTCTATTCCAACCTCCCCATTTTACAGATGAGGAAACAAAGGTCCAGAAAGAGCAGGCAGTTGACCCCAAGATACACCCGTAAGTGGAGAACCAGGACCAGAGCCGCATTTTCCGATGTCTAGTTCAATTTTCTCTCCAATTCTTTATTTCTCAAACTATTTTATTTATAACTCCCAGGGGTTCACAAAAGAGAGCCACAAAGGGCCCGCAGTCACAGGATAAAGCTCAAGTATCAAATGTGCTTGAAGATTGGAGGGGAAGTCGTGTTTTATTAACTTAGTGTTTAAATATTAGAACAATACAAAAATAGTATGGATTTTGGGATTTTTAAATTTTTATTTTTTTTTTGATATAAGTTGTGTTTATTTTTTTATATATATATGAAATTTATTGACAAATTGGTTTCCATACAACACCCAGTGCTCATCCCAAAAGGTGCCCTCCTCAATACCCATCACTCACCCTCCCCTCCCTCCCACCCCCCATCAACCCTCAGTTTGTTCTCAGTTTTTAAGAGTCTCTTATGCTTTGGCTCTCTCCCACTCTAACCTCTTTTTTTTTTTTTTTCCCTCCCCTCCCCCATGGGTTCCTGTTAAGTTTCTCAGGATCCACATAAGAGTGAAACCATGTGGTATCTGTCTTTCTCTGTATGGCTTATTTCACTTAGCATTACACTCTCCAGTTCCATCCACGTTGCTACAAAAGGCCATATTTCATTTTTTCTCATTGCCACATAGTACTCCATTGTGTATATATACCACAATTTCTTTATCCATTCATCAGTTGATGGACATTTAGGCTCTTTCCATAATTTGGCTATTGTTGAGAGTGCTGCTATGAACATTGGGGTACAAGTGCCCCTATGCATCAGTACTCCTGTATCCCTTGGATAAATTCCTAGCAGTGCTATTGCTGGGTCATAGGGTAGGTCTATTTTTAATTTTCTGAGGAACCTCCACACTGCTTTCCAGAGCGGCTGCACCAATTTGCATTCCCACCAACAGTGCAAGAGGGTTCCCGTTTCTCCACATCCTCTCCAGCATCTATAGTCTCCTGATTTGTTCATTTTGGCCACTCTGACTGGCGTGAGGTGATACCTGAGTGTGGTTTTGATTTGTATTTCCCTGATAAGGAGCGACGCTGAACATCTTTTCATGTGCCTGTTGGCCATCTGGATGTCTTCTTTAGAGAAGTGTCTATTCATGTTTTCTGCCCATTTCTTCACTGGGTTATTTGTTTTTCGGGTGTGGAGTTTGGTGAGCTCTTTATAGATTTTAGATACTAGCCCTTTGTCCGATATGTCATTTGCAAATATCTTTTCCCATTCCGTTGGTTGCCTTTTAGTTTTGTTGGTTGTTTCCTTTGCTGTGCAGAAGCTTTTTATCTTCATAAGGTCCCAGTAATTCACTTTTGCTTTTAATTCCCTTGCCTTTGGGGATGTGTCGAGTAAGAGATTGCTACGGCTGAGGTCAGAGAGGTCTTTTCCTGCTTTCTCCTCTAAGGTTTTGATGGTTTCCTGTCTCACATTTAGGTCCTTTATCCATTTTGAGTTTATTTTTGTAAATGGTGTGAGAAAGTGGTCTAGTTTCAACCTTCTGCATGTTGCTGTCCAGTTCTCCCAGCACCATTTGTTAAAGAGGCTGTCTTTTTTCCATTGGATGTTCTTTCCTGCTTTGTCAAAGATGAGTTGGCCGTACGTTTGTGGGTCTAGTTCTGGGGTTTCTATTCTATTCCATTGGTCTGTGTGTCTGTTTTTGTGCCAGGGATTTTTAAATTTTTAATTGCACGAATTTTTGCAGAAAACTGCAGCAGACTTCAAAGAAAGGTTGTGCTTGTGGAAGCCTCTTGGACCACCCCACAGATTGCCCAGGGGAGCACAGGCCCACTGCTGCCTGCAGCCCACACACCACAGAACATGCTCCAGAGAATCAGGGTGTCCCACAAAAGTGGAGCAAGCTTTTCTCACCCACCCTGCCCCAGACTGGGTCTGACCCTGAAGAGCCTAAGAAGTGGGCTGGGAAAGGAAAACCTTCAAGTAGGACTAAGCCCCAGAGCCTGGGCCATCCTTCTCCAAAGGAAGGAAGAAGAATGAGTTAACTTGTAGGAGAAGTAAAGGGGGGAAAAGAACCCTTCGGGAGAGCTACAAAGCCCAGAAAGGACAGCCAGCCTGTCAGAAGTGCTAACGCTCAGAAGAGCAGAAATATTTCTGACACTCTAGTGAAAAAGGCCTTATTTTTGCTCTTAATGGCAAAGCAGAAAGGCTTGCTCACCCAATGGATGTAAACCATTGAATGAGCCTCACAGCCAGAGCCAAGGGACCACAGAAGTCTCTTACAATAGGCCCACACAAGACTATAGTTTAGAATAGAAGCAACACAGTCCTGGGGCGCTTGGGTGGTTCACTCGGTTAAGCATCCAACTACCGATCTCGGCTCAGGTCACAAACTCAGGGCCATGAGATCAAGGCCTGTGTCGGGTTCTGTGCTGACAGCATGGAGTCTGCTTAAGATTCTCTCTCTCCCTCTGCCCCTCCTCTGCTCGTGTGCATGTGCACACACTCTCTCTCTCTCTCTCAAAAAAAATTTTTTAATTTTTAAAAATAAAAATAAAAAATAAATTTCTTAAAAATATCCATGCCTAGAGAAAACTCTTCCTCCTTTCCCTGTGATTAATTTTTCATTCTGCATGTAACATTTTTAAAAGCATTTGCTGTCTTTCCAGAGTGTTCAATGTGTTTGATTTTTTTAATTCTATTAACTTAGTCACAGAGCCTCAAATATCACCAGGAAAGCAAATTATAATAGAACTGAGAAATATCAACTTAAAAGCTTTGGCAAGGCAGCTGAATTGGCATTATAATCACCAGGCTAAGAGGCGCTGTGAATAGAGGGCAGGAGCCAGACAGCACACTAAAAACAGACACTAATGTAAGCCTGATCACTAAAGGCTCCGTCCTATGTCCAGGATGCTAACAGCCAGGCACACATCTCTTGTGAGGAGACCAGGGGATCCTTCTAGGGAGAAACTGAATGACCCAGAGAAAAATAAGATCTAATGATCCTAATCTCTTAAGGCTTCCTTGAAAGCAAGGTTCACTTACAACCTGATCACCTTACAGAGAAGCCAACCTTATATTTACAATTTTCTATCAGCCCTTTTGTGCCTCAAATTTATTTTTTTAAGTTTATTTTTTTATTTTTTGAGAGAGACAGAGACAGCAGAAGTGGGGGAGGAAAGCGGGGCGGGGGGGGGGGGGGGGTGAAGAGAGAGAATCCCAAGCAGGCTCCAAGATGCCAATGCAGAGCCCAATGTGGGGCTCAAACTTACAAAACTATGAGATCGTGACCTAAATGGAAACCAAGAGTTGGGTGCTCAACCGACTGAGCCACTCAGGCACCCCTGTGCCTCAAATTTAAATGGGAACAGAGAGCAAAGGATCATTAGAAATTGGAAGAAAGACTTCAGTATGAAAGAGAGAGATCATAAAAACAAGTAGGAAAGAAGCACTTGGAGGAAAGGGATAAACTGCAAAGAAAGGAAAAGAGAAACTTTTTAAAATCCATATTAAATGCCCTCAATCAGTGAAAAGAAGGTAGGGCAATCAAGAAACCAGTGGAGCTGATAGGATGAGCTGTGTGCTTGAGCATTTGGAAAAAGCTAGTGAGTGGCATTCATCAGCTCTGTTAAAGCACTTAGGAAATATAACAACAGGCACAGAGACAAAGCCAATAAAACATGAGATATTAACAATTCCAGAAATAATAAAAAGAAACTTGGAAGGGGCCTCATTACTTAATTATTGACTTTAAATTTCATGGATTACCCTGGAATGGTATAGTCAATCTGAAAAAAAAAAAAAAGTACAAGAATGGAAGCCTATCATTTTATATTTTGCCAATACGGGCTCAGCAGTGTAAAATATTTACAACAGTCACAATAACATAAGCACCAGTTACTTAACCAAAATTTGTGATATAGAAATGGGTAGCTAAATACTTTGTTTATGTGCATATGTTACCTTGATAAAAGTAAAAATTAATTTAAAGTGAGTAAGAAAAGCTATGGAGGGGCACCTGGGTGGCTCAGTAGGTTAAGTGTTCAACTCTTGGTTTCTGCTCAGGTCATGATCTCACAGTTCATGAGTTCAAGTCCTGCATCAGGCTCTGCACTGACAGTGTGGAGCCTGCTTGGGATTCTCTCTCTCCCTCTCTCTCACATTCTCTCTCTCAAATTAAATAAATAAACTTTAGAAAAAGCTATGGAAAATTGTTTGTCAGTTCCTCGACAAATGGAATTACCACATGATCCATCAATCCCACTTGTGGGTATATACCCTAAAGAATTGGAATCAGAGTTTCAAAGAGGTATTTATACACTCATATGCATAGTAGCCTTACCTGCAATAGCCAAAAGGTAGAAGCAAACCAAGTGTTCATCGATGGATAAATGGATAAACAAAATGTGGAATGTTCATGCATTGGAACATTATTCAGACTTAGAAAGGAAGGAAATTCTGACACCACATATATGAAAGTTAAAGACATTATGCTACATGAAATAAGCCAATCACAAAAAGACAAATACTTATATGATTTCACTTATATATGAGGTACCTAGAGTACCTCAAATTCATAGAGACAGAAAGTAGAAGAGGTCTGGAGGTAGGGTGGAATGGGAATTCTTCTTTAAGAAAATTTTCAGTTTTGCAAAATGAAAAGAGTTTTAGAGACCAGTTTTGCAACAATGTAAATATACCTAACACAACTAAATGTTTATTCTGAGAGAGAGAACACACGAGTGAGTGGGGATGGACAGAGAGAATCCCAAGCAGTCTCCACACTGTCAACACAGAGTTCGACATGGGGCTCCAACTCACAAACCTTGAGATCACCACCTGAGCCAAGATCAAGAGTCAGACACTTAACTGACTAAGCCACCCAGATTACCCTACAACAATTTTTTCAATGTTTAAAAGTGAATAGGAAAAAACATCATGATGACCCAAAAATATGTAAGGTTTAAATTCAGAAATGAAAAATTTGGGGGCGTCCAGGTGGCTTAGTCAGTTAAGCCTCCAACTCTTTGCTTCATCTCAGGTCACGATCTTGTGGTTCAGGAGTTCAAGCCCCACACTCGGCTCTGCACTGACAGTGTGGAGCCTGCTTAGGATTCTCTCTCTCCCTCTCTCTGCCCCTCCCCCATTCACACTGGTGCTGCGTTCTCTCTAAATAAATAAATAAACAAAAAAAATTTTTTTTGAAAATGAAAACCTTTAATATACATAAAAGGGACTTTGTTATCTAGTGATTGACTTTAAATTTCACTGACTGTCCTAAAATGTTATTCCTAACCTGAAAAAAAAATTTTTTTAAGAACTGTTATGTTTCTGTTCACACAGAGATAAAACAGTTAAAAATGAAATGCTGCTATGTTCGTGGTTTCAGTAATGTAAAGTTTACTTTAGCCACATTTTAGTTTCAATCACCATAATAAAATAGCACAAATCCAGGTGGTCATTGTACAAACAAAAGTACAAAAAAAAAAAAAAAAAAACCTCCAAATATACCAAATGTAGGTCACATATAGGAAATTATCACAATGTCACTATAAAAAGATAAAAAAAAAAATCAGAATATTTCTGCTAAATAATAAAGCACCTTTCAAATTGCACAGCTGCATACCCTTGACTATGAGTTTTACCTAATAGTTATCCTGTCCATAATTCCAAAAAACAGAATCTACAAATTTAAACATAGTTTAATTTTTTTTCTATTTGATTCTATTTCATGTGGTGAAACCATCAAGAACTGCTACTGTGGCTCACCTGAGTTTCAAATATTCATTAAGGACCCATAACATAAAGGCACCATGTGAAAGAGTGAGACCCAAAGAGCTCCTGTACTCAAGAAACTCAATCCTTAACCATCTTCCAAGTATGAAGTGTCCTCCCTAGGTGCCTAAATTGGGTACTGATCTTCGTTTTAATTAAGTAACTCAGCAGCATCTGTTCTGGAGCATAGTTTATCTAAGGAAATGAGTGAGGGAAAGGACAGCCAAAAATAGATGGAGACTTACCATAAATCATCTCTATATATTCTTCTACAAAATGTAATTGAAGATTACAGTTTTATTCTATTCCTGTCAAAAACTGGACAGTTTCCACCTGCCTGAAAGAGATATTTCTGGTTTTCTACCTCTACTCTCTTGGGAATTCTATATTGTTCTGTGTTTCAAGTTTTTTTTTTGAATGACAGATACACTCACTTTGGTTTAAAAAAAAAAAAAATAAGGTAGGGAAGCCTGGCTGGCTCAGTTGGTAGAGGGTGTGACCCTTGATCTCAACGTTGTAAGTTTGAGCCCCACATTGGGTGCAGAGGCTACTTACAAATAAAATCCTTTGAAATAAATAAATATTAATTTAAAAATTAAACAATAATTTAAAAAATAATAATGTAACAACCACACGCTGCCAGGGTGGTTTTCAACTTTCAAATCCCTTAAAACTAATCTACTTACAGAAATGGTTCAGCAGACTCCTCCACCTTGACTCCCACATCCCCGTATGAAAGGAGTGAACAACAGCTCAAACCATATCCCATTCTCTTTACCAGCTAGGTGGCCTTGAGCATGTATTTTAGCCATTGTAAGTCTCAGTTTCCTTATCTAAAAAATGAGGGAAATAAACATATTTCACAGGACCACTGTGATGATTTTTTTAAAGAAGATAATGTATGTAAATCCAACACAGTGTCTAGCTCAAAGTTGGCTCTTCATAAATGTCAGTTCCCTTCCCTGGTGACGCAAAGCTCTTAGCAGCTTGGCCTGAACCATAATCCAGCTTCCAAAATGCCCAGTCCATGAGCCCTGGCATCAAAATCATCCCAGAATTCACTGTTTTAAGAATTTCAGGTTGGGGCACCTGGTTGGCTCAGTCAGTACGGCATGCGACTCTTGATATCAGGGTTGTGAGATCAAGCCCCACGTTGGGTGTAGAGATTACTTAAAAATACAATCTTAAAAAAATAAAATTTCAGGTTGGCATAAGAGAAGTTCATAGTCTCCCTATATTCTTAGCTTTATGTAGGCTACCCTAAGGACAAAACAGTCAAACAACACTGGGCACGTATTTATGGAAGAACTCTGATGTAGTAACACCCACTTTTCTAGTACCTACATCGTAGGACATCCAACAAAAGAAAGAAGCTTTTGCCTTGCCCATTCTCTGAAAGTTCTCATATTTTGCCCTCAGCAAATAGACGTGAAGAAGCCCCCAAACCAAAACTTAATTGCTTCAACAGAAATGGCCTTGACCACCTGCCTCCTCTCCATGATTCCACGACTCCTCTGAAAACCATTTCTCCAGTCTAAGGAAAACATATCACATGCCTTTGTAGCCACATTGAACCTCGTCATCAACCAAAAGAACCATAAACTGTGAGCCCCCTTGTGACAAAGAGCCATTGATGGTATTTATGTTAAGCAATTATATAACATTTACTCTGTTCTAGGTAACATTTGAAGCATTTTACAAATAGTAACTCATCTGATTCTTGTAAATGATTAGGTAGATAAGATACTATTATTACCCATTTTACAGAGGAAGAAATTGAGTCTGGGAGAGGTTAATTGCCAGACAGGCTGGTTTCAAAGTCTCTGCTCTGAACTACCAAATCATGCGGCCCCCTCACGCAGCTCACGGCCCGCAGCCAGAGTGGTGACATTATAGAAGGTCTTTCTGTGCATATAATATTAATAGCAAATCCAGAGGCCCAGATAGATGATAAAAGTTGTTTTGCTACAGAATTATTATGGGTACATGGAAGCTACAAATTACAGTGGGCAGAGGCTGGGATGAGTAGTCAAATTGACTTGGATCAAATCCCAGCTCCATAAATTGTGTGTCTCTGAGTTAGTTGATTAACTATTATGAGTCTCTGTTTCCACATCTCTAAACAGGGATCACAGTACCGATTGCACAGAAGTACTGGGGAGATTAAAGGAGATAAGTTAGGTGAAATACCTATAATGTGCTTCCCACATAGTACATGTTCAATAAGCTACAGCCTTTAGATTTAAGGTTCTAATTGTCTTGCTGTGCACAGGTGATTTTTTTTATTTTTCTGTGAGAGACTCACAAGTAATGAAAAACAACAACAACAAAATTCCAGTAGAGCGGTGCCTAGGTGACTCAGTCAGTTAAACATCTGACTCTTGATTTCAGCTCAGGTCATGATCTTGAAGTTCGTGAGTTTGAGCCCCGCATCAGATTCTGCACTGACAATATGCAGCCTGCTTGGGATTCTCTCTCTCTCTCTCTCTCTCTCTCTCTCTCTCTCTCTCTCTCTCAACCCCTCCCCTGTTTACACACACACACTCTCTCTCTCTCTCTCTCAAAATAAATAAACATTAAAAATATTTTTTTAATTCTAGAAGAAACCTTATAGGCAAAGGGATATTTATACTCTAGAAATTAGAAAGCTAACTATTTATTTCAATACCTAAGTACATTTTCTGAGCATTTAATAAATAAATAGGTATGGGCTCAAGGGCTGTAAACTTTAATTGTAGCAGTAAAGTGTAGAAGCAGTAAAGGAAAGTGTTTTAAAACAACCTACCTGGCCTTTTAAATAAAAATCAATCATTTGTCCCTGGAAATATCGTTCTCCTGTTTCATTTATTAAAAATGCAAAGAGGACAGCATTACAGACACTACCTTATCAGTTCAGTGTGTTCCTGTAAGTATAATCATATCATCATCCCTTTTCCTCTTTCCAGCCCCTTGGTGAGACCGTGTTTCTGTGACCCCTTGAACTGGGTGTGGGCATGTGTCTCACTTCAGCTAATGAAATGTGAGTAGAAATGATGTGTGTCTCTTCCAGGCAGAAGCATTTAATTACCAGGGTGAGGTCTGCAAAACTTCGTTCACCAGTTCTAGGCATCACAGGAGCTCATATTGAGTTGAAATCTTCATCACCCTAGGTTTCTGAGTGACTGTACACAGATCTCTCCTACCAGTTCTCGCTGGTCATGTGGCATGGGCAAGATATAACCTGTTATCGTAAGTCATAAAACCTTAAGAGCTGTTTGTTACTGAAGCTTCGCCTAACCTAGCCCAGCTGACAGGATAACGGGTAATTTACACAGAAAATGGAGTTAATGCTACAGACACCTCACCTCACTAACCTCACAGAATGGGGACTATTCAGCTCAACTACTGGATGTCTAAAAGAACAAATATGGGGGCGCCTGGGTGGCTTGGTCGGTTAAGCGTCCAACTTCGGCTCAGGTCATGATCTCACGGTCCATGAGTTCGAGCCCCGCGTCAGGCTCTGTGCTGACAGCTCAGAGCCTGGAGCCTGTTTCAGATTCTGTGTCTCCCTCTCTCTCTGCCCCTCCCCTGTTCATGCTCTGTCTCTCTCTGTCTCAAAAATAAACGTTAAAAAAATAAAAGAACAAATATGGTTGACCGTATCATTGTAATCTTACTCTTCAGTAAGAAGCTGCTTCTCATCTATTCTAATTGTAAGGGATTTCTGTTTCTTTGATGGTAAATACTATTAAAACTTGCTTTTTAAACTCTCTTGGCTTTTACAGACTTGACAAATTCCTAGACATATTCAATAAACATTAAGTATAAATACTTAATGTTGTTTAGGCATTAAGATTATCCATTCCTGTTAACGTGAGCCTAAGTTGCCTGGAAGGACTAAGAACCTTTATCTTTTTTTTTTTTTTTTTTTTTACTCTCCAGGAAGAAATAGTTATGGTGGCTTCCCACAGCTTACTGACTTATCACAACATCATAAAGAGTTAAAATTCTAAAACATAGAGAAGCCTACTAAAGAGATAAGTACATATCAGGACTTGAAAGGCTAGCATGATCACAGAACAGGTCCCAGCCTAAAGATTCAAAGTAACCTTTCATAAGAAAAGCTCACCAGAGTGCTATAAAGACAGGGTAAGTCATATCTTCTCTCAGCCCACCAACCAGTAGCGTCTCCTATTTCCTACCCAAGTCCCATGTTTGCCAGCTCAGTCACACACTCAGCTGGAACTCTGTGAGATAAACCATAACTGACCTGCCGTAAATTGCTGTGGAGTTCAGCATGAAAATCAAAAACTTTCATTGAGCCTTTCAACACCACTGGAGCAAGTTATAAAATCCTGGTCTGTGAACAGGCTTCACTTGATGCAGTAGGTTCCTGGAAACGTTGTACATAAATCTTGATAGGTATGTAGATAGACACATAGATAGATAGATTCACACCCATATATAAATACAGAGAGATGTTTGTATATATATATATATTTCTAAAGACTCCTATGTATATAATTTTTACTAGCAAACCAAAGGAATACCTATAGTAAAATACTTTGCACAATGACTAATCATTTCCCAATATCTCTGTATGAATCTTAGAATGTATATGATTTGCCCTATTTTATAATTTCACATAAATGTCTAGAGATCAACTGCTTTAACAAAATACCTGCCTGCCTAAGCCTTCTGGGCAAGTAGTCATATCAAGTGAAAACCCACTGGGACCTTGAGACTGTTGTTTTTCCTATTTGTTTTAATTTCTTCCTCTGGCGAGAGTCAACAGATGAAGGAAACAGACCCTCAGCTCCAGGTCAGGAGAGCTGGCTTCCCATCATGGCTCATCTGGGTTCTGCAAGTGGACTGGGCGTGTGCTCTCAGGCAAGTTCTTTACCTCTCTGAGGCTGTTTCCTTATTTAGTAGATGGCGTTTGGGGTGGGGAACAATATTCCAGAAAATCTCAAAAACCGCTTCTAGATGTAAAGCCTCCTAAGGAATAAATGAGTGATTTATCATCTACTTTCATTGCAGGGCAGCAAGAGAATGAATTGGTGGAACAGAATGAGGCTGACTCAGCACAAACTGGAGAATTTCTGGGGCATGGGGATAGAGAATATAGTTTTGTGGCTGCTGTAAGTATTCCTCTTCAAGAAAAGTTTTCACTGAACTCAAGTGTGCAATTTCTCCTTCACCTGAAGTCCCTATCCCTTTGTCAAGTCTTTACATTCAGACTCTGCCCTTGCAGGACCCAAATGAGGAGCACTTCCTGTCCTGGTAATCGGAGGAGGCTGATTCCAGAAAAATAAGAATAAAAAGATAAGGGTGCCTGGGTGGCTCGGTCAGTTAAGCATCTGACTTCAGCTCAGGTCATGATTTCACGATTTGGTTCATGGGTTCAAGCCCCATGTCAGGCTCTGTGCTGACAGCTCAGAACCTGGAGCCTACTTCAGATTCTGTGTCTCCACCTCTCTCTGCCCCTCCCCAAACTGTGCTCTGTCTCTCTCTCTCTCTCTCTCTCAAAAATAACATAAAAAAAGTTTTAATAACAGGATAAACATAAAAGACCAGAAAGAAAATAGACTCACCAATAAAATGTGTAAATGTGTCTTGCTTTCATGTTATCTACTACTGGTTGGAAGCTGCTGTGGCAGAACCTTTGCTGCTGTGATATTTTCACACACTCATGGAGAATAAACAAAAGAAGCAAACACTAAACTAGACTAAATTGAGAGCGGAGAGTGTTAAGACCAGTGATCAATCTGCAGTGGCTGATAGTTCATCCTGATTCATCCTTGATTCATTTCTAACAAGCTTGTTGATAGAAGAGAGGAAAACCCTCTCAAACAAAATGAAACAAAACAGGTCAGAGGACAGAAACATGATGGAAGTCTTCTATTTGGAAGTCTCATGGCTTACAAGGGCCTGTTCTATAATCTGGTCTCATCTTCTATGTCTTCCCAGCATCCTTCACTTCCTTCACTTAAGGCACTCTGAATTTACCCTTCTCATTTCTTGTCCTTTGCACATACCACTCTCTCAGCCTGAAATATCGTCTTCCTACTCCTTTGCTTTTGCCTAAATAATTCCTACTTATCTCACTGGTCTTCTTTCTCCAGGAAGTCCCCCTTGATACTCTAAGGCAAAATTAGATATTCCTCCAGCATGCCCCAGAGTCCTTTATTAAAATTGCCTGTCTGTTCATCTGTATGCCCCACAAGACTGCAGGCATCATGGGGACTGTTACTGTGTCTTACAGTCCTTATATCCCCAGCACCCACAGTATACCTGGTACATAGTAGGTGTTCAACAAACATTCATCAATGAATGGTACACCCCACCTCTCCTGGCCTAGTCATCAAAATTCTAGAAGAGAGTCAGCCAAACTATTCCTGTTTTGTTATCCAGGATAAAACCAAATAAACTGGATGAGCAAAGCAGTACTTTTGGCAAGAAGTTCTATTTTCCTTGACTAATAGCACAGGTAAGCCTGGGTCTGGCTCTCCAGGCCTGGCACAGACATTGAGTCACATGCTTCTTTCCCTTTTTTCCCCTTCACTCCATCCACACCTCCTCACTCCCTTCTTCAGATCCTTTTTTGTCAAGTGTACATTTTAAGTATCATTCATAGACCACAAATGGTTCAAGATACTCTCCTAAAAATCTTATAAGAAAGTTCCATGAGAGAACCAAGGATGAAAGTGATTCCATTTATGTGATATGTCCTAAAAATAATTTTGGTCAAAGCCTTA
This sequence comes from Lynx canadensis, assembly GCF_007474595.2. Lineage (NCBI taxonomy): Eukaryota > Metazoa > Chordata > Mammalia > Carnivora > Felidae > Lynx > Lynx canadensis. Next base: position 97,280,273 of record NC_044308.2, read on the forward strand.
AAGGTAGAGACTGTGGGCTTTGCCATCAAAATATGTCAAGAATCTGACCATTTCTTACCAACTCCACCGTCTCTCCTGCATGCCTGTGACAGCCTCCTAACACCTGCTCACTTCTGTCCTTGCTCCACATCTCAAGGGAAGGTCTGATTTCAAGACAGCCACCACTTTGTCGTTCCAAAATGTTATTAGATCATCTCACCTTTCTGCTCAAAACTCTCCAATGGACTTCCCAATTCACCCAGAGGAAAGACCACATACTCACATGACTGAAGGTCTTAGGACCTGCACAGCTAAAACCCCATACTTCCTTTTGGTCTTCACTCAAATGGCACCATCTTGGTGAGGCCATCTCCAGTCATCCTATCTAAAATGACAACAGGGGCGCCTGGGTGGCTCAGTCGGTTAAGCATCCGACTCTGGCTCAGGTCATGATCTCCCAGTTCGTGAGTTTGAGCCCTGCATAGGGCTCTCTCTGTGCTGACAGTTCAGAGCCTGGAGCCTGCTTCAGATTCTGTGTCTCCCTCTCTCTGCCCCTCCCCCCGCCCACACTCTGTCTCTCTGTCTGTCTGTCTCTCTCTCTCTCAAAAATAAATATTTTAAAAAAATTTTTAATGGCAACAATTTAATTTTTTTTACATGCCCCTTCCCTGCTTTGTTTTTCTCCTTAATACCTCTCATTAATAAGCTCTATGTTTTCTTTTTTTTTAGAGCCATTGCAACATGTTTAATATTATTATTCCTCTTTTATATGTAAGAAAGAAACATCGTGCTTAACAGTCTAGTTCTCTTCCTGTGATACATGTAAAACCACCCACATAGATAGTATTATTATTTCTTTTTTTTAATATAATTTATTGTCAAGTTAGCTAACATACAGTGCACACAGTGTGCTCTTGGTTTTGGGGGTAGACTCCATGATTCATTGCTTACATATAAGCTCTGTTTTCTAATTTATGTTGTTCATTTTCTACCCCCTCTCACTAAAATGTAAGCTTCCCCAGAGTTCTCTTTTCTGTTTGGATCACTAATGTATTCTCCACCTTTAGAACAGTAGCTGGTACCGAATGGTTATGCAATATTTGTTGGATGAATGAATGTAAAAACTGTTGCCATCATACCTGGAAATGGAATTTCTTGAATTTAACTACAAATCTACCAACAAATCATTATTTTAATATATTCATCAGTAAATAATGTTCTAAGAGTCAACTCATCTTTGCTAGCAATCTACAAGTGTGTCATAAGAAACACCATTACAGGCATAGTGATGCAGATGAAATTTTGCTGTTAATTGTAGTTGACAGAAGAGAAAAACAGCTCAAACATCATGATTGCTTTTCAATGTATGGTGGTTTCCTTTCTCAGCTGAACTTTCCATCTTACTCCGGAAGCCATTTATTTTGCCAATCATGTCCCTATTCTATTCCTTATAGCCTGTCGTTCCAAGCACTTATCACGTGCCTCAAGCTTTCTACCCCAATCCTCATTTGCAGAGAAGAGAAGCCATCAGTATCTTTCTTTTCCATTTTCAAGTGTATTATAGTAAATAGCAAAATGGGTCACAGCTGTTCACACCTCCCTGTATCCACACTGTGCAATTTGAATTTCAAGCTCCTCCCATCAAGAGTAAATTGGGATACCCCTTAATCACTACTCCATAAATCTGGGCTAACCTCGGGACTTGTTTTGTCTAATAAAATGCAGCAGATGTGATGCTGTGCAATTTCTGATCTTAGGCTTCAGTAGAATTGAGCCCACTCTGGCCCCTCTCTTGGCTGGTCTATGGGAGGGTACGACGTGGAGCAGAGAGAGTCATCGCAGCCAAGGCCATCCTAGAGCAGACATCTCCCAGCCACACAGGGAGCAAGGACAGACACATACGTGAGTCCAGCAAAAACCAGAAGAACCACCCACCTGAGCCCAGCTCAGACTGCTGGCCCCGCAGAATCAAGAGATAAATAAATGGTTGTTTTAAGCCACTAAGTTTGGGTGGAGGGGGTGTTAAATAACAAAAGCTAAATGATAAACTCATCTAAATATTTTCATATGCTTACTTATTACCTTCTTTTTTGTCTCAGTAGTGATGACTCAGCCTTTCCAGAGCTTCCTTTGCCTAAGCACATTCAATTCTTTTTTCTGGGATGACTTGTCCCACCCCACCCTGTTCACCTGGGAAACTCATATTCAGACAGCTCAATATTACCTCCATAATCTCCCCTCCCATCCTCTACCACTCGCACTTCCTTTTGAGCCCATAGCATACGTACAAACTCCATCATAGCACTTATTTTTGCGTCCATCTACCCCAGAAACTACATAAAGGAGATGCTCAATAAATATTGAGTAAACAAACATCGAATGCTTTGATGTCTCTCATTTCTGCCCCTCTACTCTGTACCTACTGCCTCTGCATTCAGGACAGTCCTCATCATGACTAACCTGGAAAATATAAACAGAAGCCTTTTTTGTTCCCTAGCCTCCAGTCTTATCCAGTACTCCCACAGCACATTGGAAATACTTTGACACAGGATCACAATTATTTACATAACGTTCTTCCATCAGACTTTTAGCTATGTCATGGCAAAAACCATATACCCTTCATTTTTTTATATCTAACACCCATCCTATTAATAAGAGGTGGTTAATTAATGATGAAATTTTTTGACCATGAAAAAATTACACTGTTTCTGAAAAAACTTTAGTTCACCAATCTAATGAGGTGTTGATTACAGCCAATACAATCAAGAGTGCTACACAGTCCCACTCACAGCCCTAAGGGAAGTCTCCTCTATCAACCCATCTACTGTGAAACTTTTGATATTCAAGAATGAGGAGACATCAGTATGAAAGAAATTACTACATTAATTTTCCCCAGGAGTTGTCAATTAGTGGGTTAACATTAATCAGCTCAACAACTCTGCCCTTGATGTTCAATGTCATAACAGCAACTAGTAGAAAAACACAGAGTAGGTTTGTCACACCCATGGATGACTTAATGTTAGGATGAAGGCCTACTACTTCAAGTCCAATCATTCCTTCAGCAACTATTTTTTGCACACCTAACCTACTGTGTGCCAGGGCACTGTTCTAGGGATCAGAATCGGCAAGGAACAAAAAATACAAAATCTTTTCTTTCTTAGAGCTTTCATTCTAAAGGCAGAAAGTAGACATTGGACAGATAAATTAATACATATAATAATTAAGCAAACTAACACCTTGCCCTGCCACCATTGAGACCAACATACAACATACTATAGTCGGGAGTGGGGGAAGCACTTCACATCCCGAGATAAAGCTCAAAAATAAGAATACCCTGTCTAACCCTTTCCTCAAAATAAATGAGGGGCACCTGGGTGGCTCGGCCGGTCAGGCATCCGACTTTCACTCAAGTCATGACCTCACAATTCATGAGTTCCAGCCCCACACGGGCTCTGCACTCACAGCACAGATCCTCTGACTCCCTCTCTCTCTGCCCCTCCCCCACTGGTGTGTGCTCTCTCTCTCTCTCTCTCTCAAAAATAAATACACATTTAAAAGTAATAACAATAATATTAAACAAATGAGACCCTTAATCAAAAATTGCTAATTTAAGGGTGAACATGTTTACCCCCAGCTTTCGCAATACCACCACCTACAGATGTTTGAAGATCCTACAGATGTAGTAATTATGTGAGAAAAATGCCATTGTTTCCCATCATGCACGGCTAACTAATGTTAACCTTGAAGGACTTTTTTCCTTAAATATTTGCTGGGTCTTTTACTTGGAGAGCCAAATCTGAAGGCTGGTCTTCCTTCCAAACATTATAAGTAAAGATCCTTTTGTTTTCTTAATGCTTTCGTCTCTGAGTTTTTCTCTCATCCACTGAGGCTGAATAACCTCTGCCGCCTGAGAAATACACAAGTCAGACCTCTTTCCCCCAGGTCTGTTGTTCACAGCTCCTGGAGTAAAAAGCTGTAAGAGGTAGCTGCTACTATTCATGATTCAGCGTCTATTCCTAACCATTTGTCTTTCATTATCTGGATTAAGTCTGGTTCTTGGCCAGGTCTGATTCTGTTTCACACATGACTTCTGTTTTATTCCCTCTGTAAGTGGCAGTGATGCCAGGAGACAGGCTTCTAGTCTGTGCTCTGACCATCTGGCTTCCATTGGGTGGCAGACAACAGGGAACCTGGTGTTTTCCTTGTGTATTTCCTTTTTAGTTTTCAGTTGTTTGAGAAATTCTGATGTGTCCTGACATATGAACACCTGTCTCTTTGCCACCAAGTCACAAAACTATGGTTTAGTTAGGTTACTGGATGGTCTCAACCACTGTGTTGAGAATTCACTCATGTAACATCCTGAATCACTGATTATACATTTTTATTTGCAACTGTCGGTAAAACCCTCGTGCTGTTTGGCCTGTTAACTAGGAGCTCAAATTACTCAAAATAAAAAAAAGAGAAAAGTCCGTGCCCCCCTGAAACAGAGCCATGCCTGGATCAAGGAACACCACAACGAGGGCACCTTTGACTGAAGGTGAAAGGTGTCCCTCCCCTTCTTGATATGAAGCCCCTGTGACTGACTGGTGAGTTCTTGCTGACACCCAACAAACTGGGCTTCATATTTCCAATTAACTCAAGAGGGAGGCTGCTGTTCTGTGTCTGTCTGTACTCCTTCCCCTCCCCTCAGAAGGAAGGTGGTTAACCTTTAACAATAGAGCAGGAGAGGCTATAGGCGTACATTGTAGGGTGGAACAGAGAAGCTTGGCTCTGCCTAGACATTAGTACAGGAAGAGATGACAGTGGCTTAGACTACAGTGACAATGGCAAATGCATAGCAGCAACTGCATTCAATCTATTTTATTTTTTTTAATGTTTATTTACTTTTGAGAGAGAGAGAGAGCATGAGCAGGGGAGAGGCAGAGAAAGAGGGAGATACAGAATCTGGAGCAGGTTCCAGGCTCTGAGCTGTCAGCACAGAGCCTAACATGAGGCTCAAACTCACTGTGAGATCATGACCTGAGCCGAATTCGGATGCTTAATGGACTGAGCCACCCAGGCGCCCCTGCATTCAATCTATTTTAAAGGCTGAGGTAATGAACTTTGCCTATGGAACAGGTAGGAGGTTTGAGAAGTGAGGAGGCAAGAATGACTCCAAGATTTCTCATAAATGACCAAATAGGAATTCAAAATTACTTTGTTCAGAAAAAAAATGAAATGTAATAAGGATATGTAAACACAGCTCTAAAAATTTAACTGCAAAAATGTAGGCTAAGGGAAAACTGGCTTTAGAGTGGTCTATGAGAAAATGAGGTAGGGGTCTTAGTGGAACTTAGGTTCACCTTGCCATCAAAAGAGCCTACAATTTAAAATATAGTAACTGGGGGCACCTGGGTGGCTCAGTCGGTGAAGCGTCCAACTCTTGATTTAAGCTCAGGTCATGATCTCACAGTTTGTGAGTTCAAGCCCCACATCAGTCTCTGTGCTGACAGTGTGGAGCCTGCTTGGGATTCTCTCTCTCCCTCTCTCTCTTCCTCTCCCTGCTGGTGCACTCTCTCTCTCTCAAAAATGAATAAACATTTGAAAATAAATAAATAAAATATTGTAACTGAAGTGAAGTGCCTGAGTTGAGGAAGACGACGCTTTCAGTATATTCCACATTATTCAGGTCACATCTGAAATCCCCTCCAATGCTAACACTCATAAATCCTTAAATCTATCACCTAGGAAAAGCAGTATGTGCTTCTAGTGGTCTCAGTGTGTGATGTGTATAGAGGCCACTCCTCTCTTTGGAAGGAATCATAGAGAATGCCATTTTAAAATATCAAATTCTAGGGGCGCCTGGGTGGCTCAGTCAGTTGAGCGTCCGACTTCACCTCAGGTCATGATTTCACGGTTCGTGAGTTTGAGCCCTACATCAGGCTCTGTGCTGACTGGCAGACAGCTCAGAGTCTCTCTCTCTCTCTCTCTCTCTCTCTCTCTCTCTCTCTCCCCCTCCCTCAAAAATAAATAAACATAGGGGCGCCTGGGTGGCGCAGTCGGTTGGGCGTCCGACTTCAGCCAGGTCACGATCTCGCGGTCCGTGAGTTCGAGCCCCGCGTCGGGCTCTGGGCTGATGGCTCGGAGCCTGGAGCCTGTTTCCGATTCTGCGTCTCCCTCTCTCTCTGCCCCTCCCCCGTTCATGCTCTGTCTCTCTCTGTCCCAAAAATAAATAAAAACGTTGAAAAAAAAATTAAAAAAAAAATAAATAAACATTAAAAAAAATTTTTTTTAAATACCAAACTCTAAACCACAATAGCATCCACTGCGTGCTAAGCACCTCACTAGCACCTGACTGCTGGGCTCTCACTGTGATTCCTTCCTCACACAAGAGTGAGCCATCCATGCATCCACACTGAGTACCTGATTTGTCTTTGGAGATTCTTTCTATGGATAGGCAGGGAGGTCATTAGAAGAGAGCATTACCAACAGCTGTGTTAGTTAGTTAGTTAGTTAGTTAGTTAGTTAGTTAGTTAGTTAGTTAGTTAGTTAGTTGCAGAAGCAATAGAAACACAAGAGCGGTCAACCAAGTCAAAAGACTGGAGTTCTTGGTGGGTCTCAGGCTTCAACTTTACACATAACCTCAAGCAACTGTCCTTTCCCTACATTTCAGTGTCCTAAGCTGTAATGGAGCAAATAATGGCAGCCTCCTTGCCTACTGAAAAGAGAGGCTCTCAAGACAAATGGGGTGTCCTACAATCAACAGCCACCTATGGAGCACTCACGGAGTAAAGACAGTATAATTAAGCCCTTAGGAGAAAAATGTGCTCTGAGCTCTCCAGAGAGAAAGAAGAAAAGTAAATGAGAAAGTGAAAAAGGGCACTGGGCAGGAACAAAAGCCCCTCCCTGGGAGCTAGTTTAAGAAGTGTATCTCTCCAGAAACGTCCGTCCAAAGTACCAGAGCTTTTGAACACACCAGCCAGTAATGGAGTGCGAGAGAGGTCACTGCCAAAGATGAATGCGGTATTCAGCGAGCTGCAGAAATAGACGGTTTGTGTAACAAGAACAGATGGGTCTGCCAGGGCAGTGTCTCCCCTGTCCTTGCCACCCACATTTATAACGCCATGTGCAATGTCACGGGACAAAGATCAGAGAAGGAAATGACAACCTCGCGGGCAGCACATGAACACTCGGTGAAAAGACCCTGTAGGCAGCTGAGGTAATCAGTGTTAATTCTCAGTCATCCCAACACCCATTACAGACCATTCCAGGGAACACGTCACCAACTGGAAAGCACTTTTCTTTTTTCACCTCTCTTCTCCAGACTGTGGGTATTTAATTCCCACACAAGAAGAAAAAGCCTTAAAATGTAAGAACCCAGAAAACCAAAAGTACTATTCTTTTTCAGCAATTCCAAGCCAGATCTACTAAAAACGATTTGGTCCACCGGTTTGCTACTGAGAAGTTCGGCTGGCTGAAAACTATACTATTTTACAACTGCAGCGAACACAAGAATCTGGCAGAACAGAAGTCCTTCCGTTTCCAAGCATTTCCATCTTAAATCAACATCTCTTCTCTTTAAGATGGATATTTTATTTCTAAACGGCTGGACATGACCTTTACAAGCGTGTGGTTTCCGTCTGCCAGTTGAAAAAAAATGTCATTCCTGTTTCTTCTTCTCTTTTCTATTAATCACTTTTTCTCTTTATATACTACATAATCAATAGGGACATGTCCATTGCCCTTCTAGCTGATTTCTATTATTCCTCATTACAGCCTTTGTTCCAATTCCCTGCTTCCCACTGGGTATTAAATATTTAGACACTGAGTCTAAACTGTCTTTACCCTTGCTGCTGTCAGGATGACTATCCTATAGTTGTGTAATCAATTAGCCTGGCATCTGATCTCTGTTTCAAACGTCTTCTTAGAGGAAATTTAATTATGATTAATATCTTTTCATGACTTTGAAATTATATAGGCATGATTCCTTACTCAGTCATGCTTGTTAAAAATCATAAATCAATTTATTTTATTCCCTCTAGATATGAGGAGACCTTTCCAATTCTGACTGAATTTTAACAATGTAAAAAGTCCAGTAGACATCAGATGAATATACTTTTTTTTTTTTCCTTTCGCTGGGAAACCCTTTTGGTAAGATCTTTCTGGTTGAAAGATTTGGAGAGGTTTCAAAGCACGCCATACAAATGCGATTTAAAGAAAGCATTCTATAATTAAACAGAAAGATATCTTCAGACAAGAATAAAATTTAGATCGCAAGCATACTTTGCTTCTTGCAAGAGATGTTATTTATGGAAAAGTGGAGTAAATCGAGTTTTTTATAAATCAAGTATTTTAAATAAATTCAGGAAAGTGGTTATTAATAGAAATAATCCTGTGGCAAATCCTTCTGTGAAGTGCAGGATCCATTTCTAAAGAAAATATATACCTCTCAACGGTTTTAAATTTGGATTTTGGTGCTGAATTTTCTAAAAGTGGGGCACACTTACACATGGATTTTGAAAGTACTTGGCATATCTATCCTGTCTTATCAAAAACTTTAGACGACCCAAAAGTAACTGTACAAACTCAATAGCAGACTTTAATCTTCACCATGTTACCTGCACACATATTCCCGTAGCAGATGCCCATCCCCTTTCTTGTCCTAGGAAGACTTCTCCAAAACTTGGCAATAAAACAAAAAGGTGACTGCATGTTCTTTCAATGTCCTATTGATGCATTGCCTAACAGGCTCACACACAGATTCTCTAGGAGAATAGATTTTCAACTCGCCATACTATTAACTAGGGCCCACGTTCTATGATGTTACACATTATATATTTTTGTAAAGGTATAGAAGAGATACCAATGATTTTGTCTATTCAAGAAGACAACACCAAAGGTTATGGTTTATTTATTATTAGCCAGTTTTGTCTCTAACATGGCAAACCGATTTCGGCAAATTCTTCAAAATTCCCTTTTGAACCACATTTACCTATCCCTGCTGAGAACCTCATTAATAGATTAAACAAATATTTGACACATACTCATTCTTATTTTGTATGAGAGTCATAGTTTAATTTCTTCAAAAAGTATACACTGACACCACCCCTTACTGTATGTCCAAGCCTCTTTTGTAGTTAGAGAGAGCCATATAACAGAGCTCCAGTCAATCGAATACAAGTAGAAGCCTGACTGGAATTTCTGGAAAATTCCCAGAATTCTGGAAAATCTGCACTCCTGGTAAAAAGACAGCTCTAGCTGGCACTCTCCCTTTCCTTGACTTTGTGCCTTGATTGCCAGCATGACTTCTGGAGGTGGAGCAGCTAATCTTGCTCCCAAGAGGCAATAAGAATGAAAGAAAGACTAAGAGACAAAGACATGCTGGCCTGACATCACTGAGTCCATGAATCAAGAGCAGCAGTCCTCAGCCTCTAAACTTCTTCTGTGAGAAAAATTAACTCCCGTTTGTTCAAACCACCGTAAGTCAGGTTTTATTCTTGCCATCGAACAGCACATTGTTAGCTGATACAATTCCTTGCCTCTTCTGTGTTCCTCATTTTGTGAGGCACCAGGTTTTCCATCAGAAGAGCAAGTTCCACTCAACCTAAAGGCTGCACTGCAAAAGAGCACACTTTGCAGAGGGATCATGGAGCAATCTTAACAATACTTTATAACAGTTTCTAAAAACAAATTCATAGTCTCCATGTGTGAGGAAAACAAGTAATAAGCTGCCTCAAGCATTCATTCCTCCATCCGCCCCCCACAACCCCAAACACCAGAGGTGATGAATCATAACTAAACAGACTTCTTCCTTCTTGTTTTCACTCATATGTGGAATTTGAGAAGCTTAGCAGAAGACCATAAGGAAAGGGAAGGAAAAGTAAGTTACAAACAGAGAGGGAGGCAAACCATAAGAAACTCTTATATACAGGGAACAAACAAACTGAGGGTTGATAGGGGTAGGGGAGGTGGGGGGGGGCTGGGAAAATGGGTGATGGGCATTCAGGAGGGCACTTGTTGGTACAAGCACTGCGTGTTGTATGTAAGTAATGAATCACAGGAATCTATTCCTTAAGTCAGGACTACACTATAGGTTAGCTAACTTGACAATAAAACATTTAAATAAATACATACATAAATAAATAAATCAACCAACCAACCAACCTACCTCTTCCTTCCAAAGTCATTTCTTCCTAAGGGTTTAAAGACCTGAGAAGTCCCCTAGTATGGGGCCAGCAAATGGGAATGGTCTATAGTGGCCCTGCAATGCCTGGGGCTCACCCTTCCCGTCCCCTCCCACTCACCAGGACTAGACTGGACTGAGACCTGGCCCTGCCTCTTCCCTAACTCACATTGCCAGAGAGTGGAGCCCCAGGGGAACGAGAAATGACCCTGAACATAACTAGACTCTGAGTACTAAATGTGTAACTAAACTCAACTCAAAACCTGTTGACTGAAACTTTGTTTTCTTCTCACACTTGGGTGATCTGAGGTTTTTCATCCACAGCTGCTGATTGTGTGCTCAGGGCTTATTCCTGGTTTCTCATCAAAAGGAGAATGCCTATTCCTCTGTAGGCATCTCTTCTAAATAAGGAACATTTTCTTTATTTATCCAATAAGACGTTGTACTTGGCCTACAGGTATGAGATCTGAGCCAGTCTGCTCCCTGCCACATGTTGAAAGGAAGAAAAAAGCAAGCAAGCAAGAAGGGAGGGAGGGAGGGGAATGACCCTAAATAGAAACAGGAAGGAAATAGAACACACACACACACACACAAAATTCCCATATTCTCTTTTAGTACTCTCTTTAAAAAAAAAAAAAAAAGCCAACTCTTTTCCATATTAAAAAAAACTCATTATTCAGGAAGCAAATGACCTGTAAAAACTTGCCTGTTTCTTAACATTTCCCTAGAGGTTCTGCAGACCCTTCAATAATCCCCTCGGAAGTAGCTCTCGCAGAGCTATCTCAGGATAGGACATGAGCCTATTAAACGGGTTTCTAATATTCCTTCTGTCTTGTAATATGATGGTGGGTATATCTTTTTCCTTTTCTTTTCTTTTCTTTTTCTTTCTTTCTTTCTGACTCAAAGTTCTGAATGGTCACTGCCATTCCCTTACCCTTCCAATCCCCCATTCCCTCCACCCTTCTCTCCTTGATCCTTTCTTCCAGATTCTTTCTGCCACATGTGCAGAAAATCTGGGTGAAAAAGAGGGGGTGGGTGAGAACAAGTAGAAAAAGAAGATGACATAGACTATGAAACAAGCAATAATATAATAATATGAAAATCGCCTGAAAAGAGACTTCAGACTCTTCTGGCACAGTCAGATATCTGTAACGTGAATGCAGGTTTACCTGAGGCCCTATCAACTTGGCACTTGAGCCTGGACAGCCCAAGCTGGTCACCACTGCAGACCCTGTGGGAGACGCAGCCACACAATGGTCCCATCCTTCTGAGAGAGCTATCTGTCCCCAGAATTGGGTCTCATAAGCCACCTAGCCACTTCCTAGCCATCTTCTGAATTTGAGCCCCTAAACTCACAGATGGACCTAACAGGCTCTTTCCTTAATTGATAGAGCAGAGAAGCTGAAAAATGACCTTTGAGACCAAAGCAACGATTCCCTTGCTGCAAGAAGGTAAAGGGATGCACATTTCTGTTGAGGTCGCCTCTGTGACGGTCATTCCTCAGAATGGAAGGCAGCCGAGGCGTGTCTGGTGCCTTTGGGAGACTTTGGGTACCGTGCCCAGATTCCCTGCTCCTCCTAACATAGATCTTCAAAAGCGCTCTAATATAAGGGAGCACAAGAACATCAGACACACTTTCTCAAAAGTGAAAATAGAGATTTAGATGTTTTTTTAAGTTTCCTCATTGTTCTTTTCCATATTGATGAATTTTTTTTATGGTGACTTAGCATTTTTGCCTAAATAAATAAAAACTTTCTTGTAAAGTGACTACAAAACACATCCCAGAGCTAAATGGAACTGCCTCCCGGGTTCCCTGCCATTTGGGATTGTTCATGCTACTGATTCCTCCAATAAGTGGATAAGTGAAGTTAAGGCCACTTGCAATGGTGACCCCAACCCTAACCCTCTCAAGACTCCTTGTTGTTTTAGGAACCTATGGGCTTTTGGGAAAATGGATCCTGTTTAAGCAAAAAGCAAAACCCTCTTCCAAGGATAATTATTTTGTCCAACTTTCATTTTGTACAAGTCTTTCTCAGAATTGACATTTCCCTGAGAGTGGCAAAGTCTTCAGCTCAATGTCAAGTGCAGCGAAGCCTTCTATTTTCCTTAAAGCAAAAAGGTTTCAAATATATTTTACCATCCTGACAGCTGTGACAAATGGGACTTTAACTCAAATGGATTACAGATGGGCTTTCTGAACCACATAAAACTTCATGCAAATAAAGAACCACCAACATTTTTTTTAAATGTCGGGAATACTCATAGGGTTTTTTGACATTTGTTTAAGAAAATTATCAGCACCCCCCCTTTATTCATTGCCTTTTTCATTTATTAATGGCAGTAGAGTAATGCAAGATGCATGGCAAGGGGGGGGGGGGGGGGGGGGGCGAGGTAAACCCAAAGTCAGGAAAACAAGAGGTCTCTTGGCCAGGTAACAGAGCTGAGTCGCAAGCACAGACCTGCTGCTGGTCCAAGGAATGGATAAACAGACTTCAGCAAATTCTTTTCTGCAAAAATAATAAATATTTTAGGCTTTGTGGGCAATGAACGAGGTCTCTGCTGCAACCACTCAACTCTGCGCTTGTCGTATGAAGGCAGCCATGGCACTATACATGAATGGGCGTGGCTTCGTCAAATAAAACTCCTTTGCAAAAAACGAGAGAGGTGACCAGACTTGTCCCACAGGTCAGAGTTGCAGACCCCTGGATTACGATGTGACTGGTATTTTTAAAATAGTGTTTAGTAAGGAAAGGGTGCAGGGCAGGGAAGGAGGGGAGCTGTCACAAAACAGTATTCCCCCAGAAGCTCCTGCTAACAGCGGAGCTGGTGTGGGTTGGGAGGCCTCCTATGGGACCAGGTATTAACCCCCTTTTATTATTGGGTTATAGAAAAAGAGGGGCTTTCCAGATGAGAAGCTGGAGGAACTGTCAGGAGCTCCAGGGTAGCAGCTAACTCCAACCAGTATGACAAGTTCACCAATATTTTAACGATTGGTAGGGCCATGTGGGTAGAAAGCAGTTAATAACAGCCTGTACAGAGTCTGGATTCTTGCATTAAGATACCCCTCCAAGGAAAAGACTCAGAAAAAAAATTAAAGTCTTTCACATCTGGGAGATTATTTTTTCTAACCACCACCCACCAAAAAAAAAAAAAAAAAAAGCTCCAAATGAAAATAACTGATTCTTTTATAAGCAAAAAAAGATTAAAAGACATTAGAAGGCAACATAATTAGTCAGTTTCAGGGTCATTTTAAAGTAGGAAAAGAGAGTAGGTGCAATGAAATGCTTCCAATTGGCTCTAATTGCTTGTCTACACTGCTCAAGAATTGGGTTAGCACTGGGCACCTGGGTGGCTCAGTAGGTTGAGCCTCTGACTTTGGCTCAGGTCATAATCTCATGGTTCGTGGGCCTGAGCCCCACATCGAGCTTTGCAGTGACAGTGCGATGCCAGCTTTCAGATTCTCTACCTCGCTCTCTCTTTGCCCCTCCCCTGCTCTCTCTCTTTCCCTTTTTCAAAAATAAATATTAAAAAAATTTTTTTTAATTAAAAAAGAATTGGGTTAGCATTAAGGATAGGGAGACCACAGTGGCTTGTGACCCCCTGGCAGGTGGGAATGCTACAGAAATAATGCTCTGAGGAAAACTACAACAGAGGAAGAAATTGCCTTTGAAGCATTCCACCCCTGGAACACAGGGCTCAAGACCCTCCTCATCTACTCCCACTCTCCCAACACACACACACATACACATATATGCCAACTAACCTACAACTTCTCCCTCTCCATATAAGCCCTCACCCAACTACCATTAGAAAGTTATTAGCCAAACTAATTCAGATTAAAGTATTAATGAATAACAAGAGCTGCAGGTCTTTTACCTCTCAGAGGTTTAAGAATTTTTTTTTAATTTTTTTAACGTGTATTTATTATTGAGAGACAGAGAGAGACAGAGCATGAGCGGGGGAGGGGCAGAGAGAGGGGGAGACACAGAATCTGAAGCAGGCTGCAGGCTCTGAGCTGTCAGCACAGAGCCTGATACGGGGCTCGAACCTACAAACCGTGAGATCACGACCTGAGCCAAAGTCGGACGCTCAACCAACTGAGCCACCCAGGTGCCCCAGAGGTTTAAGAATTTTTAAAAAGAGGATCTTGAATGAGTAACTCCTTCACCCAAATGAAAGATTCCATAATGGGGAGAAGGATAAGCAGTCATTTTCAGTCAGGGAGTCCTCTCCTTCTGAAAACATGCTACAGTGACAACTTGCCAGTTCTTTCCTTGAAAAAGCAGCCCCTAATTACAGCACAGGATAACAAAAGCTTTGAATTTTTTTAATTTTTATCTTGTCCAGATATCCAAATATCCAGAACATCAGGAAAACACATGTTCCCAACCGCTTCTCGCTGTTTCGTAAAGGACTAGATGTTAAGGGAACACACTAGAACCATGGAAACGTGTTACAGAGGTGGCATCGTGCAGCTTGGGAAGCTCAGAGGGAAAAAGAGAGATGTCTCTGCAGCTGTCTCCCCTAGGAGCCCCATAGGCCCCTCTCCTACCTCTGGTGCAGACAGAACGAAATCATCTGTGGAAGTTAAACTGCCCTTTCTGGAGTTCAGCTTGGGCCCACAAACAGCCAGGCAGTTTCCTTTGCAATGATAGTGTCATAATCTGAAAAAAATTTTAAAAGATCAATGCCAAAGCACATGACTTCTAAGTCACCAAAGCAAAATTGAGGGAGGACCTGTGACTTTCAGCTCCCAGGCCCACAGCCCCTTATGCTTGATCCTGGTCAGCCCAACCCTACCCTTTAAACATACAAGCTGCATTTCCTAACAGTGTTTAGCCTTTAGCTGACCACATTTAATCCAAAGAAGGAATTCTAAGCCCCTGGCTGCATGCACTTCAACAGCAGTGACCTTAGAGGCACCCAGGGCCCTATTTCCTGATAAATGCAATGAAAGCCTCAAAGTTTGGGCTAATAAAATCCTCACTAAAAACCCTCTCTCTGGCCTTACCTGAAGCATTGTGGAGTGGTTTTAAAGCCTTCTGCAAAGCCTTTCACAGAGCCATTTAGCTTAGCTAAAGGGATGGAGGTGGAAAGAGAACGGATTTCCATTCCAAACCATGGGAGAGCAGTATGGGAGAGAAGCCTCTATCAGCAATGAGAATTAGATTACTGGCTTCTCTGGTCAAGCACTAAAAATGGGGAGCAGACTGGGGTCAAGACTGTGCCCCTTGATAAAGTATGATAATCGCCACCATAAGCAAGAGGATCTTTCGCTAATTAAACTCTCTTTACCACCACGGGCCCCCACCCAGGGAGAAGCACCGCCCAGCCAAGAGCCCCAGGACCAAGTGAGTCACACAGCTGTGAGACATAGAATTACAAAGGAAAGTAACAGCATGAATGGCAGCTTTGGCTCCTTGGAGAAAATCATGCTGTGAAATGCCTCCTGCTGGATAGGCCTGAGATGAGGTTGTAGCGGGTAGCCTGTGAGAGAAACACGTGCGCCCAAGGGCACTTCCAGAGATCCAGGGCCTGCCTCTCACAGCGTCAGCTTTGTGACAGTGTCCAAATCCTGAGGCGGTGTACGAAAGCATCTGAAAGTACTAACACACAGTGTTACTGCGGGAATTAATGGAAGGGACCAAAAGAATATGAGCTTTCCTGGGAATGTGGACCAGGAAGGAAATCCAGAGGCCTGTGGTGCAGGCTCAGCACCTGCCAAGCCACGCCTTGGCCCAGAACCTGGCCGAGACTCCCTGGGACTGAACCAGACAGGGCAGGGGGCAGACAAGATTTGTCTTTGAACAGGGAAGAAGACAGGCTCAGAAGGAAACTGCACAAAGACACGGAGGGCAAGGGGCGTGGAGAGGACAAAGTAAAGGCTGACAGGGAGACAGACTTCTTCCTAAGCAAGACTCCCAGCCCAGAAGATTCTTCCTTCTCTGTCAGAACACATTCTCTGGAATTGTATTTTTCCCAGGACCTTGTTCTCAGCCAGCAAGTTTTTCTGATCAGCTAACCTCAGTTAACAGGTGATAATGAGGATAACTTCTTCATGTTAGACATTTGCATATTAACAAGTCTTCCAGAATCAATGCCTGCACCAAAAACTGTGGTTCAAATGTTCAGAAGAGTAAGAGGAGAGAGAATGGCACAGTCACCTCCTGTAACCAAAGCCCATGGATTAGTGTTATACCTTTAGATCACCTGGACGTGACTGAGCCCCATCATCTCCTCTTAGTAGCTAAATACCAGCAAACTTCATGGAATCTTGCAAATAAAGCTTTACAAGCTAGGAGTGAGTGAGAGGTGGTGCAGTTCAGAAGCAACGAAACTACCCCAATTGCTTAATGCAAGTCCTACCTTCCAAGTCGCACTTACTTGGAAAGCATGAAACTCCCCCACAGACTCAAATCCAGCACAGGACTATAGGCCAGAGAGACAGAGTAAGGTACTCATAACCACTTCAACCCGCCCCAGCTACAATAGAGCAGAAATTTGGCCAATGTATTCCAATGCTAATTTTAAACTCTGAGATTCTTTTTTTCTGAAATTATTCTTTATGATGCATATGCACCTATATTTTTTCCTATTTTTTTTTTTTTTTTTTTGTGGAAAGATCAGCATTCTCCGTCTCTTGGTGGTTAACTTGTTAAGGAAGAAACATTTCCCTATAACACGTAATCAGAAACTAAAAACGTAGTGCTAAAACGAGAAAGTCAGAATACCCATCTTTGATTCAAAAAGATCTCAGCTGGAGCAGTGGCTGTATAAGGTACACTGAGGTATGTTTACCACTGAGGGAATGAAGCCAGAGTGAGGAAGTGGATGGATGGATGTATAGATGGATAGATGGAAAACAAACGAGGGTAAAAATAGACCCAGCAGCCCCAGCAGACTATGTAGAGACAGGGAAAGGAGACAGGACAGAATATATCTTCGTACCATAAAGATTAATTCTTTTTTAATATCAAAATTACCTATAACTAAAGGATCTTTCTAAATCTTTCCCATACTAAATGAGATCCTGTCAAAGCAACATTGTTAAAAGACCGAGACCTAGTTTGATAACTATGATTTCCCTCTTCCCCTCTCACACCTTTAGAATATGTAGCATCTGTAGAATATGTAGAATATGTAGCAATCTGAGGCACCTGAGTGGCTCAGTTGGTTAAGCATCCAACTCATGATTTCGGTTCAGGTCATGATCTCATGGTTCATATGATCGAGCCCCGTGTCAGGCTCTGCACTAACAGTGCCAAGCCTGCTTGGGATTCTCTCTCTCCATCTCTTTGTGCCCCTCCTCCACTTATGCTCAATCTCACTCTCTCTCTCTCTCTCCCTCTCTCTCTCTCTTTCTCAAAAATAAGCATTTTTAAGAAATAGAATATATAACAATTTTTCCATGGCCATTAATAAAAATCAACAAAACAAAAAGTCCATTCCTTTCTACTGAGTCTGAAGCACATCTGAGAGGCAGAAGAGAGTGAGAGAAAAGAGTATCATGGGTGAAGAATCAGTGGGAGAAAAAAGGAAGGTGAAGGTGAGACACCTGTCTCATCTATGCAGACTCAAGATTCTTTAGATACCCCACAACTCAGTGGGAAAACGGGAGCACAGACCCAGGTCTCCTGAACACATACTCTTCAAAATACAGCACTAAATTATTCTGGAAAGAAAAATTGTTGCTAAATTGCATGTAGGTGAAAATGAAGATTCCCAAACTACATTCCTATGTAGTCTCTCCGCCACCATTTCTTTACCTGTTCTATCCAAACAGCATCTGTCAAATGTGGAAGTACAAACTGAAAACAGGAAAAATCAATTTAAAGACGTATCTTTCTATAAGCTTACAATGAGCTTACAATGTTCAAAATAGGATTGAGCACTACCCACTTTCACCAAAGTACTTGATTTCTTGTTCTGGGCCCTTCCACAAAATATGGTGCCCCATTAAGTCCTACGTTCCTAGGGTTTTTAAGATTGCTCCCTGTAGTGTCTTTCTTAGAGTATCTGAATAAATCATTTCTTCTCCATCTCTCATGCTTAGCAAGTTGAATATCTTACGACTAAACAAGAGAATCAACTTAGGAGTGGCTACACTTTACCAGCAAAACCCAAGTGTTTTTTAGTAGGGAAACTTGAGTTTGCCTTACAAGAGCGCCGCCTAGTGTCTATTTGTGGAATGGTACCAAATTTTTCTTTAATACCAAGAACCCACATAATTTTTGTTGCGGTACAGAAGAGAGGCAGTGCTAAAGCATAGAGTAGGCAAGTTTTTTAAAATCAAATTATGTTCTTATTGATTTACGAGTATTTCAATTATGTGTTCACATTGAAATGGTCCCTCCGAGGCATCATTAAGATCAGATCTTAAAATACAACAAAACTTTTAAAAGTACACATTTAGTAAAGAATTAGTTTCCATCAAAATACGGACATTAATTTTCAGTCATTAACACACTGTGCTTCAACTATCAGAGACAGTGGTAGTTGCTAAATAACAGTCTCTATTCCCTAGTGAAATATTTGTGGATTGTTCTGGGGGAAAAAAAGTATTTCTTATACTGTACATATGATAATAATGAATAATAATAATGACAGATATTTGTTGTACAGTTACTATGGGCTTGACATTGTGCTAAACACATCACCTACATTATTCCCACTTAACCCTCACTTAATATGTACAAAGTGCTTAAAGCATCACCCGGCATATAGTGAATGATATGTAAGTAATGTTAAATAAATGAACACCCCAATTATGCTGAAGAGATTATACTAGGATTCAGCCCAGGTATAGTGGACCCAGAGGCTGCGTACCACACTGGATTGCCTCTCTATAAACAATTCCTGTAGTAGTCTGCCAGGGCTATGCTAACAAAGTACCACAGATCAGGTAGATGAACCAGCAGAAATTTAACTTCTCACAGTTCTGGAGGCTACAAGTCTGAGACCCAGGTGTTGGCAAGATTGATTTCTTCTGAGGCCTATTCCCACTGCTGCCCCAGCTAGCCTCCAACCTTTACACCTCTTCAAGAAAGACTCAGGCATGGCTTCCAGGCCTCCCAAACTCCAGGGACACACAACCAGACTCTCCCAAGAACCTTCTCCCACACTCTGCTCCAGTCCCTCAGGCCCTGAGTCTGTGGCTCAGTTGCTCGGTAAGCACCCAGTCATGCATGAGATGCTGGTCTCCAACCTGGGCCTTTCTAAGGGGTCCTCTTGGAGAAACCCCTCCCTTGATTTGGAACATATAGGAGATGAAACTTCATGGCATTATCTATTTCTTATAAAATACCTCACAAATCTAACAAATCCTAGCTTTCTCTTATAAGAGTCATCGGGTAGGTCACTGGGTCAACCAATTTGGACATCTTTTTTATAGCCATCGTCCTGGACTTAAGTTTCATTCAAGTCATTCAACCAATTTTACCAAATCCAAACAGGAACACTGCACATATATGGTGGCAAACCACCACAGCCATACCTAGATATTCCTCATTCAAAAGGTAGCTGTGTTTTTCTGCTCCACCTTCTCTCTCTGTGTCCCCCATCTCAAAACTAAAACCAAAGGACAGTCATTCCCCCCTTTGTACTTGCTTCCTGCCCTTCACATTTTGGATGTGATTTATCTGTTAAGTAATCATGCCTCTTCATTCATATATTCTCTGGTCTACCTTAACCAGTGGGATTTTTTTCCTCTTTAAAGAAAGAATTTGATGACTGAGAACAGCTAAATGGAACTTACAGTTAAAGTTGGTAAATAATGTGGAGAATATAGCTTGTTAAAACTACTTTTTTAGGGGCGCCTGGGTGGCGCAGTCGGTTAAAGCGTCCGACTTCAGCCAGGTCACGATCTCGCGGCCTGTGAGTTCGAGCCCCACGTCAGGCTCTGTGCTGACGGCTCAGAGCCTGGAGCCTGTTTCCGATTCTGTGTCTCCCTCTCTCTCTGCCCCTCCCCCGTTCATGCTCTGTCTCTCTCTGTCCCAAAAATAAATAAACGTTGAAAAAAAAAAATTAAAAAAAAAAAACACTACTTTTTTATCCAAAATGACTATAAAGCAACGAGACTGAATTTTGAAATGTACATGGCTTATAATACCAATTTGAAGGCAGACTAACAATTCCTGTTATGTTTTAGATGACAACTGCAATGGAATACATGTGTACTACCAATTCCATGGGGATCTCTTAAGAAGACAACAATTGCTTGGATACATAATTTCTAGGGAATGCATAACATCAGGGGTACAGGACATAAAATGAAGAAACCAGGGCTCTCAGCTTGCATCCCCAGCCCACCCACAAAGTAACACCCTGCAAGCCCAGGAGGAGGCAAAACTTTTGGAACTATAAGACATATAGTAGAATCTTCAGAGCTACATGGAAATAGCTGCATAGATTGTGAAATAATTTAAGCACTATAAATTTTTATTCAACACAGAAAATTTTTTTTTTAATTTTTTTTTCAACGTTTATTTATTTTTGGGACAGAGAGAGACAGAGCATGAACGGGGGAGGGGCAGAGAGAGAGGGAGACACAGAATCGGAAACAGGCTCCAGGCTCCGAGCCATCAGCCCAGAGCCTGACGCGGGGCTCGAACTCACGGACTGAGAGATCGTGACCTGGCTGAAGTCGGACGCTTAACCGACTGCGCCACCCAGGCGCCCCTCAACACAGAAAATTAAAGCAAGGTCTATGAGTACCATGAGCGCCATGCTGAGGACTAAACTCCCATTCACAACCACTCCAAAATCATTTCTCCATCTACTTCTGAGTATTTTTTTTCAAAAATGCAAGTTTTGCCTTGCATATGTAAGTCATTTTTAAGATATATGTAAAGTGGCTGGAATAAGGAAAGTGTTCAAAAAATGGTAGCTGTTGTTATTAAGCTTCCTATCACCCATGCAGGGCTGGGATGAATTATTATTTCTGTTCTTAAGTAGAGAGAGACTATGTCTAAGATAACCAAATTACTAAATCCTAACAGTGGAGTTTCACAAATTTTACATATTTATATGTAATTTATTTTTATATTACAATTTGTATAGCATATTTACTTTAATATATACTTATTTATATAACTTATTTATGATACATATTTATAATATAATACACATTTATAATATATTTAAATAAGTATAATATTTCATTATATGTGTGTTTTTATAATATAATTTTTATTTTTATTGATGTACAATTAATATACAGTGTTATAGTAGTTTTGGGTGTACATGATTCAACAATTCTATCTGTTACTCAGTGCTCATATCACAAGAAGTGTACTCCTAATCCCCTTTATCTATTTCACCCATCCCCCACTCACCTTCCCTCTGGCAACCACCAGTTTGTTCTCTGTACTTAAGTCTGCTTTTCTGTCTGTCCCTTTTTTTATTTATTTGTTCATTTCTTCTGTTTCTTAAATTCCAAATAAGAGTGAAATCATAAGTTATTTGTCTTTCTCTGATTGACTTATTTCACTTAGCCTTATATCTTCTAGGCCCATCCATGTTGTTGTAAACGGCAAGATCTCATTCTTTTTTGTGGCTGAGTAATATTCCATTGTGTGTGTGTGCGCGCGCGCGCGCGTGTGCGTTACAACTTCTTTATTCATTAATCTATTCATGGACACTTGGGTTGCTTCCACATCTTAGCTATTACAAATGTATAATATATATTTTATATATCTTTATATTAT
Source organism: Lynx canadensis (assembly GCF_007474595.2). NCBI lineage: Eukaryota > Metazoa > Chordata > Mammalia > Carnivora > Felidae > Lynx > Lynx canadensis. The sequence goes on from NC_044308.2 coordinate 97,302,119, forward strand.
ATATAATTTTTAATTTGTATAATAAATATGTTTTATAGTATATATTTATATTTTATATATTTATATTTTAAATATGTGTGATATTTATGTAATTTTTCTAATATATCATAATACATATTTATGTTATATAGTTATGTTTTTAAAAATATAAATGCATACATATATAATTTATATGTATAGATTATTTATAGATTTCTACAAATGTAATTCACTTGAAGCCAATCATTTATCCTAGAAATTCTCAAAATGCTAAAGGAGAAAAGAACTGGAAGTCCTGGTGCTCTTGGTAAAACATACAAAGGACTGAGGCAAACATGATAAAGGGTCCTCAGTTTCTGCCATGTCTTCTACCTTTGTCCCTTTTCTATTTTTTTGGTAACTACTTCCCTGCCCCCCTGACACCAACTTGCCAATCAGCTACAAGGCTTATGAAAAGTGTCCAGGTGTCCCCAGAAAAGACTGTTGTTATGGCTATCTGGACCTCAGAAGAACAACATCCAACTGCAAGTTTCAATTAACATCCAAAACCACTGCCTAAACCAGAACCATGCAGATGAAATAGCTTTCCCTACCCAAAGCCCTGACCCTGCTTAATGGAGGAATCACCCAGCCTGCAGGTGCACCCTGATGCATCCCAGCTGAGTAAAGGCTTTCAGCTCTATTTGAGTCACCAAAATGCTTTTCTTTTGACACCGTGAAATGCATTTATTCTATCACACAGCTTAGAAATGTTTGTATTAACAGGGAAAAAATGATTGTGTTATATTATAGCAGGTGTATGCGATTTAGCAACACTACGACTGTCAGTGCCCGGGTCCACAGGAAAAATAACTCAACCAAAGCCAGATGAGCAGTTTCAGAGTCTCCCCACTAACATTCACCTGCTCCTTGGTCAGTCATTTGCTATGTGCTCAAGTGTGCCTGCAACAGTAGATGCCAATAATCTCTTCCTTTCACTTACGTATTTCACCCTTGTCTTTTTCCAGAGGTAAACCACCAGTGTTCCAAGCAGCACAGCCTGAGAACAGCTGACTCTCAATATGCCATTCCTAGCATCTTCACTGGTTACATTTCCCAGATAAAAACATCATCCAAGATGCAGCGAAGCAATGACCATAATTAACCCAAAAAGAATACACCTGGGTAGATGTAGCCATTTCCCCAGAAGACAATTACATCTGTCCTCTGCATAATGAATCCAGAGGTATCCAGAGGTATCTCAGAAATATAGCCTAGAGCAAGGGATTAAGTGACTTTCCTGAGATGGAGATGAGATGGAGAATCCCTTGGCTCAGAAAAATGTAAGTGGGGATTAAGAACAAGAACTAACACAAGGCAAGAAGGGGAATGTATTTTATTACTAACTACATTTTTTGTTAATATACTGATAACCTTCCATGCCAGCAGTTCCTGTTTTAAAAAGGTAAATGAAGGGAAAATTCTGCATACAAAGAGCCAAATTAATGAACTCACGTTTAAATGCTAATTGGGTACAGGAAAGTTACCTCCTAGGTCCTTAGTGATTCCAAGTTTGGATCTAGCTACAGCTCTAACCCTTGTTCTGAATGTCAAAACTCTGCCTTGCTTGGTGTCGGCAGCCTAATTAAAGAAGCACCAGGAGAGTAAAACCAATAACCTGTGTTAAATTACAGCATTTTCCCAAAACCTTATCAATAGCAAACAGCATAGCCAAATCCCAGGGATAAATTTAGGGGGAAACATATCCCCTGGGGCTTTCAACAAGCTATAACAAGCCTCAAGGAAGACTTCAAAGTCAAGCCAAACTTTCCTCATGCCCTACACAGAGCAGCACCAAACTAACAGTTACTCTACTAAGCTCGAGCAAGAATCCTGAGCCCCATCTGAGGCTCCCTCCTACCTCCTGTGGCTTCTAGGTAGCTGGGTTCCAGGGGTACAAGGACCCTGAGAAAGGAATGCTTCTCTCCATTGTTGAGAGGTAAGAGGAACTTCAGTTAGGATGAGGTTTCTGTGAACCTCTTTGTAAAGAAATAGTCAGTGCTCTGCTACTCCTGAGTCCAGAGCAGATCTGTCTGTCACACATAATACCTGTGGTGGGCTGAACTATGGTACCCAAAGAAACCAGCCTCTTATCCCTGGAACCTGTAAATGTCACCTTACCTGGCAAAGACTTTGCACATGCAATTCAGTCCAGGATCCTGAGATGGGAACATTATCCTGGATTATCCAAGTGGGCCCTAAACATAATCACAAGTACCCTTGTAAAAGAAAGGCAGAGGAAGATCTGACACAGACAGAAGAGGAGAAGATACCGTGACCACAGAAGTGGAAATCAGAGGGACGCAACCATAAGCCAACCAATGCCAGCTGCCACCAGAAGCTGGAAGAGAGAGCCTGTGAGGGGGGTTGCAGCCCACCAACACCCAGATTTCAGCCAAGTGATGCTGATTTCAGATTTCAGGCCTCCAGAACTGACAAAGAACTAAGTTCTGCTGTTTTAAGCCACCAAATTTATGGTAATTTGTTATAGGGGCAGCATATAACAAGTACCCAAATTATCCAACAGGAGCTTTCTCAAATTAAACTTTCTGAAATTAAATTAAATTACCTAAAGATTATTTCAGGTTTGAAAAGTACCCTTCTTGGGCTCCTGGGTGGCTGAGTCAGTTAAGTGTCCGACTCTAGATTTTGGCTCAGGTCATGATCTTGCGGCTTTTGAGATCCAGCCCTGTGTCAGGCTCTGCACTGACAGAGCGGAGCCTGCTTGGGATTCTCTCTCGCCCTCTCTCTGCCCCTCCCTTGCTCATGCCTGTACTCTTTCCCTCTCTCTCTCCATCACAAAATAAATATATAAACTTCAAAAATATTTTTAAAAAGAAAAGTACACTTAATGAGCAACTACTATGTATCTACAAAAGGGAAAGACTGAGACCACATCCCTGACAAACACCCTGTACCCCCACTCACTCCTGTGTGTCCCCCAGGGAGTTTACACATGCATCTAGTCAGACAAGACCGGCCCAGGGAATCTGCCTATAATAGGATGCAACTTGTTTTTAACATGAAACCTCACTTTGTCTTCCTCTTTGCTACATTCACACAAAGTCATTCTGCCCACTCTGGGGGATAAAGCAAGCTTTCCAAGAATGGACTGCAAGCCTCTCTTCCCTTATTCTATGGCCTACAGCATTTGTAAAAGCTAAGACTTTTTGCCAGGAAAAGAAGACATTCTCTTTTGTGGTCCTCGAGTCTCTGCCTAGCAAGAGGAAAACTCCCGAGCCTCCTGATAAGCCAGTAGCCCCACTCTGAAAGAAACTGGGGGGGCCCAAGGGGTGGGATGGCAAACATTTTGCTAGACTGGAAGAGAAGGCAGTGAATAAGGAAAAGGGTCATTCTCCTAGGAAGAGGAGAAGAAATCAGAAGGTGCAGATGGAGGGGCCCCTGGATGGCTCAGTCAGTTAAGCATCTGACTGTGGATTTTAGCTCAGGTCCTCCAAGTTCATGAGATGGAGCCCCATGTCAAACTCCACGCTGTCAGTGCATAGCCTGCTTCAGATTCTCCCTCTCCCTCTCTGTCTCTGCCCTTCCTCTGCTCTCCCTCACTCTCTTTCTCTTCTCTCTCTCTCAAAAAAAAAAAAATAAATAAACTTAAGAAAAAAAACACAAAAACAGAAGTTGCAGATGGAGACCAACCATCCTGCTTAGGAGTAAGTCCCCAGAGATGGCAAGACAGCATTATGAGAATTAACAGTGAACATTTCAATGATGACCCTGATGGACTTAACCCCATGGTACCTACTCCAACCCCAGTGAGGGGAGATGGCCATGAAAAATGACTTGTTCAAACCTAGCACTTTTGATAGGAGGGAAGGAGTCAGGAAAGAGCAAGAACATGGGGCACCACTAGGAGAGGCCCAAATGGACCTTGATTAGTACCAGGCAATGATCCTATTGGGTGTCAAAAAGGAACATGACAGCTAGGAGCTGTCAAAAAAAAAAGAACCCTCAAAAAAAAAAAGGTAAAGTTCTTACAATAAATGGCATCAAAGTCACCATTTTCCTTCCTTGCTCCAAAATTCTAGTAACGGAGGATATGTATGAGAAACTCCTTCCTGATTATTTCAGGTTCGATATGGGAAGCCTTTTGTTATGGGTTAAATTTATCATCCCAAAAGAGATGCATTGACGTCCTCACCCCCAAGTACCGACATGTGACCTTTTTTGGAAGTAGAGTCTTTTTTTTTTTTAATGTTTATTCATTTTTTGAGAGAGAGTGAGACAGAGCACGAGCGGCGCAGAGAGTGAGGGAGACACAGAATGTAAAGCAGGATCCAGGCTCCTAGCTGTCAGCACAAAGCCCGATGTGGGGCTCAAACTCACAAACCATGAGATCTTGACCTGAGCTGAAGTCGGGCACTCAACCAACTGAGCCACCCAGGCGCTCCGGAAGTAGAGTCTTTACAGAGGTAATCAAGTCAAAATGAGAACATATTGGGCTGTAATCCAATATGCCCAGTGTCCTTACAAAAGTGGGAATTTGGACACAGAGACTGACAACGTGCACACACACAGAGAGAATGCTGTGTGAAGACAGCAGAGTGGAGTGGTACGTCCGCAAGCTGAGGAATGCCAAGGATTGTTTGGCAAACCAGCAGGAATCAGGAAGTGGTGAGGAAGATTCTCCCCTAGGGGTCTCAGAGGCATGGCCCTGCCTATTCCTTGATTTCGGACTTCTAGACTCCAGAACTGTGAGACAATAAATGTCTGGTGTTTTAAGCTGCCCGTCTGTTGTCATAACAGCCCTAGGAAACTAATACACCTTTCTTTTCCAGATGTGTAATACATGCCAAACTTCTTCAAAATATTCATTTTAGGGGCGCCTGGGTGGCTCAGTTGGTTGAGCGTCCAACTTCGGCTCAGGTCATGATCTCGCAGTCTGTGAGTTCGAGCCCCACGTCGGGCTCTGTGCTGACAGCTCAGAGCCCGGGGCCTGCTTCAGATTCTGTGTCTCCCTCTCTCTCTGCCCCTACCCCACTCATGCTCTGTCTCTCTCTCTGTCAAAAATAAAAATAAACATTAAAAAAATAAATAATTAATTAATTAAAAAAAATATATATTCATTTTAGCTGCCACGCCATCATCCAGTGATTCCCACCCCACCCTGATGTAGTGGGGTGGGAATGTAGTCACATCCCTCCCTCAATGACTCAGGAAGGTAGTGGTAACCTTCAACACATGCTATCGAGAACTTTCAAACTTTTTTTTTAATGAAAGCAAACTCAACCTGTCAATGAAGTGAAAAAGATGTTTCTCCCACATGCTTTTACTTTGATGAAATATTTATTTTAAACAACATTACCTTATTGCTGTTTGACAGGCCTCCCTTCAAACCTGGCTCCAGGAGGAAATAATCGACGCTGGATGCTCTGAAGACAACAAGCTGACAACAGTGCTTGATGTGACACTGTCTCCTGGGCGCCTCAGAAAAAGGTATCCCACATATTAGAAGTTTTAAATTCAGTTTCTCATAAAACACACAGCCAATGCCAAAGACAAAGAACAAAAAAAAATTTACTAAGCAAACACATTTTTTTCCTGATCCTCAAGGTCTTTTTAAATTTTTGCAAAATGGTTCAAAAAATAATTACATTAGGGGCATCTGGGTGGCTCAGTTGGTTAAGCATGTAACTTTGGCTCAGGTCGTGATCTCCCAGTTGGTGAGTTCGAGCCTCACATCTGGCTCTGTGCTGTCAGTGTGGAGCCTGCTTCAGATCCTCTATCCCCCTCTCTCTGCCCCTCCCCTGCTTGAGCTGTCTCTATCTCTCTTTCTCAAAAATAGATAAACATTTAAAAAATAAATAACAGGGACACCTGGGTGGCTCAGTTGGTTAAGCATCTGACTTCGGCTCAGGTCATGATCTCACAGCTTGTGAGCTCGAGCCCTGTGTGGGGCTCTGTGTTGACAGCTCAGAGCCTGGAGGCTGCTTTGGATTCTGTGTCTCCCTCTCTCTCTCTGTCCCTCCCCCACTCATACTGTCCCTCTTTCTCTCTCTCTCTCTCTCAAAAATAAACATTTTTAAAGTAATAAACAAATAAATAATTACATTAAAGATCAATAAGTATAAAATCATCAGCAAGTAAGAATACTCTGCTAGAGCGGCACCTGGGTGGCTCAGTCAGGTGAGCATCAGATTCTTGACTTCAGCTCAGGTCATGATTCTAGGGTCATGGGATCGAGCCCCACATCAGGCTCCACACTGAGCTTGGAGAAAAGATGCTCAACATCACTAATAATCAGGGAAATGAAAATCAAAACCACAATGAGCTATTACCTTACACCTATCAGAATGGCTAGTATCAAAAAGACAAGAAATAACAAGTGTTGGCGAGGATGTGGAGAAAAGGGAACCCTCATGCACTGTTGCTGGGAAGGCAAACTAGTGCAGCCACTGTGAAAAACAGTATGGAGATTCCTCAAAAATATTAAAAATAGAAATACCATACAATCCAGTAATTCCACTACTGAGTATCTGCCCAAAGAAAACAAAAACACTAATTTAAAAGGATATATGCACCCCTATGTTTATTGCAGCATCATTTACAATAGCCAAAATATGGAAGCAACCTAAATATCTATCAATAGATGAATGGATAAAGATGTTAAATATATATATAAATTATTATATTATATAATCTGATATATATTACATTATACATCATATATTACATGTTTTATATATTTATATTTTTTATATAATGTATTATAAGATCAACATGTTAACATATATATATAATACACTCACACAATGGAATATTAGCCATAAAAAGGAACGAAACTTTGCCATTAGCAAGAACATGATTGGACCTAGAGGGTATTACACTAAGTGAAATAAGTCAGACAGAGAAAGATAAATACCATATGATTTCACTCATGTGTGGAATCTAAAAAACAAAAGTAATAAACAAAAAGGAGAAACAAACTCATAAATACAGAGAACAAACTGGTGGTTGCCAGGGGGAGAGGATGGGCAAAATGGGTGAAAGGGTGCGGGAGGTCCAGGCTTCTAACTGTAGAACAAATCACAGGGATGAAAGACACAGAACAGAGAATACAGTCAGTGGAACTGTGATAGCATCTGTGGTGACAGAGGGTAACTACACCTGTGGCACAGCACAACATACAGAGATGTCGAATCACTATATTGTACACGTGAAACTAATGTAACATTGTGTGTCAACCGTACTTCAGTAAAAAAATTTCCTCTCCCTGGGGTCCCCAGGTGGCTCAGTCGATGAAAGCATCTGACTCTTGATTTCGGCTCAGGTCATGATCTCATGATTGATGAGCTCGAGCCCCACATTGGGATTCTCTCTCTGCCCCCCACTCCCTCAAAATAAATAAATAAACATTTTTAAAAATGTCCTCTCGGGGCGCCTGGGTGGCGCAGTCGGTTAAGCGTCCGACTTCAGCCAGGTCACGATCTCGCGGTCCGTGAGTTCGAGCCCCGCGTCAGGCTCTGGGCTGATGGCTCAGAGCCTGGAGCCTGTTTCCGATTCTGTGTCTCCCTCTCTCTCTGCCCCTCCCCCGTTCATGCTCTGTCTGTCTCTGTCCCAAAAATAAATAAACGTTGAAAAAAAAAAATTAAAAAAAAAAAAAAAAAATGTCCTCTCTGCGCATACAGTACACGGCTCCCTTGTAGCCATAAAAAAACAAACATCTAAGGCAATATTTTGTTAAAGTTTCCTCTTAAGAGAGCTAGTCAACCTGTCCTCCAGACTTCACCTGGTCAGTCCCAGAAATGAAAGGCAAGGGTTAGCAGATCAGCACACCCAGGCAGAGTGAGCTCCAGCAAAGTCAGCTAGACCTGTGTCATCACCACCTTAACCTGACATGGTCAGGCAGGACAGAGGAGAGTTAAGGGTGTAGGCGTTTTAGTTTACAACAATCATGGACTGTGGACAGAAGCAGAGAAAAGCCAAGCTGAAGCAAAGGAGAGTGATAGCATAGCCTGCCTTCCATTCACACGCATGCACGATCACTCCTGCCACCTCCCCCATCACCAAAGAACCAAAGGATATACAATAATTGGTTTGCCCTTCGACCAGTATCACAGTAGACCCCCCTGCCCCTGGAGAGAGGCACTCTTTCCCCATTTTGTTCATCGCTGGCCATCAACTAATAGGTGAGTGCTGGGGAGCAAGGGGCAGTCCGTCCCCTCTGTATCTATTCACAGCTGCCTATCCCATTTGCCTTCTTGGCTGGGTGTAATCCAAGTCACCTAATCTATTTCTTCTTGCTCTTTGTTCCACATTCTTCTGATTTTCCCCTCATTTTCTCCCATATTGTTCTTGCACCTTGAAGAAGTATTGAGGAAGAGAAAGAGGACTTTGAGGAAAGGATGGTGGAGAGAAGAGTAGAGATTTACAGGGTTGGAGTTAGCCTATTCCTATTTTCTGGTTTATTTTCCCATTGCCACAGACCTTGCCCTGGGGGTGAGTATCTCCTTACACCCGAGAATTTAAGGCTTATGGGATGTAGTAGTGGAGAACAAGCTGGCTAGTGTGGACATGTAGAATCAGCCGTCCAAGCCACCTTCCTGGCAAATATGTGCCTTTTTGCTCCAGACTGGCCCACCTTCAGTCTCTCCAATGTGTTTGCTGCTTCACTAGTGGGACCAAGACAGGATTCTTTTAAGGTTGACACTAGATGGGTGCATGTGTTTGGGGAGAGAAGGTGTTGAAGTTAACCCGGGAAAACTGAGGCTCCCACCTAATTCAAAAACAATGAAATAGCGCTCATTAAGACAGCAATAACAAGGCACTGGCACCCCAGAAAGAGAGGAGCAGACCCCCACTTTACGTGTGAGGACATCAAGGCTTCCCACCCAGGCCTCCAGACTTCCAGAGTGCTCATCTTCCCCTAAGCCACATAAGCGCACAATAGCTCCATCAATCAGGGAGTCCGTGATCCTTTACAGATATGAGTAAAGTTTCCAAATCTAGTCCCTTGGAACCGTCAATACAGTGAACAAAACTGTGAGGCACTACATCACTTTGTTTATTGCTTTTTTTCACAGCCCGTACTGGCATCTGTTCAGCCCAGGATTATTTAAGGCCTAATGTTCATGGCGTTGGAGTGTACAGTAAAATAAATGGGGTTTCAGCTAATTAAATGCTGGCGCAAAGCTGAGGTGTTTGAAAAATCTCAAAATCTATCTATTACCAGCCTGTCCCAGAGCCAAGAGCTGGGGCTGTTATACAACACAATAAAAGAGATGCTGTGTAAATTTTAAATATTTTATTGAACATAAATAATTAGAGTATCTAGCCATTTTCTAAGGCAGAAATATCTAGCAGCTAATGTGCAGAAAAGCATTGCAGATGTTCACAAACTACAGAAATGTCAATTTGCTTTTAAGTTCCTTTTAAGCAATTTTTTACTCTAAAGAAGTAAACATTTATAACTGTGAATAAATCATTTGTGGTTCGGGCAAATGTTTGGGAATATTCAATAAAGCATCCATATAAATATTCAGTTATGGAGATAATTTGATTTAAATAGATGGCACTTTCAATAAATAAACATTGTTCAACATGAATAAACATTTTAAACAACCAACAAGCATCCAAACCCAGCTGATGTTTCATGCAAATCTTTGGAAAACATTTTATTTAGCAGTTCTTATATACACCACACATTGTCGATGATTCTTTCATACTCTTTATTATCAGGAACATTTGCATGAAAGCAGCACCTTTTCCTGAAAGAATTCATCTTTTTACAGCACCACATCTTATTACAATCTTTTCTTCTTTGTAGAGACGCTGTATGTCACAGCTGGTGTGCTGTGTGGCTTTGCGGTGTCCAGGGCTGGGCACACAACCGCAGGAACCAGACTGCCTGGATCCAAACCCTCTCTGCCATTTACAACTTTGTGACCTTGGGCAGTTTAATCTTGTGTAGCCTCAATATCATCATTTTTTGAAATGGAACTCATAATACCCTCTTCATAGGACGGAGGATTAAGTAAGATTATGTAAGTAAAGTGCCTAGCAAACGCTCTATAAACTTATCTGCGATCACCTTGTATGATTTTGTATAAATGGAATATTCTATCTGAATCATTTGAAACAGACCTTATGCTTCTATTGTTGTAGCCTGTAACTACTTTCATACACCGTTGATGGGAATGCAGACTGGTGCAACATTCTTGGATAGCAATTCGCCACTAGCCATCAAAATGCACCTTTCCTTTGATCCAGCAACTCTGTTCCTGAATGTACTTATCACTAGTCAGCCAGAAAATATATTACTAGATCTATGTCTCAGGATGTTCCCTGCTTCATTATTGTAAGAACAAAATAAGGGAACAATTGAAATGTCCATCAATAAATTAGTAAATTGCCATGAACCTCGACTTAAGGGATGTGTCAACAATGTAAATTTTACCTCTGTATGTTTGATATCCTCTCTCCCCTGTGAAGAAAGAACACTTGTCCCCTTCCATATGGAGAGAGCCTCCAGTAGTATTCACTATGAGCCCTCTTTGCCCCTTTATGCATTCAACCCACAGGAGGTAGAGTAACTCAGGCACTTGGTAAAATTGGAAGAAATAACTGGCCATGCCCTGCTCAGCAACTCCCTCTTACCACAGGGGACGGGAACTCTTTTCTACTCCTCCCCAGCACCTTACCGAGCAGTCCCTCACCTGGGGAAGCCCATTCCAGATCAGCCCTGACTGTGACTGGGTGGGTACAGCTGACCAGCTCTGACATCAGCATCAGGAAGACCATGCGGTTTGCACACTGTCTTATATCTTTCAACTTAGCCCTTAGCAAAAATAGAGGTAAATACTCTTTGGTCAAGGACTTTTGATGTCAGTCTTTTCTTTTATATTTCAACTTGATCAGAATTTGGGCAAGGAAAAGGATCTTTTTGAAGGTCCTCATGAAGGCCACCCCATGTGCCACAAATGTAAAATTCCATGAAGAGACAGGAATCACATCTGTTTTTGCTCACCACTGTATCCCTAAAACAGAGTCTGGGCCCAAAAAAGAATGAATGAGTGAGTGACTCATACAAATAGTGTGCTTTAAAAGTATATATGATACGTCTGTATGCAATGATATTAATGTGGCTTCCCTTCAGGACTAGAAGAGAAGACAGCCTTTTCAGTGTATACCTACTGGCACTGTTTGGATTCTTCTAACCATATCTATACATTAGTTATATAGTAGTTACATGTTTAAGTCACCCCAAAACAGTGACTATAAAAATAACAATCCTATATTTTGTTCATTAGTCTAGAGATTGAGTGTGCCCAGCTAGGCAGTTCTTGTCCAAGGTGCCTTATGAAATTGCAGTCAGATTGTGGGTGGGGCCTGGGTCATCTTGAAGGTTTGTTCACACACAAGTCTGGCTCCTGAGCTGAGAAATCTCCATCTCCTTGGATCTGTGTGTGTGTGTGTGTGTCCATCTGTCTCTCTCTCTCTCTCTCTCTCTCTCTCTCTCTCTCTCTGTCTCTCCCAGATGCACACATATACCTCAAATACACCCTAATGCATATATACATGTATGTATATACACCTACATATATTTATCATACAGTTGACTCTTGAATAACATGGGTTTGAACTGCATGGGTTCACTTATACATGGATTGTGGTTTTGATAAATACAGTACTATAAGTGTATTTTCTCTCCCCTGGGATTGTAACATTTCTTTCCTCTAGCTTTACTGCAATAATACAGTATATAATATATATAATATACAAAATATGTTAATTGACTGTTTATGCTATTGGTAAGGCTTCTGGGAAACAGTAGGCTATTAGTAGTTAAGTTTTAGGGGTAGTTAAAAATCACATGCAAATTTTCAATGGCTCAGGGGCTGGCACCCTTAACCCCCACATTGTTCAAGGGTCAACTGTTTATATATACATACATACAGTCCATCCATGTGGTCTCTCCACATGGAGGCCTCAGAGCTGGACCTTTCACACAGCAGCCAAAGGCTCCCAGTGTCCCAAAAGAAATTGGCAGAATCATCATGGTCATAGGATGTCCCTTCTGCTGTGTTCCAGTCATGGAAGCAGTCACAATGTCTTGCCCAGATCCAAGGGCAGGGACATGGACTCTATCTCTTAATGAAAGAAACGTCAAAAAATTAGCAAACATATTTCTAAACCACTACAAGCAGAAAAGAAAAAATGTTAAAGAATAAAATCTCAGGGCTGTGTTGAGTGTCCATTTGATATAAGTGGTTGTGAATTTAAAGAACAGTAGGTAGGGTTGTATATTTTTGTCCATTGACTGTTGGCGGCATGGGTACAGATCCAGGAGGGAGGGCAGCTGGGTTTGACATGGATTTGCCAACCACAATAATTTCTATGAAAATGTAAGTACTGTGAGGGCAGGGACCTGGCCTATCCGTTTTCTGGCTAGATCTCAGAGATTGGAACTGGCCCTGATACAAAGTGGTCCCTCAGTATATCTACATGTAGTTGGCCTGGCTCTTTGTCACAGCTTTTGTTCAAGCTATGCTTTCTAATGGGATGCCTCTCTGCCTCCCTGCCTCCCTGGTCGCCAACTTCACCATATGACTGGGAAGATCACTTAACTACTTAGAGCTTCCGTCTTCACACCTACAAAATGAGGATTCAATGATCTTTAAGGTCTCTTTCAGGTATAAAAATCGTATCTTGCCATCTTATTCCACTCATATGATGACTTGAAACAACAATGCCAAAATACCTCAGCTAAGATGAAGGCACTAACACAGGTGCCCTCCAGTTTCTACCTTACAGGTAATCCGCTTAAGATGCAGCCTCTAGAAACACAGTGAATCTAAAAGCAAAGCTTCCTACACTCAATAAATCCTTGTTGGATTTCAGCATGAGACCACAGAGAGAGCAGTATTGATGATGGATCTGTAAAGTACCTAAAAGAAGACAGATCTAGCCCATTCTCTGCCCTCTTGGGTGTTCACATCCTTTCTTAGCTATAGCCCAGCCCAGTCAGATAAATATGTCTCTTTTTATCTTTCCTCATATGTCAATCCTTTTCTTTCTTGAATTATTTTTGTTGCTTTTCTCTGAAATTTCCCCACTCTGTCTCTGCCTTTCCAATACTTAATGTCAGAACCATCCACAGAGTAGGAAGTACGGGGACCTCGGAAGCAATGGAAGGAGTAGACACTAGAGACAAATAACACTTAGTAAGGCAGCAATATATACTGAGCACTCACTGAATGTTGCAAGACACCTTCAAGTCAGATTTGCAGAATGGACAAATGCCTATGAGGTGGGTTTGAGAGCTTGCTCAGAAATGGCTAGCCTGGGTTCAAATCCCAGCTCCATCACCAACCAATGTGTGTGTGAGTGTGACCTTGGACAAGGTATTCCTTAACCATCCACTTCTCAGTTTCCTCCTCCAAAAAGTGAGGATGATAGGGTTGTGTGAGGATTAGGTGAAACAGTACGCATGAAATGCGTTCAACAGTAAGTTGAAAAGCATTACTATCTTTCACATAGGAAGTACTAGATAAAAGTGAGCTATTATCTACTATCTTCATAGTGCCTTACATTCTACCACTACAGACTTATTCCTTGGGATTAAGTTAGGGAATCTAGCCTTGTTGCTAGTCCTATTCTATCCACATTTCCAATTTAAAAAGTTCAGTCATACTTCTGCTTTATTCTGTGAGGAGCAGGATTCCTACCTTGGGCCCCTAGAACTGCATCCCATACCCAATTAGAGCCTTGGTAATCTGCCCAATGTCCAATCTCTCTTCTACCAACTCCACACAATTAGTCTCCTTCTTGTGACTAAAATCCAGCTCCTGAAATCCAGACACATGAATGGAGTTCTGCCAGGTATGAAGTAGCTATTCAATTAATATTAGTTGACTGACTGACAAGCTCCCTTCTGCTGGTCTCCCTGATGCTGACCTGGAACAGTGCCCCCTCTGCCTGCACTCTCTACCCATACTCAGTGACTGCTTGCTCACTGCCCATCTCTGAGCCCTCCCATCATCCTCCGTGTGAAGATAGGCCCAAAATGTCAACCAAACCACTACCTTGTTCTATCTTTTTTTGCTAACTAAACCAAATAATCAAATCCCTGAGGGCTTCTCCCCAGAATACATCCTCCATGATTCTGTTGCTCAAAAACTCTACCACTCCGGAGGCAGACAACAGGGATTCACTGTACATTTATCATCATGTGCTCAGGTTCTTCCAACCTCTACCATTTCTGCAGTGCTCCATGAGTGGCCTAGGGAGTTTCCCTCATACCTCCCCAGTGGTCCAAATCCCAAGCCCAGGCCCCCAGCATCCCTGCAAAGTGCAGGAGGAGAGCTAGGACTATGACAGAAGAGAGTGGGCTGCCCAGAACAAGGGTTCAGAATAAGAGGGCAATGTAAAAATATGCTGGAAGTGTAGGATGGGGCCTGATTAAGGAAGGCTTTGGAAGAAGTCTGAAAAGTCTAAACTGGAACTGGCAGGATGAGACTGGAACTTCAGGAGGAGACCCTGGTCCGCGTACACTTATGTTGGGATGAGAAGAGCTTGGAGGTGAGACGATCACTTAGCTAGGAAAGTGCAGATGCTTTGAAAGTCAGTGGAAAGATAAGACTTTGGCCCACAAAAAAAAAAAAAAAAAAAAAAAAAAAAAAAAAAAAAAAAAAATACACATCATACCAAACAATTTGCATTATGTTTCTGAGGGTTGACAGACCCATAAAAGTGTCTGGGGGCATCTCTGAACTCTAGGTTTAAAATCTCTGGAGTAGAATCTTAAGCAATCAGCACCTCACATAGGTGATACATCCAAATAAGAGATGTCAGTTTTTTTGTTGACTTGTTTTTTTCCATGGCTGGTGAAAAGGGATGTGAAGTCTGATTTGTTCATTCAACAAGCTTGAATGAAATGTCTAGGATGTGCTTGACCCCAGAAACATCAACAAGAAAAGTCAGAACCCTGCTCTCACAAAGCTCACACTGCATTGGGGAAACAGGCAAAGAACAAACACAATACACTGGTTGCTGGAGGGCACACTCTGGCCCTGGAATCAAGTGCTTGAGTTGAAATTTGAGGAAAGCTTTGAGTTTTACCTAGTGGGATAGAAGGCTGGTGTCACAGAGCCTTAAAGCTTCAAAAGGGAGAACTCCGTATTACACTTCCATGGACCCAACAGCCCACATCTCCTCTTTTGTTCTTGTCTGAGTGTTGCCTATGGGAGATGGGAGGAAAGGAGTCCGATTAAATATAAGAAAGATCACACTGACAGCTGAAGGGAGGGTGGGAAACAGGAAAAGATTTGAGACACTAGTAGAGAGAAACAGGAAGCTGCATTCATGAGCCTAAATTCCAATCTGTTTCTCCTACTGATAAGATAGAGGAAAATAACAAAATGTGGAAATCTGGACTAGCACACCCAGACAGGATCTAGGTTGGATTTACCTCTGAGGAAATAGGAAAATCACCCTGCAGGAAGCTCAAGGAGCCTGGGTCTTTGAACTGGGTTTTAGCAGCAAAAAAAAAAAAAAAAAAAAAAGCCAGACTTTCTCCTCTGGTCTGCAGTTGTGTTGGCCTCTGTGATCTCTGAATAAGTTAACCAAGGAATTTTTTCTTAAGTAGGAAGACTTTCAGGGCTAAATTCTTGGGAGACTTGAGTGCTGTGCTTGGGCAGGTGTGTGATTGCCCAGCAGGGAATCCCAGAACTGGGAGCAGGCCTGGCAGTTGCTGGTGAAGCAGATCACAGAGCTCAGGAATTTCCTTCTTAAAAAGAAAGCAAAAGTGTCTAAACTTACAGAAGAGAAGCAATGGGTGTGGAGAGGAGGCAATAAGTACCAAAGTCTCTAGAAAATCAAATAAACAAGACTGATGAATTGGAAGTGTAGAAGCAAGATAAAAGGAAGAAGTTAGAATAATGCCCAGGTTTCTTCCCCCAGGGAACGTGGGCTCTGATAGGCTGCTCCACTGAAATAAGGAGTGGTGGGAATTCCACACAGGTGAGGTGGGGGTGTGTGTTGCTGGAAGGACAGCATGAGTTCAGTTCTGCTTTGGAAGTAGCGTTTCTTGTGTAGCTTTGGAATACACAACAAAAATATGTTGAATATGCAAACCTAGAGCTCTGGAGAGTAGTCTAGTGTGGGCACGAAGAATGTGGAAATAACTGCACAGAAGTGGTGGCCTAAGTCATAAGCATAGATGAGAGGCTGCCCAAGAAGAAGGTATAGAATAAGAAACACAAGGAGGCTGAGAAGAGGACCCTGGGGAAAACCAATTTTTAAGTACAAAACAGAAGGTATTGAGAAGGGAAGGAACAAGACAGCTAGATTAACCAGGAGAATAGTGCCAAAGAAATTAAGGGAAGAATTTCAAGAATGGAGTGGTCCAAAAGGCCAAATGTCCCATAAAGTTCAAATAAAATGTCAACCGAAACGTGTCTATTGGATTTAACAACTGTGAAATCATTGGTAACCTTTTCAAGATGGGAACAGAAAGCAGATTACTGAGGGTTGAAGAGTAAATGAAGGAGAGGCAGTGTAGACAGCTCTTCATAAGCCTTGACTGTGATGGGAAGGAGAGAGCTGGGGATGGGGAGGGGACCGACTATCTTGAAGAGTTATCTGTTTTTTTGAGTGGGAAAATTTTAAAAGTGTTTTTGTTCTGTGGGGAGGAGCCAATGGAAAGAAAGAGAAAGCCAATGACAACCAGACATATAGGCTGGTGCTGACATAGACAAATGTGTATAGGGGAGCAATTACTGCTTGTCTTCTTCCTGGGAAATATTAAATAAGATTTTCCACAGAAAGTGAGGAAGCTGGTGTGGAGATGAGAGCCTGGGAAGAATGGGAGAGGGTTGGAGGAAACGTTAAAGGATCACCACACAGAGTTGTTTACTCTGTTGACATGGGGCACCATAAACCTACATCTACACCAGTACATGGCGGAGAACGAGCACCTCTCATGTGAAGAAGATATGATTTAGGGGCTTCCAGGACAGGTGTAGAAGATGGACATGGGGACAAACAAATTAAAGATGCCAACAAGAGAGAGATTGAAGGATGAGTACACCATAAAATGTCATCTGGAACAATAAAGAAATGAAAGAAGGGACCTGATAGACTCAAGAGAAGAATAAGGGAAAAGAGCCTGGGTGGCTTAGTTAGTTGAGCATCTGACTCTTATCTTCAGCCCAGGTCTTGATCTCGGGGTCATGAGTTCAAGCACTGGGCTCCACACTAGACTCCATGTTAGGAGTGAAGCCTACTTTAAAAAAGAGTGAGAGAGAAGAATAGGGGAGACTGGAGATTAGCACAAAGATGGAAAGTAGGTGGAGATTTCAAATCCATATTAAAGGAAATATTAAAGGGTGGATCTTATGTTTAATAATAATGGGATATTACAAAAGCTATCTCATTGTGATTATCCTACCTTGGGACATGAGGAGCTAAGTGTGTTTATTAATTGCAAATATTACTTTTATTTTTTTTAATGTTTATTTATTTTTGAGACAGAGAGAGACAGAGCATGAACGGGGGAGGGGCAGAGAGAGAGGGAGACACAGAACCAGAAGCAGGCTCCATGCTCTGAGCCATCAGCCCAGAGCCTGACGCAGGGCTCCAACTCACGGTCCGTGAGATAGTGACCTGAGCTGAAGTTGGATGCTTAACCAACTGAGCCACCCAGGCGCCCCGCAAATATTACTTTTAAAAGAAAAAGCAGTCTTCTAGTCATCTAAAATGTCTAACTGTAGAAAATGTGCCAATTATGAGGATTGCTATATAAAAAGCTGGAGGCGGTGAAACTAGTGGGAAATAAGGTCCCGCTCCTGATGTCACAATCAAGAGAAGACAGATCAATGAAAAGCAAACACCTGTTTCTGACAATAGTTGCAACTAAAATATTCTATACCAAGACTGATCAAGGACCGTGGCTGCAGAAGTGTAAATCTAGCATTTTGGGATAGCAGGTTGAATTCATAATCTCCTAGTGATAGCCAAAGTCATGTTCCAGGAGAAGTGATCTTCACTGCCCAGTCATGAGTGTCATCTACTTTGTGACCCCACACTCTTCCCTTCTTCCCATCTCCTACCTATGCCTCTCACTGGCTGAACCCAGTGGGAAGCCAGATAGAAAGGCCATTGATGCAGGACATACCAGTCAGCCCCCAGGACAAAGATTAGGAAAAAGAAGGGTGAATAGTGGATGAGGAGGAAGAAACAACAAATATCCAGCAGAGTTAGCAAGGATTGAGAAAAACTGTGGCAATACCCTAAGATGTATCTTTAGCTCAAAGACACTGGTTTAAAGAAATATATGAGGGGGCGCCTGGGTGGCTCAGTCGGTTAAGTGGCCGACTTTGGCTCAGGTCATGATCTTGCGGTCTGTGAGTTCGAGCCCCGCATCAGGCTCTGTGCTGACAGCTCAGAGCCTAGAGCCTGTTTCAGAATCTGTGTCTCCCTCTCTCTGACCTTCCCCTGTTCATGCTCTGTCTCTCCCTGTCTCAAAAATAAATAAAACGTTAAAAAAAAAAAAAAAAAAGAAATACATGAGGCTTAGCATGCAGACTAGGACTAAATGAGAAGCCACAAAACAAATCCACAGGAAATTCAGCATGTAGACATGTAGCATGTAGGTTTTGTTTGATCCATAGAACATATGTGTATATATTTTTTCAAATAAAAGATAGCACATATTTTCAAGTGTTTTCAAATCAGGAGATATCACATGAAAAGATTTCTTACTTTTCTTTAATAACTGGATCATCTAGAAACACCAGATCCATTTCCTATAGGGCAACAACCATCTGGACCTAACTACAACCCCTTTAGATAGGACATGCCTTCTCCAACTTTCCTCAGGCCTGACCACCTTCTCTCACATGCCTAACATTGAGGTCAAGGGTCAGTTTTCACCTTGAAGTTGTCAATCAGCATCAGGCTTGCAGGGGTACTTTCTCACAGTAGAAAAGCATTTTTCTATATTTATGTCTCTACCAAAGTGGGAACACAGAAGATAGACCAAGAAGGCAGAATTTTTCCTGAAAAATGGAAGAGGACATTTTCCTTATGGAAGGAAGGGAAGAGTATTCCTAACATGTTTTAATATGCACACAAAGCATTTCTGTATCAAAAGACCATAAATCAAGAGACCATTTGTCTTTTACCTAACCCACTTTAATCAATTATGTTACCTGCATGGAACTCTGTAGGCATTGCAGTTCAAGATCCTGGACTAGAACACCGCAGGTGGAAAGTAGGAAAATAATCCAAATTTCAAGTCACCTAGCCACAATATTCTTTATGCTTTTTGCCATTCCCTACCACTGATTTAAAATCTCCAAATATATCTGAATGAAGCAGCTCCCAACCATCACCTTTGTCCTTTAAGTAACTTGGAGCGTGTAGATCTCAAAGGTTGTACAGCATTGTCAGATGTGGACATCCTCTGGTCAGGTTGAAAAATGGTACTAGAGAAAAGGATGCATGAGGCAGAGGTAATGGTTGAAGATGTGGGAGCAGATGAGTACACTTAATTAAGGGAGTGTGGAGAGAAAAATGCAAAGGGCAAGAACAGAGCTATAGGAGGCACAAGTAAAAATTAAGGAGAGGCAACTCAAGTGGAGGAAATTTAATACAGGAAATTGGTTACCCAAGTGATGAAAGTGCTGAGATGCAAAATGGACAATGGGGCCACACAGGGATTAACAATACCAGGAAGTTTTTGATACTCCTAAGGCTAATGGAACACAAGAAGGAAATGGTGATACCAGAGCCCAGAAATCAGGACTGCTGGTCAGAACCAGAACTAGGGTGGGGACTGCCCATGAGCTGGCACCACAGGAAAAGGGCACAGTCTACAGAAGCTGGAAATGACAGAGGAAACTGAACCACTACAGGAGAAACCATTTGGAGTCTTCTGCTAGTTCCTCCCATTGACCAAACCTACTCAAAAATGTGAGTTTGGTACAGACAGAACAGGGAAAGAGTAGAGAAAGAATCTGGGAGCAACCACAAATAACTGGTTGGAAGTCAGATTTTAGAGGATTTAAAAGGAATTGAGGCATAAGAAACAGAAACAATAAAGGGGAGCCTGGGTGGCTCAGTCTGTTAAGCACCCGCCTCTTGATCTCAGCTCAGGTCAGGATCTCATGGTTCGTGAGATGGAGACCGTCATCAAGCTCGGTGCTGAGCATGGAGCCTGCTTGGGATTCTCTCCTTCTCACTCTCTGCCCCTCCCCCACTTGCACTTTCTCTCTCTGTCTCTCTCTCTCAAAGTAAATAAATAAACATTAACAAAGAAAAAACGGAAACAGTAAATGTGCTGTCATTCATGTTGTTTTGGTGTTTCAGTGCAAACTTTGTCCTGTTGGCATTCTTATAGTCCTGAGATTTTGAGGAAGCTAATTCCAAAAAGCTGACTGTTAAAAAGTTCCATTCCATGCTATTTTTCTTCAAATGAAATAGCTTTTTCCCAAGTTATTCCTTTCTCCTTTTCTGCTGAAATTTATAATCTCCTTGCTAACTTATAATTCCTTTTCTCCCAGAATACTGATGAAGATAATAAATAATTGCATGATTCTCCCCAATAATATCCTAAGTTCCTTCCATGTGTAATTTCTTTTTATACAATTTTTAATTCTTATGCAATCAGAAGTTCAGTAGCAGGATGCTACTCTTGTTGTTACTTTGCGATTACAAAGCAGTAAAACCATTCCGTTGACATATAGCCAGGCTGTGATTTAAAATAACATCTAAGTGAAAGTGAGGGCTACTCCCCTACTGACTAGATAAGGTTTTCCACTCCAATCAAAGCTTAAGGTAAAGATACTCTGTACTCTCCAGGTTATATTCTCCTAAATCAGGTGATTAAAACTACTGTTTAATCATATGGTCAGAAAAACAAACTCTGGTTGATTTAAGACAGAAAAGCTTTACAGGGAGAAAGAACAAGACCAGGACCTGGATGAAAGAAAGAGAGAAAGAAAGAATGACAAACTAGATCTGACCTACAATTTCCTCATCTGAAAAAATCAGAATACCTTATAGAGCACTTGGAAGATCATTTTTTTCTTTTTTTTATATGAAATTTATTGGCAAATTGGTTTTCATACAACACCCAGTGCTCATCCCAACAGGTGCCCTCCTCAATGCCCATCACCCATTTCCCCTCTCCCCCCATCAACCCTCAGTTTATTCTCAGTTTTTAAGGGTCTCTTATGGTTTGCCTCCTTCCCTCTCTGTAACTTTTTTTTTTTTGCCCCCCTTCATCTCCCCCCTGGTCTTCTGTTAAGTTTCTCAGGATCCACCTATGAGTGAAAACATATGGTATCTGTCTTTCTCTGTATGACTTATTTCACTTTGCATAACACTCTCCAGTTCCATCCACGTTGCTACAAAAGGCCATATTTCATTCTTTCTCATTGCCAAGTAGTATTCCATTGTATATATAAACCACAATTTCTTTATGCATTCATCAGTTGTTGGGCATTTAGGCTCTTTCCATAATTTGACTATTGTTGAAAGTGCTGCTATAAACATTGGGGTACAAGTGCTCCTATGCATCAGCACTCCTGTATCCCTTGGGTAAATTTCTAGCAGTGCTATTGCTGGGTCATAGGGTAGATCTATTTTTAATTTTTTGAGGAACCTCCACACTGTTTTCCAGAGTGCACCAGTTTGCATTCCCACCAACAGTGCAAGAGGGTTCCCGTTTCTCCACATCCTTTCTTAATAAAAACCCTCAAGAGCATTTGGAAGATCAAATGAGATCACAGCATGGTATATAGTAATTGCTCAGTAAGTCTGAGCAGAAAATGGGCCAGAAAAAATGGTGATATGATAATGTTATAAAACCACTGGCTCACAGTCAGCACATAAGGAGATTGGAAGTTGTCACATCCTAACAACAAGCAAAAAGGTAAAAAGCTAAACAAACTGAAAAACCAACAACTCTTCTTATATTTGTGAGAAGCAAGGTCACAGGAAAAGCACTGCCCCCAAAGCAGATTCAGAGAATTATCACTTATCACAGCAGAGACCCACAAGCAGAAGCCTCTGTGGGAAGCAGTGCTGGGGTAAGAAACTGCAATTGATGAATTGCTATAGGCTTGGTGTGGATAAGTCTGAAAGAAAAAAACTCCAGGGTAACCCAGTCACTAACATGTGTTGGGGTTAGGATGGGGAGAGAAATTTTGTGAGTTTTACACCCAGGAGCTCTACCAGGTTTTCACAATAAACATAAGAGAAAAATGCCCTGGTGCTTTTGGCAGGGAGAGGAAGAAAAGAAACCATTTTGAAAAAATGCCAGAGCATTCTGTTCTTCCTGCCCTCACAAAAAATTACTTCACTAGAGCCTAGCCTATTGGGACATTTTCAGAGCCTAAGTGACCTAGAGGAAGAGAAATACCCAACTCCAGCCCCCTCTACCCATCTTGTCCCACCTAAGGTCAGGAGGCTCTGAGAAGTACTGGTGAAGTTCACCGTCCCATGCACAGACTCACTGGAAGACTGATATCTCAGGGCACCTGTGTGGCTCGGTCTGTTAAGCATCTGACTCTAAGTTTCAGCTCAGGTCATGATCTCACAGTTTCATGAGTTCAAGCCCTGTGTCAGGCTCTGCACTGGCAGTATGGAGCCTGCTTGGGATTCTCTGTCTTCTTTCTCTCTGCCCCTCCCCGACTTGCACTGTCTCTGTCTTTCTCAAAATAAATACATAAACTTAAAAAAAAAAAAAAAAAGACTGATACCTCATCATAAGACTATAGAACACTCCCCCTCCCTCACACCTTACCACCACATCACCTAAGGACCATTTACTGGAGTTCCTTTCACCCAGTACATCATACCCTCCTTGCAACAAAAAAATTACAAGGCATACTAAAAGGCAAAAACACAGTTTGAAGAGACAGAGCAAGCAACAGAATGAAACTCAAGATACGGCAAAAATGTTGCATTTATCAAACTATGGTTGATAGAGTAAAAGCTTTAATGGAAGAAAGTAGACAGTGTGCAAAAACAAATGGGCATTGTTAACAGAGGGATGGAAAAATCTAAGAAAGAGCCAGAAAGAAATACTAGAGATCAAAAACACTAACAGAAATGAAAAATGCCTTTGATGGGGTCATTAGGAGATTGGACACAGCAGAGGAAATACTCTCTGCATTTGAGAGTATGTCAATAGAAATTTCTAAAACTGAAAAATAAAGAGAGAAAAAAAAACTTGAAAAAAAAAAAAAGAACAGAACAAAATATCCAAGAACTAAGGGACAACTACAAAATCCCTGGCTTTCCAAGGATTTAGACAGATTTTTTTATTTCAAATAAGGATTTCCATTTTCCTCCAGCCCTGGTGCTCCAGATTGAATGAAAATTGTCAGGCACTGTGTCAGGCTGCCATCTGCCATTAGCAGAGAATTAGAAAAGAGGTGAGTTTCTGAGATTGAGTCTCAGTGGTGCACTCTTGGACAAAAGGGAGTAGAAAGGGCATAGAAGGAAAGAGCTTGGACTCTAGGCTAAAATTATGCAGTCGGGGACCTTATTAAAACCCCAAAGCCAAGCATGGTGTCTGGCACATAGTTGTAACACCATCAACAATGATCTAGTGTGATGGCTTGAAAGATATGTCCACAAATTCTTTAGTATTTCCTCCTTTGAGAAGTAGAACTTAATTTCCCTCTGGATCAGTGTGGGATTGGACTTACTGAATCACATCTATTGAATAGAATAGAACCAAAATTATAGGATGTCACTTCCAAGAGTAGGTTATAAAAAGACTAGGGTTTCTCTCTGGGGAAAACACCACCTTCTCTCTCCTGGATCACTTATTATGGGGGAAGCCCTATGAAAAGGCTCACATGACAAAGAACTGAAGCCTCCTGCCAACAGCCCCATGAGAAAGAGCTTGAAAATGGAGGAGCCCTTCAGATGGCTGCAGCTCTGGGCAACCACTTAACCGCAAGCTCATGAGAGACTGAGCCAATGTCTGGATTCCTGATCCACAAAAGCTGTGAGATAATAGACATTTGTTGTTTTAAGCTGCCAAATCTGGGGTAATTTGTTACACAGCAGCAAATAACTAACAATGGGGAAAGACAATAAAATTCCAGACGTCAGTGGTTTGGTTGAAGAACAAGGGAGAAACACAAGGACCATGAATGAGAAAGATGAACTGACAGGCAATGGAGTCCCTATGTGTATAAGGAGAGTCAAGAGAAAGAAATTGGAGACCATATGGCCAATATGGAAAAAAGCAGAAATAAATATATTTTTTAATTATTTTTTTAAGAGAGAGAGGGCAGGGGCGCCTGGGTGGCGCAGTCGGTTAAGCGTCCGACTTCAGCCAGGTCACGATCTCGCGGTCTGTGAGTTCGAGCCCCGCGTCGGGCTCTGGGCTGATGGCTCAGAGCCTGGAGCCTGTTTCCGATTCTGTGTCTCCCTCTCTCTCTGCCCCTCCCCCATTCATGCTCTGTCTCTCTCTGTCCCAAAATAAATAAACGTTGAAAAAAAAAAAATTAAAAAAAAAAAAAAAGAGAGAGAGGGCACAAGTGAGGGCAGAGAGAGAGAGAGAGAGAGGGAGGGAGAAAGAGAGAGAAGCAGGGCTCAGCCGAAGCAGCACTCAAACTCATGAACTGTGAGATCGTGACCTGAGCCGAAGTCAGATGCGTAACGGACTGAGCCACCCAGGTGCCCCCAGAAATAAATAATTAACTACAAGAAGATCAATAGTGAAACTGGACCCTTAAACTGACTGAGGTGGCTCTGTTACTGCCGGAAGCCCTTCCAGGAGGAACTCAGACACTTTGAACAAATGCAAAATGCTATTATTAAAGAGAGAGAAAAAACAGAAAAGTCTTTTCCCTGGGGAAAAAGAGCAAAGGCAAATCATCCGACTCCTTATTTTTAAATCAAGAATGAATGCTTTACTCTTCTGCTGCTACAACAAGGGGTATTAGATAATTCAAACTCTTTGTATTCAGAGTTGCTTCTTCTGGTCACCTGAATATAAATCACTAAGATGTTCCTGTGAATTCAGTCTTAACTGGAAGGGTTTCAAGAAACTTTCCAAAGTCATTATACACTAATAGACTCCCCAGAAATTCCCCAGGGAGTTCATCTTTTCCAAGGCAGCTCTGCAGCCTGTTTCCCAAAGTTTTCATTACTTTGTCGTGACCCTGCATGCCCTCCCGGCGTTTTGATGAGGCCAAAAGCCAGCAGTGCTAACTGTTGAGTCCTGATCTCGGCTTGTCTAACCAAACAGAGGACCTCTAATAAGACCTTTCCCTTTTGAAACATACTTCCGTACTTGTCACACCATGTTGATAATGACATATTTCACAGCACTGATGGCAACTAGATTATACATGAAAAAGCAGTTGCAAACTGTAAAGTACTGCCCAAATAGAAAAGGGGAATTCCTTTCAGCAGCCATGCTTTTCAAGGAAGACTCCTGTCTTCAAGTACTGTTTTCAAGTTGACTACTGTCAACTCTTCAGTCATTTCAGATCTTTTATTAGTGGGAAATGCTTCTCTCCAACATTTGCTCTGTCTTCACTTACAGCAACAGTATCCCTGGGCTTTGAACGCTCCGCCCACCTCCCTCCTTTCCTCTCCTGTAGTTTGCATTATTTCTGCCTTCTCGGGGTCTGCTTTCAGATTTTCCTTTTACTCCCTCTCTGCCTCCCTTTACCTGATATCCTACTCCCACTCTGCCCCACGCCCACATACATGCTCAGCGCCGCCCTTGAGGAAACCACAGTGGAATCATTCTGTTTTCATTTTCCAGAAAGAAAGCTACCTGTGATTGAGGGCTCACTCTTCACTGTACCACAGCCCAAAATGTTGGCTCTGAAGTATCAGGGCTAGTGCAGTCCAGGACTCCCTATGAATCAGGGATGCTTCAATCCTGAACAACACATCATTTTCCTACGCCATCAAATTCCCCAGTGTTCTCAATTTCAGGATGCCTTTTCTCCCGCCAACCTGGCCCACACCCTTTTTCCACAGGGACACAATTGGTGGTTAAGAATACAGGCTTCCAAAACAGTCGAGTCACCCTGAGCAAGTGGCTTAACCTCTCTGAACTTTATGTCTCACAAGGATAAGGTTAACTGCCTCCCAAGGTCACTGATAGTCATTAAATGAGACAATATACACGGAGGGCTTTAAAATGTACCAGACACAGAGAAAGGCTCCATAAATGTAAACTACTAAGCTATCATTACTCCTCACAAAGTTTTAATCCATCTGCCAAGCTACCGTGGCCTCCTGTCCCTATACCACCTTCCTCTTTTCACCCCTATTCCCTTCCTTCCTACTGATCCCTGTAAGTCCCAGCAGACCCTCCTGGCTACATTGGTCTACAATGCTGTCTTCCCCATGAGAGCTCTCCCAGCCCAGTCTCTGCCACTCACTGAGAGGCTGTCCTATGCTTCCTGTGTTATTATCTCTCTGTGTGTGGTATCATTTAGCCCAAGCAGGCTTTATTTGCTGACACTGTGATTTGCTATAATAAGTATTTTACCAACAGACCTACATCCAGGCCCAGTAGTGGGGATGCTGAATTTTAAAATAACGCAAACAGATGCCAATAAAAAATATTGAATAGGAGAATGCTGGCCACATTTAGGGTCCAGCTAGGGTGAGCCTGATTTTCCTTGCAACTTCTCTTATACATTCTAGAGGTGTCCCTATTACTGAAGAGGATAAAGTTCCAACACAGTTTTATCAGTATAATTATCAGAAATGGAAATAACATAAGAGATACAGCCTTGTGTTCTGGACAGGTGGCAAGAGGAGAGGATTTTACAGTGAAACAGTCATTAGATAACAGTCATTTGCTTCTAATTATGAACTCTTCTGGAACAACTGGCTGGAAATTGCAAAATGTGCACTGGGGAGTCCTGATCTTTAAAAGCAGAGAGAAAGGTTGGGGTAAGATTTAGCAAAAGTGTAAAAGAGAGCTGGTTATAGACAGCAAGGAGGCATAGCCAAGAGAGAGTGATAGGCCCTGCCACTTAACCAGTGCCAGGGCAGGGTTCCCCAGGATCCCGGAACAGATTTCTATCAGCTCTCACAAACTGGAGCACCCCCAGAGGGGACACACATCCCTTGGCCTCTCTTCCTGGCTCTGTCTGAAGAGACTAAAAAGGGGTGTTCTCAAGGCCAATATTAAAAGGAGGTGTAGGGTGACTTCAGGTCTCCTATATGAAGAATTCTCTTCCCACTAGCCTGATGATTCCTGACAAGTCTTTTTTCTGTAATTAGAAATTGAGGCTTAAGATATGAACACAGTTCCATACATTGAGTAAACGATCCAGAAATGCAAACAGGCCTAACCCATCCTTTCTGGGTTTTATTGGGTAAGAAGGAATAAGAAAGATGACTGAGTATTAAAAATCAAAATGTGAGACCTGAAACTATAAAAATCCTAGAAGAGAACACAGGCAGTAACCTCTGTGACATAGGCCATGGCAACTTTTTTCTAGATAGGTTTCTGAGGCAAGGGAGACCAAAGCAAAAATTAACTATTGGGATTCCCTCAAGATAAAAACCTTCCACACAGCAAAGGAAATAATCAACAAAACTAAAAGGCAACCTACGGAATGGGAGATTATATTTGCAAATGACATATCTGATAAAGGGTTAGTAACCAAAACATATAAAGAACGTATAAGATTCAACCCCCAAAAAACAAATAATCTACTTTTAAAATGAGCAGAAGACATGAACAGACATTTCTTCATGAAGACACACAGATGGCCAACAGACACATGAAAAGATGCTCAACATCACCGATCATCAGGGAAATGAAAATCACAACTATAATAAGGTATCACTGCACACCTGTCAGAATGGCTGAATCAACAACAGAAGAAACAACAGGTGTTGGTGAGGAGGTGGGGAAAGAACTCTCTTACCCTGTTGGTAGGAATGCAAACTTGTGCAGCCACTCTGGAAACAGTATGGAAGTTCCTCAAAAAGTTAAAAATAGAGCTACTCTATGATACAGCAATCACACTACTGAGTATTTACCCAAAGAATACAAAACCACTAATTCAAAGGGATACATGCATCTTTATGTTTATAGCAGTATTATTTACAATAGCCAAGATATGGAAGTAGCCCAAAGGGCCATCGGATGATAAATGGATAAAGAAGAGGTGGTATGTATATACAATGGAACATTATTCAGCCACCAAAAAAAAAAAAAGAAAAAGCAATGAAATCTTGCCATTTGTAACAACATGGATGGAGCTAGAAAGTATAATGCTAAGTGAAATAAGTCAGTCAGAGAAAGGCAAATACTATATGATTTCACTCATGTGGACTTTAAGAAACAAAACAAATGATCAACGGAAAGAAAAAAGACAGAGAAAGACAAACCAAGAAACAGACTCTTAACTATAAACAACAAATGGTTACCAGACAGGAGGTACATCAAGGTATGGGTAAAATAGGTGATGGGGATTAAGGAATGCACTTGCGAGGAGCATCTGGCGTTATATGGAATTGTTGGATCACTATATTGTACACCTGGAATGTATATGTATATGTATAACATATACATATATGTTAACATATGTATATGTTAACATATGTTATGTTAACTAACTAGAATTATTATGTTAACTAACATATGTATATGTTAATGTATGTATGTTAACGAACTAGAATTAAAATAATAACTTAAAAAAAAAGATAAGTGAGCAATAAGACCCCAGAAGTGAGTCAACTAACTTTGAACTTCAAACAAAGCCAAAGAGAATTTGTGATCCAGGATAGCTTCCTCCAGCTATGTTAGACTGTCTACAGGTAGTTAGGATACTTTGTGACTCTAGTAAGTTGTGGACCCCTGTGGACCAGTCCTGGAACTACGCCACAGGCAAAGAAGTACAACGTATAGTAGTAAAACTGTTTTTAAAGGGATTTCTTCTGCATTCCTCAATTAATATTAAAGAAGGCTGTTATGAATTGAAGTGTATCCCCTGACCCCAAAAGAAATATGTTGAAGCCCTAATGCTCAGTGTGACTGAATTTGGAGACAGGGCCTTTAAAGACACAATTAAGGTTGAATAAGGTCTTAAAGGTGGGACTCCAATCCAAAAGGACTCATATCCTCATAGGAAGAGGGAGAGCAGGTATGCACGCACAGAGAAGAGGCTATGTGAGGACACAGTAAAAAGGCAGGTGTCTGCAAGCCTGGAAGAGAGACTGCACCCAAGCAGACTGATGTAGGAGTATAATTTAGAGACAGAAAGTGAGAAAGAGAGAGAGACAGAGAAAGAGAACATCTCCCAGTAGAGAGGGGGATAGAGAACTCAGGCTAATTCTTTAGATGGGCTCCAGGCTAAACAGAAGTCCATGAATACCCTCACATTGATAACTTTTATCCCATCCCAACATAGAAATTATAGTAGAAAGAAGATTTCTTCCTAGGGTTTGGTACATACAAGGTCAACAAACACTTATTATGCACCTACTGCACCACACACTAGGAAAGGGGGTACAAAAATGAAGAAGATGTTTGCCTTCAAGGATCTCAAAGCAACCTCACCCCAGGACTGAGAGCACTGGAACTAGCCGCTCTTTCCTAGTCAAATTCTGCCCCCTGCCCCCACCAGGAGGATATTCACTAGACACCTGAATTCTGGGTGTGCCCTAGTCCTATCGGCCCCCAGCTCTCTGGATGCATTGGGCCTGAGTAGCTCTTCTGTCTCTCCCACCCTGAAGATGTTTTACCCTCTGGGAGTGTTTAGATTTGCCTACATTTCAAAGGGATCCCAAGACTCCTCCTTTGTAGTTGCTTTAATTTTTAGAAAACAAAATGGTGACTGAGAAGAGCCCTGAACACGGAATCAGGTCTGGGTCAGTTCCAGGCTCCCCACTTCAAACTGCTGACCCTGTCTGGCCCAGTCGCCACTGTAAGTAAAGAAATGGAGACAGTAATGTCTACCTCACAGAATGTCATAAGGATTTATGGAAGTGTGTGCATTTAAGGGCAAAGCTATGTAAAGAAAAGGCGGTAGTAATAATAACCACCATGTATGAACTGTTTGCTGCGCACCAGAGACTGTGCTCAATCCTCACAACGACCATCATCGCAAGTCTGGGATGTGGGTACTGTTATAATCTCCATTCTTACCAACAGGAAAAATGAGACTTCAAGAAGCTGTGTAAGTAGGCCAAGATCATAGGAGTGAGGATTTGAAGGTTGGTAACTGCACAGAGTTCTGGGAATCTCTTACTCTACTATCTTCTCCCATGGTAGCATAACCTTTTGACCAAGTGTCTTATGTACGTTCAAGTCATTTGAACTTGTTACTTAGCATCATAACTTAAAGAAGTATAATGCACACTTTACAGAAGAGAGTCAGAAGGAGGGGAAAGAAATACAGAGGATAAAAGCTTAACTAACAGGCTAATCATTAAAAGGGGTTGGAAGACTCTCTTCATCCAGGTTTCTGCCAGCTCCTTGCCTCCAATATACCCCCTACCACTCTTTAAAGAACCCCAGTGCATGATGTTGGTTTCAATGATCAAACCTCTGGCATAGGGGAGATTTTCCTGATTTTTTTAAAATCTTTTTTAAGTTTCTGTATTTGTTTTTTGAAAGAGAGAACAGGGGAGTGGAGGAGGGGCAGAGAGAGAGAGGCAGAGAGAGAATCCCAAGCAGGCTCTGCACTGTCAGCACAGAGCCTGATGTGGGACTTAAACCCACGAACTGTGAGGTCATGACCCAAGCCAAATCAAGAGTCAGATGTTCAACCAACTGAGCCACCCAGGTGCCCCTCCTAACTTTTTTTAACCTTAAAAACTCTTCCTCTTGGAGTGCCTGGGTGACTCAGTCAGTTAAGCGACCAACTTTGTCTCAGGTCATGATCTCATGGTTCATGAGTTCAAACCCTGCATCAGGCTCTGTGCTGACAGCCCAAAGCCTGGATCCTGCTTCGGAATCTGCGATTCTCTCTCTCTCTCTCTCTCTCTCTCTCTCTCTCTCTCTCTCTCTGCCCCTTCCCTCCTCATGCTCTCTCTTTCTCTCTCAAAAAGAAATAAACATTAAAAAAAATTTTTTTTAACTGTTCCTCTTGGAAACAGAGAGTAGAGTGGCAGATACCAGGGTGTGGGGCAGGGGAGGTGGGAAATGGAGAGATACTGGTCAAAGGGTACATAATATATAATCTTTGTTATAAGATTAACAAATTTTGGGGATCTAATGTAGAGCATGGTGATTATAGTTAATAATACTGTATCATATATTGAATGTTGCTAAGAGAATAGATCTTAAATTGTCTCACCACAAAAAAGAAATGGTAATTATGTGACGGAATGGAGGTGTTAGCTAATGCTATGCTGATAATCCTTTTGCAATATATGAGTGTATCACATCAGCCCATTGCAAACCTTAAACACACATGTGTCATATGTTAATTATATCTCAATAAAGCTGGAAAAGAACTTGTTCTTCTGAAACCATTACATTAGATTACCTGTTTTCTACCACCATTCACATAGGTAAGCAGGAATTCATTTTTTTTAATTGAAGACAGGATTTAGCTTCTCTCTGCAACTCCATATAAAGCCTTTTAACTGTGTGTTCACTCTGCCATCTAGCTTCTTAAGCCTATATAACTGTTCAGGAGACTCTTCTGGGGTATATTAGGGCTATGCACTGCTTTGGCTTAAAATGCATTGTTTTCAGTCACTTAACAAATGTTCAATGATGCTACACGCACATGCACATGCACACACGTTTGCTCACACACACCCCCTACAGGAATACCATGAGGCATGATGTCTCCTCCTCAAGAGGAAGAAGTCCTTGTATGACAGGTCAACCTACAATTTTGTGAGAGACCCCTGAGCCAGTTGAGATTTCTGCTTGTTTAAAAAAAAAAAAAATCAATGGAGTAGTGTTCATTTTTTTCAAGAATCTGGAATGCAGATTTTAGACTTAAAGTGAGTAAGGTTAACATGAAAGACCAAAAACACTGAGCATCCATCTGTTGTTTGATTAAATGTTATAGATTTAGTTGAAGAGAAAGCTTTTTCTAATAGTCTGTGCATGTTTTGTAACAGCAGTTTCTTTAACCCTGCTGCCCCTCACTCACCAAGAATAGTATTTATTGTAGAAATATTATTGTTCCTAGAAAATGCTGGCCTACACCTCAGGAAATGAAGAGAAATCTGGGACTGAACCCGGGTTTGAGATCATATTAAAACAGTGTGCTTTAGTAAAGTCACCAACCTCAGGAAATAAATGTCCTCATTTCCTTCAGGCTAGAGGACCCTGTGGCCAGCAGACTGTGAACACATGAATGAAGACAAGACTATTCTCGCCCAGAATGGGACCTGAATATATTCCTATGAATTTGCTCCTTTGTTATGCATGGATTTGTGCTTGGTTACAATGAAGGTCCTAACGATCTGTGTTTTGCCAGAGTGGCCCTACCACACACACACACACACACGTGCATTTAAACAAATTTCTCTCTACTAAGGCATTTAGTTCTAAAATGCTTTCAGTTGAGAATGAATACAGGAAAAATAAAAAGTGCGCTTCTCATTCCATAGTTGATTTTTGATGATCAACTATAATTAGAAGAGATAGGTAAGTATAAAGTGATCAGATACGCAATGTGGCCTAGCAAGAAAAATTGTGGAAAAATTCTGAAATAGAACAAAAGGATTTCTGGGTGCTTCCAGTGGAAAATATGTGCTGTTTACAGCACTCCTGTTCTGGGTTATCTGACTCTATTGGGTTTATTGTCTTTGATCTATTTATAAATCTGTGAATAACTAATAGCAATATAAGGAATTCTTGTCTACGGACATGCAAATAGATTTTGCCTACAGGAGGTGCACTTGATTTCCTTCTACCCTCAGAAAAAACAGGTATGCATCCATTTGTAAGTTTATTTCATGGCTTATTTTTGCCTCTGTTCTTTGAACTCCCCCTTTGAACTGGTTTCAACATCTTACTTTTCTCTCATTAATTAATTAGTTATATCTGTACAACTACTTATCAATTATCTTTTTTTAACCCTCTAAGAGAACTTATTTTCTTTCCAGGCAGTTTGGGAGAAGAGTGGAAGTCAGGTAGCAGGGAGAAAAAGAGATATATGTCCCTTTGAATTTCTCTAAAGTCCTCAGTCTAGAAGACAAAGAGCAACACAGCTATCCAGCCAGAGTTTCAACCTCAGGCCTGAGCCCCATAGCCTGAGTGTCATTGAAGGGGTCACCTGTAGGCCCAGAGAGCCCTGTGATCTTCCAGTTCCCTGATTAAGCCAGCTTGAATGAATCATACTTTCTCCCCCAGTATGGTCAGGAACCATAGATACCATTGTTACGGAACCTGGTCTGGATCACCCGGTGGAAGAACCAAGAAGTGCTTGGAGATCTTAGTGGATTGAAGGTTTATTTTACACCGGCAGGCTCAGAGGAGATACTTCTCCAGAGATCTGAGCCCCGAGCACAAGCATGGGGGACAACTTATCATCTGTTACTTCTGCATTCTGCAATAGTAGTAATTTGGCACCCGTGGCAAGCGGGGCAGGAAGAAGAACTCGGAAGGAGAGTCTTTGGTCTTCGGTCAGGGACTGGAATTTCCCTATCAGTCCTGTCGGCATCTTATAACAGATTTTTCCCTATCATTCCCCCCTTTGATGCCCCTTTAAACAGATCTAAGCTGTATTAGAGGGCATCATCTTCATTTATTATGGGTTGGTTCTTTCCCTTAGTTCCCTGACTTTGGTTGTGACTATTCCTGACTGGTTTACAAGGTAACAGCATTCTTTTCCGAGGAAGATGCAGGTGCCCCCTTTCTCGGCAGTGAGGAGGTTTAGTGCCCATCTGTTCTGGAGAGCAGCTCCTGCCAGGCAACTTATTTGGCTCTGCAGGGACACTAGGGAGTCAGCCACTCATTAGTCCCACAGAAGAACCTATGCCTCCTATGCCAGTCCCTGTCCCCATGGCTATTCCTGCCCCTGGGAGGAATGGGTAGCAACACCACTCATTTAGCCTGGGCCTTAGGGCTGAAGGTTTACAAATGGCGCCCAGATTAGAGGCAACCAATAACAACAAAACAACCTCCCATATATTAGTTTAAAAGGGGAGAAACCTTGAGTTCCTGGTGTGCAACAGACATGCAGGAGGGCCAGGGGCAACAGGTCCAGCTACAGGTGGTCTGTTTCCTGACAGAACTTGGCTAAGGTTCCCTTGGAGGTGCAATTCATCTGCTCTTTCCCCGAGCTTTGAGGCCGGTAAGCAGGCCACTACAAACGCAGTCCCGTTATCTCTGTGGATTGTGGCCAGTAAGCCGAACCGGGGGACAACTTCTTTGAACTCATGGTGGGGGTCGTGGCGCAGATAAGGGAGGCAGCTAGGTCTATCTCCTTATTGGCTGCTATCTTGGCCACTTTGTCTGTGAGATGATTCCCTCCTGCTATAGGGTCATCTCCCTTCTGGTGTCCTTTGCAGTGTAGAACTGCAACCTCTTTTGGAAGCCAGATGTTCTCGAGGAGCTTTAGTATTTCCTCCTTGTTTTGGATGGTCTTCCCTGCCTCAGTGAGGAGACCCCTCTCCTTGTAGATTGAGATCGTTTGCCCTCACTGGTGGTGAGGGCCTGCACTAGAACATGTAATTTAGCCCAGTGTGCTGACCATCTATCCCACAGGTAGGACATTGGCCTCTAGGACTTCATCTGTGGTTGTAACTGCATACCCTGCCTTTTGAACACCCTCTGTGATGAAACTGCTACTATCACCGAACAAGGTGAGGTCTGGATTCTGTAGGGCCTGATCACGCAGATCTGAGCAGCTTGCAAGTACTTTATCTGTCACCTCAGAACAGTCAGGATCTGGTTTTCCTTCCTCAGAAGGTAGGAAAGTTGTGGGGTTCAGCCTGACCCATGGATTCTCGCAGAGGAGCCCCTGGTATTGGGCTAAGCGAGAGTTGGAGAGGAAGCGTTGTTCCTGAGTGTTCATGAGAGATACAATGGCGTAGGGGACTTTAACATGCAGTTTTTGTCCCAGGGTGAGCTTATCTGCATCTTTAATGAGTAGAATTGTTGTCTCTGATGACCTAAGACATGGCGGCCATCCTGTCACAACTGGGTCCAGCTTCTTCCACAGGTATGCTACTGGCCATTGCCAAGGGCCAACGGTCTGTGTGAGAACCCTGAGGGTGACCTTTTCCTTCTCATGCACAAAGAGATTAAAAGGCTTTTCTATATTTGGCAGGTCAAGAGCTGGTACCTGCCCCAAAGCAGCCTTTATCTCTAGGAAGGTG
Organism: Lynx canadensis; assembly: GCF_007474595.2. Lineage (NCBI taxonomy): Eukaryota > Metazoa > Chordata > Mammalia > Carnivora > Felidae > Lynx > Lynx canadensis. The sequence goes on from NC_044308.2 coordinate 97,337,396, forward strand.
GCTTTGGCCTCCTCTGTCCAATAGAGGGTTCTCGATCCAGCCCTACCAAGAGATTATAGAGGGGCCTTGCTGTTGCCAAGAATCCAGGAATCCAGATTCGGCAGAATACTGCAGCCCAAGGAATTTTCATAACCCCCTATTAGTTTGGGGCTGGGATAGGGAGGTGATGACCTTTCTTCTCTCCGGCCCTAGTGCTCTTTTTCCTTGGGTGAGGAGGAAGCCTAAGTATAGGACTTACTCTTGGCAGATCTGTGTCTCTCTACCCTGAGTCCAACAGGAGTTGGAGGAGGGCCCTTGCACCCTCTGTACTATTCTCTCGGGGATTGCTGGCAAGGAGGAGGTCATCCACATACTGGAGAAGGGTGTAGCATGTGGCCTCCCTGGGAAAGCTGGCGAGGTCTCGGCCAGTGCCTCCCCAAAGAGGGCAGGGGAGTTTTTAAACCCCTGTGGGAGGTGTGTGCAAGTCAGTTGCTTCCGACGCCCTATGTCCAGTTTGGTCCATTCGAAGGCAAACAAAGGTTGGCTCTGGGGAGCCAAATGGAGGCAGAAGTCTAAGCAGGTAAACCAGCTGGCAGAGCCTGGGATCTGGCTGAGGAGGGCGTACTGGTCCAGGACCGCCGGAAGCAGTCCTGCAAGGAGGCAGTCACTTTGCAAGGAGGAGACTGCCTACAAGGAGGCAGTCACTTTGTTGATAGCTCGTAGGTCTTGAACTGGTTGGTACCCTCCTCCCAGCTTCTTGACTGGCAAGAGCAAGGTGTTCCAGGGTGATTGGTATTCAACCAGAATGCCTGCTTCTTTGAGTCTGGTCAGGTGTTCTTAGATGCCTGCCCTTGCCTCTTGTGAGTGGGTATTGCCACTGTCTCTGCGGTTGAGCCCCTAGGATTAACTCTACAATGACAGGGACCCAGTTGTGAGGGTCCAGAGTGGGGTTGTCCTCATCCCATACAGTGGGGAAGGCAGTCCTGAAATCAGGCAGTCCACTCAGTTGGGCCTGGGCACAGAATAGCCTCCATTCTTTATCCAATCAGAGGCTGGTGCATCACGTTGGATCAAAGGTTATTTGGGCCCCCAGCTTTGAGAGTATATCCCAGTCAAGGAGAGGGATAGGGCACTTAGGTAGGTAGAGGAATTCATGCCATACCATGTAGCCCCCGAGTTCACATTGACAGGCCTGGCAGAAGGGCTGTGGCATTGCCCGTTTCCCTGTGGCCCTGAGGATGGTTGCAGTCTTTTCGCTAAAGGGGGCCATGGGGAATGTGACAACAGAATGTTCAGCCCCAGTGCCAACCATAAAAGTCATGGTTTGGCCCCCTACTTTTATTTTGACCATGGGTTCATGGGGGCCAAAAAGAAGTGAGCCCGGTCCCCCTCAATCTGAATCTATTCCTACTAGGCCTATGAGGTCTTTTCTGCAGGGTTCTTCTGCATATCGGCTGGGTTTCTGGAACTTTCCCCGGACATTTATTCTTCCAATGTCCTTCTTCGTTGCAGTAGGTGCATTGATCCCTTGCTAAGGTGGTTCTGGATCTCCCCCTTTTTGGGAGCTGGAACTTCCCCATCCTTTTGTCGTGGCTCTCTTGTGCCTCAGGATCAAACAGGGTGTAAATGCGGTAAGCCTCGCATAGCCTCTCATAATAATCCCCGGGGGATTCCCCTGGCTGCCGGGAATATTCATGGGCTTCTTAGCCCCTGCTTGGATCCCCCAGAGGAGAGCCTCTTGGTACTGGCGGATGTGGACCAGCATCTGGAGAGCGCCTGTGCCTGGCCAAGGGCACAATCTGGCCACTGGTCTGGTAGAGAGAGGATCTGCCGAGTCCGGAGGTGGTGGGGAGACCGAAGGTGGCAGAGTATTGGGAACCTGGGGGTTCACATGGCCGGGTCAGACTGGTTCTTCCTCCAGATCACCGGGAGAATTTGTGTAGGTCAGAACTTCTGTTGCCCTTCCTTGGGACGCTGTGTTGAGGCGACTAAGACCCTAGCCTGTCCCTGTTTGTTGCAGGTAAATCGTACCCAAGGGGGAAAGGTTTGGGCAATCTCTAACCAGGAGTCGATATATGAGAACTGATCAGGTGACCTGGGTCCCCCGTAACAACATGCCAGATGCAGCAGACCATTGGGACATCTAAGGTTCCCTCCGAGGGCCATCCTACACCAAAAGTGGGCCATTCTAGCTCACATAGTGTCCTTAACTTGCGGGGGGGGGGGGTCATCTTAATTCCATAGTCTCCCAAAAACCCCTTTTTTGCTCTGTCCTGATCCCACAATGTTCCCATGAGATGGAGTCACAAAGACAGAGAGGTAGGGGTGCCACCTCTAATGAGGAGAGCAGACAGATGCCAGTCTGGCCATGTCCCAAAGGAACTTAGGTGACACTTAGCTGTAGCAGTCTCAGCTTTGTGACTTATGATCAGAAACTATCCCAATGCCGCCATAGACTACATGCAGTTCAGCATGGAATCGCAGACGGGCCCACTCAGACTCCGTGAGCTTTGGGGGGACCTTAAGGGTGCCCGCCCATGGAGCCACAGAATCGAACTCAGCAGGCAAGCTAGACTGAGTCACACATTCACACTCACATACACACCAGAGGTTATTACATTCCCTCCCACAGAATTCCTACCTGTGAGACTTCTGAGGTCTCCGGGGAATGATCAGGTCCCCCTTCCATCCCTATGGGTGGGCCGGACTGAATTGGGGCCCCGTACCTTACTGGTATCCGAGGTCGGGTCCAGGTCCTCACCTTCCAAGTCTCCTCGAGTCCGGCGGGAACGGCGGAGCAGGGCGGGCCTGAGGCGACCAGGCAGGAGACTGCCGACATTCAGGTAAGTCACACCTTTTCCTTCGCGATTCCTCCTTCATCACCGCCTCGCCATTTTCCCAAACGGGTGGCAACAACGGGCCAGCGTGGTTGGGTTCTGGGTCAGGGAACCAAATGTTACGGAACCTGGTCTGGATCAGCCGGCGGAAAACCAAGCGGCGCTTGGAGATCTTGGAGGGCAGGAGGTTTATTCCACACCAGCAGGCTCAGAGGAGATCACCCTCCAGAGGTCTGAGCCCCAAGAGCATAAGCAGAGGGAACGATTTATAGTGTTACTTCCGCATTCCGCATTAATAGTAATTTGGCCTGCGCGGCAAGCAGGGCAGGAAGAAGAACCCGGAAGGAAAGTCTTCGGTCTTCGGTCCGGGACTGGAATTTCCCTATCAGTCCTGTTGGCCATCTTATAACAGGTTTTTCCCTTTCACCACCTTATAGACAAATTGCTTAGCACAGTGATAACTTCCCTTTTCCTTAAATAAAGATATTCCAAAAACATACTCTTCCATACCATGGATGTAGAAACTCATACAATCAAACCATACCCAGAGTTTCCCTAAAACTAAGACATCACTGGGAGTGGGGAACACCACAATTTATTTAACATCCCCATGTGCTTAGTCAGCAGGGCAGCGTAATTAAGACCTTACACTTTGAAGTCAAACAGACTGAATTCAAATCCCAGCTCTACTTTTGAGCAATTGACCTGACTTCTCTGAGCCTCAAATTTGCTTGTGTGTAAAATGAATTTAAGTTCTTCCCTCTCAGAGCATTTGTGAAGACTTAAAAGTCTCTGGCAGAGACAGATGGCTACAAAATCCTCAACAAATGATGATGATGATATTATTATTCTAAACTTTTCTTTTATATAAAACATATAACTAGACTATGTCACAATAATAAATAGGGTAGGAATTGAGCCTAAAGACTTTGTGATCAAAAACAAAAGGAAAACGCTTTTGTTACATTTGAGACCCACTTCTCCCCCATTCCTAAGTTCTCCTCCAAAGTCTAAACATCACTTCTTATTGTTGATATTCTCAAGAGCACTGCAACCTTATTGTCTCCACAGAAAGAACAAATTAAGAATACCAGTGTTCCAGCTCCATTTCCCACCGATACTGAACTCATGAGGACTACTGGCTCCCAAAGCAACTCTGGAGGAACTACAGAAGGAAAACATCAAAACACAGATAATATTTTGAGAAACCCTTGGGGAGGGTTTGAACTGAGGATGGGGGGATGGGCAGGAACAGCTTATCCTGAGGCAGGAATTAGTCCCATTCAGCTGAAGGAAGAATAAAGAGAGGAGATGTTGGAGTTTTGTAGGAGAGGGCAAAACAACTCTTCGTTACTCTCCAAGGTTCAGTGGCTGGAGACCGCAAATCAAACTGATAAAGGATGTATAAACAAGAGGAAAAAACAGGGTTCATGACATACATACACACAGGATCTCACAAAGAAAAGTGTGGCTCAAGAAATAAACCATCTTCATCCAAACAAAGGAAAGGTGTCTTTTGACTTGAGGAGAAATTGGGATGAAGAAATGTTGTAGGAAAGTGACAAGGAAATATACTTAACATTAAACAAGGCTTTTTAGTAAGGTTTGTTATGCAGATTTAAGTCAGTGCCTTCTCCATTTGTAGGAGTTATTAAGAGTCTTCCTCTTATGTGGCAGGAAAAATGGAAACTTTTTTACAAATAGAAATTTCCTTTATAAATGTAAACTTCCCTTATGAAAAGGAAACTCATGCTCTCCTTTCACAGCTTCTCAAGTATCTGTTGTTTCTCAAGATAATCAGCTCTAAGCAATCCTTTGCCAAAGACGTATATTCTGGGGTAGCATATTCTAGTCCCCTTTGAGTGCTATTCTTATTTCTCTCTCCCCATAGCCTTGGGACATTCCATACCTGCCTCCATGAAATTAAGATTATTTTATGTTAGGACACAAAACAATTCTTAATAAATTTAAGAACATTGAAACCATATCAAGTATCTTTTTAACTATAGTGATATGAAATTAGAAATCAATAGGAGGAAAGTTATAAATTTCACAAATATGTGGAAATTAACACACTCTTGAAAAACCAATGCAGGGGTGCTGGGTGGCTTGGTCGGTTAAGCGTCCGACTTTGGCTCAGGTCATGATCTCACGGTCCGTGAGTTCAAGCCCCGCGTCGGGCTCTGTGCTGACAGCTCGGAGCCTGGAGCCGGCTTCAGATTCTGTGTCTCCCTCTGTCTCTGCCCCTCCCCTGTTCATGCTCTGTCTCTCTCTGTCTCAAAAATAAATAAACGTTAAAAAAATTTAAAAAGAAAAGAAAAACCAATGCAGCAGATAAGAAATGAAAGAATATCCTGAAATAAACAAAAATGGAAACATAATATACCAAAACCTATGGGATGCTGTAAAAATAGTTCTAAGAGGGAAGTTACTAGTGATAAACACTTACATCAAGAAACAAGAAGGATCTTAAATAAACAGATAAACCTACCTTTATCTGGAATTAGAAAAAAAAAAAAAAGAAGAATAAACTAAGCCCAAAGTTAGGAGAAACAAAATAATAAAGATCATACCAGAAAAACAATAGATCAAGAAAACTAAGAGCTGATCTTTTGGAAAGATTTTCTAACAATTGACCAATCTTTAGCTGAACTAAGAAAAAAAGAGAGAAGACTCAAATACATAAAATCAGAAATGAAAGAGGAGAAATTACAACTGGTACCACAGAATGTATTCTTTTTTAACTTTATTTTTTATTTTTTAAAATTTACATCCAAAGTAGTTAGTATACAGTGCAACAATGATTTCAGGAGTAGATTCCTTAGTGCCCCTTACCCATTTAGCCCATCCCCCCTCCCAAAACCCCTCCAGCAACCCTCAGTTTGTTCTCCATATTCATGAGTCTCTTCTGTTTTGTCCCCTCCCTGTTTTTATATTATTTTTGTTTCCCTTCCCTATGTTCATCTGTTTTGTTTCTTCAAGTCCTCAGATGAGTGAAGTCATATGATTTTTGTCTTTCTCTAACTGACTAATTTCACTTAGCATAATACCCTCCAGTTCCATCCAATGGTGCCACAGAATTTAAATACAAAGGATCATGAAAGACTTCTATGAACAATTATATACCAACAAATTGGATAACCATGAAAAAATGGACAAATTCCTAGAAACATATACTTACCAAGACTGAGTCGTAAAGAAATAGAAAATCTGAACAAACCAATAAAAAAGATTTAAGCAGTAATCAAAAACCCCCAATGAAGAAAAGTCCAGGACCAGATGTCTTCCCAGGTAAATTCTACATTTAAAGAAAATTAATGCCAATCCTTTTCAAACTCATTCAAAAAATTGAGGAGGGAACACTCCCAAACACACTTTGTAAAGCCAGCAATACCCTCACACCAAACTCAAATAAGGACGCTACAAGAAAAGAAAATTATAGGCAATATCCATGGTAAACAGAAATGCAAAAATCTTCAACAACATACTAGCAAACCAAATGCAACAGTGCTTTAAGAAGATCATACATCATGATCAATGGAGTTTATTCCTGGGTTTCAAGAATGGTTCAACGTATGCAAATCAATCAACATGCTACACCACATTGACAGAATGAAGGATAAAAAAAATCATAAGATCATCTCAATAGATGCAGAAAAAGCACTTGATAAAATTAAACATTCTTTCATGATTAGAACTCCCAACAAATTAGATATAGAAGGAACATACCTCAACATAATAAGGGCCATGTATGACAAACCCACAGGTCTCATATGCAATGGTAAAAAGCTGAAAACTTTTCTCTAAGACCAAGAGCAAGACAAATGTATACACTCTCTCACTTATGTTCAACATATTGCTGGAAGTCCTAACCAGAGCAATTAGGCAAGAAAAAGAAATAAAAGGAAGGAATCAGAAAGGAAGAAGTTGTCTGTTTGTAAATAATAGGATATTATATATGGAAAGCCCTAAAGACCACACATGCAAACACACACAAACCTGTTAGAACTAGAACTAATAAATGAATTCAGTAAAGTTGCAGGATACAAAATCAACATAAAAAGTCACTTGTGTTTCTATACACTAACAACAAATTGAAAAAAATATTAAGTAAACAATCCCATTTGCAATAGCATCGATAAGATAAAACACTTACGTATAGATTTAACCAAGGAGGAAATAGATTATACACTGAAAACTATAAAATATTAGTGGAAGAAATTAGACACAAATGGAATGATATCCCATATTCATGGACTAGAAGAATTAATATTGTTAAAATGCCTATACTACCCAAAGTGTTTTATAGATCACCACAATCCGTATCAAAATTCCAATGACGTTTTTCATAGAAATAGAACAAACAATCCTAAAATTTGTATGAAACCACAAAAGACCCCAAATAGTGAAAGCAATCCTGCAAAAGAATAAAGCTGGAAACATTACATTTCCTGATTTCAAGCTAAAAAGTGAGAGTAATCAAAACAGTATGGTACTGACATAAAAAGAGACACATAGACCAATGGACCAGAATCAAGAGCACAAAAATAAGCTCCTGCATGTACAGTAAACTGTATATGTTTACTGTATATTTAGCAAGGGAGCAAAGAATATTGAATGGGGAAAGGGTAGTTTCTAAAATAAATGGTGCTGGGAGAACTGGATAACTACCTGCAGAAAAATAAAATTGGACCTCTGTCTTACACCACTCACAAAAATTAACTCAAAGTGGATTAAAGACAAATATAAGATTTGAAACCATCGAATTCCTGGAAGAAAACACAGAGGAAGACTTCCTTGATATTGGTATTGGTCTTGGTAATGATTTTTCAGATATGACACCAAAAAAAAACACAATCAAAGGGTTGCCTATGTGATTCTGGTTAAGCATCTGACTCTTGATTTCAGCTCAGGTCATGATCTCATGGTTCATGAGATCCAGCCCCATGTAAAGCTCTGCGCTGACAGCACAGAGCCTGCTTGAAATTCTCTCTCTCCATCTCTGTCTCTGCCCCCTCCTCTGCTCATGTGTGCATATCCTCTCTCTCTCTCTCTCTCTCTCTCTCTCTCTCTCAAAATAAATAAACTTTAAGAAAAAACACACAATAAATAAAAGCAAAAATCCGCTAGTAGGAGTATATCAAAAAGCTTCACCATAGCAAAAGAAATGATCAACAAAATAAAAAGGCAACCTAAAGAATGGTAGAAAATATTTGCAATTCATATATTTGATAAGGAGCAATATCTAAAATATATAAAGAACTCCTACAACTCAATAACAAAACAAAACAAAACCCAATTAAAAATGAGAGGACGAACTAAATAGACATTGCTCAAAAAAAGACATAAAATGGCCAGCAAATACATGAAAAAGTGCTCAACATTACTAATCATAAGTGAAAATCAAAACCACAATGAGATATCACCTCACGCCTGTTAAAATGGCTATCATCAAAGACAAGAGGTGACAAGTATTGGCAAAGATGTGGAAAAAGGGAACCGTTGTGCACTGTTGGTGAGAATGCAAACTTGTGCAGCCGCTATGGCAAGCAGTATGAAGGCTACTCAAAAAATTAAAAATAGAAGTACCCTATGATGCAGACATCCCACTTCTAGATATATATCCAATGGAAGTGAAAAGATATCAGAATAGATCTGCATCCCAATGTTTTGCAGCATTATTCACAATAGCCAGAATATAGAAACAACCTAGGTGAAAATTGAAAAGCCAATCTGATAGAGAATAGAACGGTGGTTACCAGGAGCTAGGGATAGGAGGATTGAGGAGAAGTTGGCCAAAGGGTACAAACTTGCAGTCAGAAGATGAATAAGTTCTGAGGACCTCATGCGCAGCATTGTGATTACAACAGTACTATATTATATATTTCAAAGTTGTTAAGAAACTAGATCATAAATGTTCTCACCACAGAGTGAAATGATAATTATGGGAAATGCTGGAGCTGTTAGCTAATGCTATGGTAATCATATTGTAATATATAAATGTATCAATTAACATGTGGTATACCTCAAGCTTACACAGTATTATATGTCAAATGTATATCAATTAAAAAAATTTTTAACACACAGATCAATTAAACAAAATAGAAAGCCCAGAAATAAGCCCACACTTACATGGTCAATTAATCTATGACAAGGAAGGCAAGAATACTCAATGGATAAAATATAGTCTTTTCAGTAAATGATGCTGGGAAAACTGGACAGCTACATGTACAGGAATGAAACTGAACCACTTTCTTACACTATACGCAAAAATAAACTTCAAATAGATTAAACACCTAAAGCAATACCTGAAGCCATAAAAATTCTAGAAGAAAACATAGGCAGTAATTTCTCTGACATTGGCCATAGCAGCATTCTTCTAGATATATCTCCTGAGGCAAAGAAACAAAAGCAAAAATAAACTATTGTGACTACATCAAAATAAAAGGCTTTCATACAGCAAAGGAAACCATTAAAAAAAAAAAAACAGAGAGGCAACCTAGTGAATGGGAGAAGAAATCTGCAAATAATATATCTGCTAAGGGGTTAATATCCAAAAATATAGAAAGAATTTAAACAACTCAACACACACACACACACACACACACACACACACACACCAATCTGCTTTACAAATGGACAGAGAGGGAGCCTGGGTGGCTCAGTCGGTTAAGCGTCTGACTTCAACTCAGGTCACGATCTCGCGGTCCTGTGAGTTTGAGCCCCGCGTCTGGCTCTGGGCTGATGGCTCGGAGCCTGGAGCCTGCTTCCTGCTTCCGATTCTGTGTCTCCCTGTCTCTCTACCCCTCCCCCGTTCATGCTCTGTCTCTCTCTGTCTCAAAAATAAATAAACGTTAAAAAAAAAATTAAAAAAAATAAATAAATAAAAATGGACAGAGGACCTGAATAGACATTTACCCAAAGAATACATACAGATGGCCAACAAACACATGAAAATATGTTCAACATTATTCACCATCAGGGAAATGAAAATCAAAACCACAGTGAGATATTAACTTACACCTATCAGAATGGCTAGTATCAGAAAGACAAGAAATAGCAAGTGTTGGTGTGGAGAAAAAGGAACCCTCATGCTCTGTTGGTGGGAATGTAAATTGGTGCAGCCACTGTGGAAAACAGTATGGGGGTTCCTCAAAGTATTAAAAATAGAACTATGTATGATACAATAATTCAACTTCTAGGTATTTACCCAAAGAAAGGAAAACACTAAGTTGAAAAGATATATTCACCTCCTATGTTTATTGCAGCTTTATTTACAATAGCCGAGATATGGAAGCAATCTAAGTGTCCATTGATAGACAAATGGATAAGGAAGATGCATGCATGTGTGTGTGCGCGCGCACACACACACACACACACACACACACACAATGGAATATTACTCGTCCATAAAAAAGGATGAGATCTTGCCATTTGCGACAACATGGATGGACCTAGAGGGTATTATACTAAGTGAAATAAGTCAGACTGAGATAAATACCATATGATATCACTTGTATATGGAATCTAACAAAAGAAATGAATGAACAAACAAAAAGCAGAATAAGGCCTGTAAATACAGAGAATAAACTTACGGTTGTCAGATAAATGTGAAGAGGGGTGGGGAGGGATGGAGAAAAATAGGTGAAGGGAAGTAGAAGATACGGGCTTCCAGTTATAAAATAAGTAAGTCACAATAATAAAGTCACAGCATAGAGAATATGGCCAATGATATTGTAAGAGTGCTGTATGGTAACCGATGGTAGCTACCCTGTGGTAAACATAGCACGTTTAGAGAAGTTGAATCACTATATTGTACACCTGAAAATAATGTAACATTGTGTGTCAATTATACTCAAAATTTTTTTGATCTTAAAGAGAGACATACCATTTTGGAAAAGTTTAGAATGAATTAAAAGGATAAATGTCAATAGAAGGTAATATGTGACAAACACATACACAAAAGATATTCTTGTTGACAGTTTCTCAATGCTGACCCCTTGATAATTTGGTTTTACTCACTTTTTTCCTTCCTCAGTGTGATGTCCTGAGATTCAAAGTTCAGCCATCTCAGTGTTTTTGTCTAAGCAATGCCACAAACCTTTACCTACAGACCCAGCACCTTTGTTTAGATCAAGAGCCTGAATGTTGCAAGGACACTGGAGCAAGGAAAGCAGCAATGAAAATAAGACACTGGTCTCCAGAAAAAGTGAGACCCCTTGGGATGCTCAAGGCATTCATTCCATAATGCATTGAGATTGCACTTCCTAGAACAGCAGTACCCAGAAGGGCCAATACACTCTTCAGGCCATTGGGGCCATCATCATTCCAAGTCTGGGTTACTAATTGATGGTTAGATGGACCAACAAAAATGAGTGTGTGCTCCTAGTGTGTCCAGCCTCCTCTTGGATCCTCAGATGCCTGAAGGATGATTCTAGCATCAGGTCCCCACCCTTTAAGGCCTTACACCACCCAAAACCATCCATAGTCAACTATCTGTGCACTTTTACCCATTAACTTATTGGGTACTTGCAACCCTTCAGTGGGTACATAAAATCAATACACTTATTTTATAGATGAAGTTATTCCCTTCTAGAATGACCCACATTTCAATAACATTTGATTAGGAAGACAAATATCCAATTATTGTGTTTAAATCTAAGAGTGGGGATTTTTCACTAGAAGAGTAAGAATTTAGAAAACAGTGTAAATCAATTATTTTCCGTGTACATATAAATTAAAGAAAGAGAAGTTTAACCTTGAATACCAAAAAAGGAGAGATTTTGAGGGATATTCTTTTTTTTTTTTTTAGTTTTTTTGTATATTTTTTCTTTTTCTTTTTTTCTATTTTTTATTTTAATTTTTTTAAATTTACATCCAAATTAGTTAGCATCTAGTGCAACAATGATTTCAGGAGTAGATTCCTTAATGCCCCTTACCCATTTAGCCCATCCCCCCTCCCAAAACCCCTCCAGCAACCCTCAGTTTGTTCTCCTCCATATTCATGAGTCTCTTCTGTTTTGTCCCCCTCCCTGTTTTTATATTATTTTTGTTTCCCTTCCCTTATGTTCATCTGTTTTGTCTCTTAAAGTCCTCAGATGAGTGAAGTCATATGATTTTTGTCTTTCTCTGACTGACTAATTTCACTTGGCATAATACCCTCCAGTTCCATCCACATAGTTGCAAATGGCAAGATTTCATTCTTTTTGATTGCCGAGTAGTACTCCATTGCGTATATATACCCCATCTTCTTTACCCATTCATCCATTGATGGACATTTGGGCTCTTTCCATACTTTGGCTATTGTTGATAGTGCTGCTATAAACATGGGGGTGCAGGTGTCCCTTCGAAACAGCACACCTGTATCCCTTGGATAAATGCCTAGTAGTGCAATTGCTGGGTCATAGGGTAGTTCTATTTTTAGTTTTTTGAGGAACCTCCATACAGTTTTCCAGAGTGGCTGCACCAGCTTGCATTCCCATTGAGGAATATCCTTGCCTGGCGGTTGCCACTGCTAGATTAGATGCTGAGCTATCCTACTTTTTAGGCTCTCAAGAAACAAGCTTCACAAATTATACCTCCCAACTCCTCCATCTCCATCTCTCTCTCTCCCTCATTTCCAGGAAGGGTTTAGCTTCAGTCTTGTCCAAAAGGAGAGGAATTACATTACCTACTAACTCTTCTCTTGGCCCAGGTATCCACACGGTACAATCAGGCTTAAATGAAGCCTCAAAACCCACGGATCTGTGCAATTATAGCAAGACAGAGGCTATGAACTTAAAAGCCCATTTCTCTCAAGAAATTTTACATTGTCTCGTTTTCCCACTTTAGCATTGCATTGAGAGAGGTAGGAAGTAAACATTACCCTGCAGGTGACCTGAGGACTCCCAAGGTGTGGCTAGTATCTGAAATGAGGGCAGTCTCATTCAGGACCATGCTCTTTAACTTGGGGAATTTGTGCCAGAATTGAATTTCAGTATACCAGTTGGTGTCAGCATACTTTCAAATTGTTATTACTTTTATAAGCTTCCTTTTATTGCTTAATTGGTATACTTTTCTATTTGTGAAAATTACTTGAGTATCTTGTGGTGCAATGGAACACATCATAATTTTTTTCCAATAAAATTAATGGAATTGTAAAAAATCTAACAGCTTTTAACTTAGTGGGAGGGTTTTTAGGAACAAATTAAAGTCATTAACAAGGGATAAGATTATTTAGAAAACCCATAATGAAGGACCCAAATGAGAAGCACTCATTGTCATGATTTGCTCCCTTGGTAATAAAGAAGCTAGAATACTCTGAAATCAGATAACAAACACTCCCGACTATGTAAAAAACTTTCAAGGAAGTTGTGTTTAAGGAGATTATCTACAAAAAAAGTTCTGTGTATGAATTCATTTTCACAAACCCTTTCCTGTGGTGATTGGCTGAATACGTCATCAGTGCTAGATGTCCACACTTAGTCTTCATGAATAGTCATAGAAGTTAATTAGCATCCAAGGAAGAACAGATGCACAATTGTCATCATAAAATGGAATTGTGGGTATGTTAAAAGAGAACACAAGGTAAACCAGACCCAGTCTATGAAATTCAGCTAATGAGATTGCCAAGAAACAGGTTCCATTTCTTATTTTGTGCTTTGATTGATTTGTCTATACCACCATGAATGTTTATCACTTTGTCAACTAGTCCTTTGGTGTGTAATTTCTTTATTATTTAGGAAATAAAACAAAACCTCCTTCAGCATTAATGTAATGAAATCTTATTATTTATAGGTAACTGTTAGGAGTTTTAGTAACCTACATATCTTTGGTTCCCTGGGTGAAGGCTTATTGATTTTTGTAGCGCCTGCTGTTAATGTTTGATGTTTGGTGATGGAGGCTCAGCTAATCTACACAGGGGAGCTGTTTACACGATCAGCGTAATTATTATCGGGTTGTATAATGTGCATGAGGCTACTGGTACTTACATTCTTACAACTTTATTAAACAAAATGGTTCTTTCCTTTCATTGCTACAACATCTGAAACCATAAACACACCTACAGGGATCCTTTTCTGAAACCCAGATGATACAGAGTAATAGGTTACAAAGTTAGCTCCTGAATTTGGACCTGTCCTAAACTGTGTTCAGAGAAACCATTGAGGCCCTGTATTACTGGGCCCAGAACCATGGTAATATACAAGCAGAAAGTAGGCATGATTTTTCTAAGATTGTCTGAAATAACAAAGATTTTACAATAAAACAGCTGAGTGGCAACCTGCTGCCTGTCCAAGAGAGCTGATCAAGGATATCAAAAGCACTGGTCAGGAGGAGTCACCCAGAGAGAGATGGGATGGTGAGGGTCCGAGGAAAGGAGTCCAGGGAAGTCACCAATGATATACATCCAAAAGTGAAGGCAATATTGGTCATTTTGGCCCAGAGCACAGCTTCCTTAAATGTGTCCTTTGAACTCTAGGGCTGGAGTCCACTTGATGTCCACACAAGCCACTTCCAAGGCCAGCAATGTTTCAGTCCTTGCTCCAAGATCAGTGGTTCTCAAACATACAGGCAAGCAGGGATCTCTTTCTAAGTAGATAGAAAGGTGTCCAGAGCAAAGGGCTAGTATCCAAAATCTATAAAGAGCTCACCAAACTCCACACCGAAAAACAAATAACCCAGTGAAGAAATGGGCAGAAAACATGAATAGACACTTCTCTAAAGAAGACATCCGGATGGCCAACAGGCACATGAAAAGATGCTCAACGTCACTCCTTATCAGGGAAATACAAATTAAAGCCACACTCAGATATCACCTCACACCAGTCAGAGTGGCCAAAATGAACAAATCAGGAGACTATAGATGCTGGAGAGGATGTGGAGAAACAAGAACCCTCTTGCACTGTTGGTGGGAATGCAAATTGGTGCAGCCACTATGGAAAACAGTGTGGAGGTTCCTCAGAAAATTAAAAATAGACCTACCCTATGACCCAGCAATAGCACTGCTAGGAATTTACCCAAGGGATACAGGAGTACTGATGCATAGGGGCACTTGTACCCCAATGTTTATAGCAGCACTCTCAACAATAGCCAAATTATGGAAAGAGCCTAAATGTCCATCAACTGATGAATGGATAAAGAAATTGTGGTTTATATACACAATGGAGTACTACATGGCAATAAGAAAGAATGAAATATGGCCCTTTGTAGCAACGTGGATGGAACTGGAGAGTGTGATGCTAAGTGAAATAAGCCATACAGAGAAAGACAGATACCATATGTTTTCACTCTTATGTGGATCCTGAGAAACTTAACAGAAACCCATGGGGGAGGGGAAGAAAAAAAAAAAAAAAGAGGTTAGAGTAGGAGAGAGCCAAAGCATAAGAGACTGTTAAAAACTGAGAACAAACTGAGGGTTGATGGGGGGTGGGAGGGAGGGGAGGGTGGGTGATGGGTATTGAGGAGGGCACCTTTTGGGATGAGGACTGGGTGTTGTATGGAAACCAATTTGACAATAAATTTCATATATTGGAAAAAAAAAAAAGTGTCCAGAGGCTAAGGGGACTAATGAGAACAATGGGGGCTGTGAGGGTGGGGGGGGCAGTGATGAACAGAAAAGGAGGGCACTGTGGTCCTACAGGCCTTCAATACATCTGTCAGGGAATCCAGCATTTGTTTATAGGAATCAGAAGGTCCAGTCTGGAAGCAGCTCAAGGGATTGGTCACCATTGACATACATAATGGGCTAAAATTAACAAAGGATTTTCAGTAAACACAAAAGTCAGTCCTGGTTTCTTTAAATTGTTTTCTAATTAACCAAATGACTCTAAACTGAGATACCAAATGATAGTTAGCCCATCTAGATTAAGCTTGTCACTTCCAATCTGAATTCTTTTAAAGCTTTGAAAGACAAAGGACACCTAGCACTAGCACAGGTAATAATCTAGTCCAATCTTTGGCTCCTATATAGCTTTGATTCCCATACACACATATATTCAGTGATATCAACAAATTGAGCCTTTAATTTTCTAAATTAACCCTTGAGAAACACCTAGTAGCTCAGCCTTCTCTTCCTTTTTCCTGTTTTCAACTTCTGTGGATATTAAAGAAATTCAAACACCTTGTTAAGCCCTTCTTAATTATACCACTAGAGGGGCGACTGGGTGGTTCAGTTGGTTGACCGTCCGACTTCAGCTCAGGTCACGATCTCGTGGTCTATGAGTTTGAGCCCCGCGTTGGGCTCTGGGCTGATGGCTCAGAGCCTGGAGCCTACTTCCAATTCTGTGTCTCCCTCTCTCTCTGCCCCTCCCCCATTCATGCTCTGTCTCTGTCTCAAAAATAAATAAATGTTAAAAAAAAATTTAATTATACCACTAGAAGAGCTTTGTTTTGCCCACCTAAAAGTCCAAATCTCTAAGGCGCTAAGGCTTAAGGATAGTTTTCAAAACAAACTATGTCCTAGGCAGAAGTTATGCAAAGCAGACCATTTTAAAACTGTCAGGGGCATTAGCCATGCAGGTAGTTGTCCAAGCATATGGTCTCTGGTCTCTGTGTAATGGTAAAAAAAAGCGCCCATAAAAAGTAAAGACACACTGATACCCAACCAAATTACAATCATTACCAAACCTGCTCATTCACTGATTCATTCAACAAATTTTTACTGCATGCCTGCCCTGTGAAATGTGCCATGTCAGGCACTGTCAGAATCTAGAGGGAGTGGAATTAATTCAGAGAAAACCAGAGATGGCTTAAATTATGTCCTATGAGGGACAGTTGAAATAATCACAAATTAACCTAAAATAAAAAATTCTGGGAGAACATAAGAGCTCCCATACTGAACTTTTTTTTTTTTCTTGCAGAAAAGAGATTAGACTTGTTTTGCACAGCACCACATAGAATTAATATCAATGGGTGGAAATCAATGGAACCAATCATAGCAAAGCTAAGAAAGAACTTGCCACCACAGCAATCTAAAAATAGAATGAACTGTTTGGGAAGGGGCAGGAGCCTCACTGGCAATACTGGTACCTGGGGCACTATATACTGCAGTAGTCACTGGATTCTCCCCCCTTAAATAAATCTTAAATCTGAATGCTTCAAATCAAATCACCCAAAGGCAATCACTGCTAATATGCTGGTATGTTTCCTTCCTTTTTTTCTGTGCATTTTTTAACATATTGAAATCGTACCACATATATAATTTCCCACTTTGTATTGAAAATTATTTCTCTAGGCTATTTTGGTAAACTAAAATTTACCAAAGCTTTTCATAATTGTTGGACATTTAGAACTTAATGATTAGAGCAGTTCTGGAGATACTCTACTTGGTTTGAACCTCACTGACTATACTATCTTGGTAAATTTACTTACTCTTTTTGCCTCAGTTGCCTTATTTGCAAAATAGGGATTATACCTCACATTGTATTAAAGCAGCTAATTCCAATAAAGCACTAAGAACAGAGCCTGGCACAAAACATGAACTTGAAAATTTTACCAATTATGTAAAAATCTGTAGAGAAAAACTGTGAAAGATTTTGACATGGACCAAAAGTTTGTTGGGTGTCTTTCAAGGAAATTAAAGCTTTTGTCTAGCAGTCTTGGAGTGAGGGATTCTGAGCCTGTGTCCACAACTTTGAAAGTTGCATATAAATTATACTTGCCCATAGACAAGTTCTAATATTGTTTGATGGATAGTTGACTTCCTCTCGTTAAAAAAGCCAGTTTTACATTTATTTGTAAGTTTATTTCAACACCCACTAGTGATGTTTTGAATTCTTTGAATGTACTGAAACAGTTTACTGGTTTCAGTAATGAGCTAAGTAAAATCCTTGATAGGTTCTTTGACAGGTCCCATTTAGATCTAATTTAGTAAGTCAAGGGACTCAAACCTAAAAATACATTCTGTACGCTCCATTGGTTGTTTGGACCTCTCTCATAGGATCTACATTTTGCCATTGACATTATTGAGCTTTTACTAGGTTATTTCTTCAAAGACCTACTATTAATATATAAGGCACCTATTACGTGCTGTGGTAAATATGGAAATAGTCCCTGCCTTTATGTAATGGTCTTTGGGGAAGAGTATGTAGTGGGCATTGAGAGAATTAGCTTTGACATCAAAGAGCCTCAAGTTCTAGTCCAGAATTCATCCCTTTCTTACTTGGGGAGACTCAGGGAAAATTACTTTCCTAAGCCTCAGTTTCCTCAGCTGTGTAATGGGCACGTGCATGAAATAGTCGTCAGACACTTGAGAAAAATAGCGCGCACACAGCACTTCACATATCTAGCACATACATTTAAATCTTAAAACAGTAAGTTATCCAACCTCTAGCAGAGAAGCCAGACTACTTGTTCACACCAAGCCTTCCCACTCACTCCCACCACATACACATGGCCAGGAACGTCTAGGATATGTTCCCTTAGCCAATGCTACGTACATGAGCATTTACACAGCGCCATCCCACTAGACTGGAGTTTAGTTCACCCAGGAGTCTCATAATCAAACTCTTCTCACCACCTCATTTGCCTCAATCACTAGATGTAGGAGCCTATCTCATCTTCACCTCAAATTTTTACATTTGCTCAGCTAACACAGGTCCTCACCGTCGTTAACACCAGCTCCATTCCATTACCAGAAACTTTCCTACATCTTCAAGCTCTTCTCCCAATATTCTACCTCCTTGATGTTTAACATCTGGCTCTTCCCTAGACATTTGATCTGCATTAACTGCAGTTTAACTCATACTTCTAGGCCTCAAAAGTTAGGGGTAGAGATGGATTTCCTATAAAGTTCATGAAAGTTAAGCTTCAGTTGTCCCCAACTTCCATGACCCCCTACAACAGCATGGTTGTCATTTTTGAAAATCAATTAAGATGCTTTTTCCACTCATTTCTAGTCACATTTCCCCTCCTCTGAGATGATCTGTTAACCGGTTAATCAGAAGCACTTAGCTGATCACTCCCTCCTTGTCTTCTAGTATGCCACTATCTAGGTTCTCCTTCAGTCTGCTTTACTCATCTTCCCACCTGTCCCTAGAGTAACCCAGAACAGTCCTCTTCACTTATTCCCTAGATTTTAGGAATTGATCTTTCACTAAAAAAGATCCCAAAATAGTAGCTATTATTCACACTCTGGGGATAACAGAAGCTGTATTACCAGTCCCAAGTAGTCATGGATTCCAGAGGAATGTGTACAAATAAATGCTTACCTCCTTGGGAGCTCCATATGCTAAGAAGCACTCAAGTTACCATGCCCCAAACTTGTTTTTTCAGTCCTCGCCTAGTAGCAACTATAACCTTCCAGTTGCTCAGGCCAAAGCTCTTGGAATCATTCTTTATTTTGTATCCCCCACATCCATTCCTTCAACAAATCCTGTCATCTTCCTCTTCAGAGGCCATTTGTTTGTAGACTACCTCAACCACACTCCCTTTTATCCTAGCCCTAGCTAAGATCCTTGCCTAAACTATCCCAACAGACAGGCTTCCCTCCTTCCACCCTTGCCCCACTAAAGTATTTTGCTCACAAGACCCATTCGGTGAACTTTTAAACACTGGTCCCTTCCACATACAAATATTTGAGAAACTTACAAACTTTTATCCATGAATTACTCCAAAAGCTAAGACTGCCACCTCTCCACCTCCAGGAAATTCCTAGAACAGGGGTTTCCTCAAAAACATATTTCAACACTTTTACTTCTACTGCCCTAGCTCACTATAGCAAATCAATTACTTCTGAGACAGTTGCCCAGGTTACATGTTGAATGCTCCTACATATAGAAGTCGCTTTATGTAACAAAAAGTTTTCTGAAGTGTAAAAACAACACTGGCATTTTTTCCCAGATTTCAGCACGGGTACTTTTACATAACTGAGGGAAATTAAGCCACATATTTTGAAGATGAACACATTGAGATACATTTTAAAATAGGGCATTTTAAATAGCACACTTTAGAAAGACTTCTATAATCAATTGACCATTCCATTCACATTAAAACACTCATAATTGAAGTATTTTTATTTTATGTACAATGAGTTGGCATTAAGATAGGTTATCTTGGATATCTTCAGTTAAGGTAGGGATCTTGGATGACCCATTCAAGGAAGTTCACTTAATCCAACTGAAAAAAAAAAAAAAAGGAAATTAATTCAAAATGTTTAAGTATCCTATTTTATTCTCACAAACACCAGCTCATTTTAGAAAAATGAGGTTTAAGCTGGATATGACCCACCCAAACTAGTTACCAAGATCGCAGTATTTACTGAATGCTCACAAGCCATTCCACAAACCACAACAATTATATATTTTAGACTGTAAACTTCAGTATTGGTATTCTCACTTCTTCCCTCAGTTTCCCACTAGGAAAATACTAATACATAAAATGATCTTTACCAAAACCTCTCGATGGTTATTAAGTAGGGAACTAATTACGCAGCTAACGTTTTGGTACTGTGTGCCAGAAACTACTATAGGAGGCATTCATACACTCATTTAATCTTAACCTGAGAAACTGAGGACACAAAGTTAGCTTCAAGGTCTGAGTCCATTCTCATCAGGGACACACTCACCACCTCCCACTAAGTAAGACATACAAACTTCCACACTGTAACAGCAAGCATATACTTGTTCTTTGGTCAAAATTAAAAGTCTAAGCTTAAGATACTTTGTGTCTGCCAGAGATCACACATTAATGCCAATGACTGTTAACGTATCCCAGAGACAATGAAGTAGTTTTCCCCATGGGAGGGGAGGGGGACACTAGCACGAAGAATCAAGACAGCTCCATATAAACATATACAAATTTTGCAACAACCTTGCCGTTTATTTTTCTCAGGCAGACACTGAACTTCATGACCCTGGACCAACGTCATAGGACTATTAAAAAGCAGCCTTCTGTCTGAATCCTAACAAAATTTATCTGGCCCCAATCCTCAAGCTCATTCCAGTACATGATACTATTCAACATTTCAGGGCAGGAGGCAACACATGTATTTTGCTGGAAAAAAATGTCTGGGTAAGACTAAAGAGATCTAAAACTAAAAAGAACTAAAACCACTTTCAGTAGTTTCTGAAAAAGCAAGTAATTTCATCCACTATAATGCATGGCACTGGTCAATCGGAGTCAGACCGTTTATAAAGTCTACATGGTCCTATCCCATTGACCTAACTACTACAACTATTTTAGCAGGGTCATCCGTCACCAAAAAAAGCCCGGCTCACAGCCAAGACAAAGAGGAAAACGGTGTTGATCGCAAGCTCACTGTAAGGAAATATGTGAACGTTCTCCGCTCACAAAACACGAGTATGGCATCCGCTGCCGCGTACCTTAATGAAGCCTATATCCTTCGCGTATTGACGGAAACACTGGCGGCACATGTTGAGGCCGTATTTCCGGATCAGACCGTGCCGGTTTGAGCAGACGCGGCTGTAAGAAAAGAGATGGCGCTACTGTTGGCCACAGAAATAAAAGGATTCCGTACTCTGGGGCCACCACCCGCACCGCCCGTCTTCCCCGACCCGTCAGAGGCCCGTAATGGCGGCAGGCACAGCTCTAGAGTCGCTCTGCCCCTCACGCGCCGCCTGCAGGCTCCACTACATTAGAGTTCTGGCCGCGTCACATGCCAGCGCAACCCTTCCTAACATCACATTCTGTTTCTCACCAAGAACGAGAACCCTGGCCAAATTTCCTCGGATGGCTCCAGTAGAGCTGCTGGTGACCCATCTTGCTCTCCCGGACGCAACGAGGCAAAAGGAAAGAGCTCGCAAACGCATGCGCTCTTCAAATGTTTGAGACAGTTTACCCAGAATGCAGTGCTGACAAATGACGCGAATGCTATGCGGCCACGCTGTTAACAGAAAGGTCTTGGAAACAATCCAAGCCGGCACAGCTGATGACGTCACCGCACCGCAACCTCTAGTATCATTTTGCGCTGCCTCCGAGCGCCGGGCGCGGTGGCGCGCGCCTGTAGTCCCAGCTACTCGGGAGGCTGAGGCAGGAGGATCG
Source organism: Lynx canadensis (assembly GCF_007474595.2). NCBI lineage: Eukaryota > Metazoa > Chordata > Mammalia > Carnivora > Felidae > Lynx > Lynx canadensis. The sequence continues at coordinate 97,359,190 of NC_044308.2, forward strand.
CTTGAGCCCAGGAGTTCTGGGCTGTAGTGCGCTATGCCGATCGGGTGTCCGCACTAAGTTCGGCATCAATATGGTGACCTCCCGGGAGCGGGGGACCACCAGGTTGCCTAAGGAGGGGTGAACCGGCCCAGGTCGGAAACGGAGCAGGTCAAAACTCCCGTGCTGATCAGTAGTGGGATCGCGCCTGTGAATAGCCACTGCACTCCAGCCTGGGCAACATAGCGAGACCCCGTCTCTTTTGAGGCCCCTGAGGAATGAATTTTAAACTCTTAAAAATGTGGACAATTTCATAATCTAAACATCTTTTCATAGCCCGAGCCACTTACATCTCTAAAATTAAAATTTTACCCTTGGAAACACGATTTTTGCCTCAACTCAGCACTGACACCTACTGGGACAAATTAATAAAATAACTTAAAGTCAGCTGTAATAATTAAGAGTCAACAGTAGGAGTTTCTGTTTTGTTGAACAGAATACGTTTTCAAAGCGATTTCTTATTTTTTAATTGACACACCCTAGTTTTTTAATGGACACATCTACACCAGCTCAGAAAAATGATGAAAGGCTTGGTGTGTTTGATATTTAAATGTAGTTAAATTTAAAATGAGAAGTAAATGCACAATGTACGTTACTTTGACCAGATGATTTGGTTACAACTACAAAAAAAAAAAAAAATGCCCTCTGAAAATCTGCTGGAAGATGTCTAAATTCCACAAGGACATTTATAATGTCTCTAGATAAAACTTAACTGTATATGGCTCTGAAAGCTTTGATTTATAAAATGTACCACAGGGTGAAATAATCTAACAACATTTTACACATGAACTTTTATACTGAAAGTGAAAAATACAATGCTTCTCCAAGGCATGGTATGTCAAGATTCTGGTAGGGCACCCCTCCCAACCATTAAATTAGGTACTTTGGTACATGATGAAGGAAGAGACAAATCCAAAATTTAAAAACCAGATGTGACTTGATTCCTGCCCTTAAAACTTGCAGATGTAGGGAGGAAAACAGGATTATCTCAAAGAGCCCTTCCTTATATTTTCAGATTGTGTGACTCAGTGACCTGTGTACAACTAAGTAAGCAGAACTTTCTGTATCCAATGGTGGGTATGCTTGTGGTGTACAAGAGGAGCAAAGAAGAGAGAAATTAATTCTAGCTTGAGGTATATTTAAGAGGCCTTTGATGTAAGCCTTGAAGAGTGGGATTTATACAGGCAGCACTAGATGAAAGGGAATGCCTAGTGAGAAGAAGAGTTTGAGCCAAAGAATGGAGTTGGGGAAGGTGAACAACCTTGTGTAACTGGAGTTGAGGATGCACAAAAAACCTAGTGATAGGTAACATAGAAAAGGTATTTGGTCATAAAGCCTGATTGAAAAGGGCCCAATGTCAAACTTCTATGATTTTCCTAGAGTTTGTATCAATCACTGGTGTGTAGTTTCCAAAATCACGGGCTTCTCGAAAATTAATCGAACATTGCCCCAACTATAGCTTTCCCAGACATTTCCTAGCTGGTCTACATAATTTTTAAATGATTAAAATGCTTCAGAGATCAATTCCATAAATATTCAACACTTTGGTATAGAATCCTTTGGGCCTAAAGAAGTGTGAACTCATTTAAAAGCAAAAAGGAAAGGATAAATAAGCAAGAAACAATTAGTTACACTTGAACAGTCTGCTATACTATCTTGATATTCAAGTAGTTCTTAATGTTGAAGCCGGTGCTCACTGGCCACTCCAAAAATCATAGAGCCCGCAAGAATTATGCTAAATCTACCCTGCCTGCGCTCTACAAATGGCATGACAAAGCCTGTATGACAGCACAACAATTTATAACATGGCTTACTGAATATTTTAAGCCCACAATTGAGACCTCTGCTCAGAAAAAAGGATTCCTTTCAAAACATGACTGCTCATTGACAACGCCCCTGTTCATCCAAGAGCTCTGATGGAGATGTACAATGAGATTAATAGTTGTTTTCATGGCTGATAACACGGCATTCATCCTGCAGCCCGTGGATCAAGGAATCATTCCAAATTTCAAGTCGTTTTATTTAAGAAATCCATTTTGTAAGGTATGGCTACCATACATAATGATTCCTCCATTGGATCTGGGGAAAGTGAATTGAAACCTCTTGGAAAGATTCGCCATTCTAGATGCCATTAAGAACATTTGTAGGGGCGCCTGGGTGGCGCAGTCGGTTAAGCGTCCGACTTCAGCCAGGTCACGATCTCGCGGTCCGTGGGTTCGAGCCCCGCGTCGGGCTCTGGGCTGATGGCTCAGAGCCTGGAGCCTGTTTCTGATTCTGTGTCTCCCTCTCTCTCTGCCCCTCCCCCGTTCATGCTCTGTCTCTCTCTGTCCCAAAAATAAATAAAAAACGTTGAAAAAAAATTAAAAAAAAAAAAGAACATTTGTGATTTATGGGAAGAGGTCAAAATATCAACATGAACAGGAGTTTGGAAGAAGTTGATTCCAACCTTCATGGATGATTTTGAGGGTCCAAGATGTGAGTGGAGGATGTTACTGCAGATGTGCTTGAAATAATAAGAGAGCTAGAATTAGAAGTGGAGCCTGAATATGGGACTGAATTGCTGCAATCTCATGAGAAAACTTGAACAGATGAGGAATTGCTTCTTATAGATGAGCAAAGAAAGTTGTTCCTTAGGATGGAATCTACTCCTATTAAAAATGCTGTGAAGAAACAAAACAAGAGAATATATGGCAAAGGGAGGGGGTAGAGAAGTGAGGGAAATAAACCACAAGAGACTTTTAATGATAGAAAACAAACTATAGATTGATGGAGGGAGGTGGGCGGGAGATGGGCTAGATATGTGTTGGGTATTAAGGAGGGCACTTTTGATGAGCACTGGGTGTTGTATGTAAATGATGAGTCACTTAAACCAATATTGCACTATATGTTAAGCAAAATTTAAATTTAAAAAAATTTTTAAAAGATACTGTGAAGGTTGTGTAAATGACAACAAAGGATTTAGAATGTTATATAACCTAAGTTAATAAAGCAGCAGGAGGGTTTGAGAGGATTGACTCCAGTTTTGGAAGAAGTTCTACCATGGGTAAAACTCTATCAAACGGTATCACATGCCACAGAGAAATTTTTCATGAAAAAAAGAATCAAATGATGTGGTAAATTTCACTGTGGTCTTATTTTAAAAAATTGCCACAGTCACCCCAACCTTTAGCAGCCACCAACCACCCTGATCAGTCAGCAACCACCAACACTGAGGTAAAAACTTCCAAAAGCAAGTGTCCCTGAGTGGCTCAGTCTGTTAAGTGCCTGACCTTGGCTCAGGTTATGATCTCACAGTTTGTGGGTTTGAGCCCTCATCAGGCTCTGTGCTGACAACTTGGAGCCTGCTTTGGAGTCTGTGTCTCCTTCTCTCTCTGCCCCTCCCCCAATTGTGCTCTGTCTCTCAAAAATAAATAAATGTAAAAAAAGAAACTTATTTAAAAAGGAACTTCCAAAAGCAAAAAGATTACAACTCACTGAAAGCTCAGATGATGGGTAGCATTTTTTCTTTGCTATAAAGTATTTTTTTAATTATGTACATTTTTTGGACATAATGCCATTGCACACTTAATAGACTACAGGATAGTGTAAACATGACTTTTATATGCACTGGGAAACCAAAAAATTCCTTTGACTCTCTTTATTGTGGTATTTGCTTTATGTCAGTGCTCTGGAACTTAACCCTCAATATTAACAAGGAATACCTCTATCTGTTTCCCCACAATCTTCCTACAATGTATATTAGCAAACTTCTTTATGTTTGTCCTTCTGCTAGCCTAAAAATGGTAAGTATTGCTTCAGTCTGAATTTTGATGAGGCAGAGCATGTTTTCCTATGTTTATAAGCCAGCCATGTGTATTTGGGAATTTCTCCTTTGAGCCCACAGGCCACTTTCTTAAAGTATTGCTGATGTGTAGTTTATATATTAGTAAAGCTTATGCAGAAGAAAATGAGCACTTTGACCTTTGTATTAGTTGCAAAGTTATTTTATATTGACCATAACCCCAGATTCTTAGTAATTACTTTGTTTCTGGTATATCCTTCCATGCAGAACATTTACATTTTATGTATTAAAATTTGTCAACTTGGGGTTATGTGGGTGGCTCAGTCAGTTGAGTGTCTGACTTCGGCTGAGGTCATGATCTCGTGGTTTGTGAAAGCCCACGTCGGGCTCTGTGCTGACAGCTCAGAGCGTGAAGCCTGTTTCAGATTCTGTGTCTCCCTCTCTTTCTCTGCCCCTCTCCCTTTCATGCTCTGTCTCTGTCTCAAAAATAAATAAACGTTAAAAAAACTGTTTTAATTTGTCAACTTGTTACATTACTTTTTTAGGTAGTGTCAAAATTCTAAAAAACTTCTGTGTTTTCATGTAGCACTTTTACATTTTCAGTGTTTAAGTCTTGGATCCACCTAAAATTTATTTCACTGTTCTCTAGGAGTGAAAGAGAAAGCAAGCTTCCTTCCCTTGCAAATGGCTACTTCCTTTCTCCAACACAAACAATGGTAATTGAATGCACATTAGTCTGTGAGCTTGCTCTATTTTAGCACAATGCCAGCTCTCATAAATATTTGTTACATGAATAAGTGAATAGCATACATTCATTTACATATTCATTCTTTCTACAAATATGCACTGAGTACTTACTATATGTGAACACTATGCTAGGTCTTGCATGTAACAGTAGTGACTCAGAACCCAAGGAGCTTGTAGTCTAGAGGTGAGGCTAGGCATTAAATAAGTAATCATATAGCAATATTTTGGACAAGATAATCTAAGATTCTTCTTGAAGCGAACACCCAAAAGTGCTAGATGAAATATCATGTATTCCAAAATGCTGAGTTGAGCTTCCAGGAATCCCAAAGAGCTGGTGCTAAGCAGGAACTGAAAACCACAGAAACTGCCCTGGGGAGATTTGTCCAGCTAAGTAATAGGGACTAGATTCCAAAGGGAACAAGAAACAAGCCTTTGCACAACTGTATTTAATTAAATTGCAAAGAGTGGAAATCCATGAAGGTTTGCGGGGAGAATTAAGTACAAGATAGGTGACAAGTCCTAGCACTAACACTCTCTAGAGGTAGTGAGCAAATCCCTTTACTCTTTTCAGCCTCTCTTCCTTTTGTGTAAAATAAGAGAATTGAATTAGAATATGTGTAAAGTATGTCTCAGCTGTAAAAGTTTAGGATTCTGTGATAGGAGACCCCCTAAAATAATTTAATTTGGCAGTAGTGTAGATGGTGGATTATTGCATTAGCCTTTCAAGTGATCCCTGCCTCTAGGCTTGCTCTACCTCCTAAGTAATCTCTTTAGTGACCACAGTAACCTTTTCTAAACGGTGTGAATTTTATCCCCTGTTGAAAATGTTCAAGTTTCCCAGAACCTTCAGGCTAAAGTTCAAAGGCCTTGGTTTAGCAAACAAATTCTTTTCAACATCTGGCTACTTTATACTCCTCTAATGTCTTACATGTATCCAATTGTGGTACAATTGTTGGTTTGCTTGTCTCTCCTAAACACTGTAAAATCATCTCTGCCTTCTAAACATCTAACATAGGTACTGACATACAGCAAGAACACCATAAATATTAAATAAAGGAATACATTTTGAAGACAGAAGACCTGGTAAGTTTAGGAATATCTCTGGAGGGAAGTAATGCAGCTTTCAACTGACATGGTACCACTAACAAGGGAAAAATGGGTAGTAATTAGGAAATCATAGTGGAAACACAACTTATAAGATGTAATTACAGAGCATCAACAGGGACAAGGTAGCACTATACAGGTCTAATGCTTAAGTGTATATTTGTTAACTATTTAGCTTTATTTAATTTAGTTGAAGTTTATGGTTAAAAAACCAACTCGAAGATCTGGTCCCAATGTGCCAGAACAGCCAAGTCTACACTGTCCACAGATGGTGACCTCACTGTTTGTTTAATAGTATGATACGACTATGATTTACCAGTTTGAACCTAAATGAGCCATAAACCTAAGGGAGTAAAGTTTACTACGGGTACAAATGAAGGGGAAAGTCCGAGATTCAATTAATTAACTGTTGAATGCTTGTTATGCACTGGAAACTCAGTGAAATAAAAGAAATGAAAGGTAAGTTTAAGTGCAATTGAATTTTCAGACTCCAGAAAAGGAGAACAAGATGTTAGAGACAGCCAGTGGAAACTGAACAGGGTTTTGAAAGATTAATAGGGTTAATTAGTATGAACAAAACAAAAAGGAGAGAATGAGTGTAGTATGTAGGCCAGGCAGAAAAGGAATCAATTTCACAGAAGAAAATTGATCTAGATGTTATTTCTCTGATTCCTTTTGTCAAAAACTGTAGCCCACTTTAAAATGTCTTGTATTTCCATGTTCAGTCAGTCTGCAATTCAAACTAGCTTGAGCTAATTAAAGGTAGAGGAGGTCAACAGGCAGATTCTATTTGTATGGTGGTAAAGACAGAAGTGTGGATGGGTAATCAAAGAATCTTTTCTATTTTTTTTAAGACTTTAAGTAATCTCTACACCCAACATAGAGTTCAAACTTACAACGCTGAGATCAAGAGTCACTCGCTCCACGAACCGAGCCGGCCAGGCACCCCTAAAGAATATTTTGCTTGGTAAACAGTCCAAGAAGACCAAAATAAACACCAGATCCAAGTATTTCAGCTATTAAAAATGAGGGAACTAAGGTGAAGATGTTGGGGGGAGGTGGAGGTGGGAGTTAAGATCCCAAAAACTGATATATGTTTATTTTACTTTCAAGCCACTATTATTTTATGTAATCTTATTTAATAAGATAATCTTATTTAAATATTTAGGGAAGCACACGCCATATTTGAGAATCTGGCAATTAGGAAGATACGTTTTTGGCAATACAAACCATTGTCCTACTCTGAAATCACCTTGGAACTGTTAAGTAACTTTCATATATTTAGATTATTTAACATTTACTGAATTCACTGAATCCGTGTTTCAACAACCCAGGTAACACCAAATAGAGGGTTGAGGCTTTGTTGTTGTAGTCTTGTTTTTTGTACATTTCTATTCTAATCAAAATTACATTGGTTTACACATGTAAGATTTCCCCACCTCCCAACCGTTCTTGGAAGTTCAGAGTATATTTATCGTACTTGTAATGCTTTAGGCTGGCGTTTTATTATTTTCTTCTATATTATTATCCACTCAAAGAACAAAAGTGGGTAATTCTTGAAGTCTGTCTTTGAAAACTCTAAGGTGTGTTTGGCTTATTGTATGTTTTCACTGGCCACATAATTAACTGTTACTAAACGAGGAGCCGTGTTTTCATGCTCTCCATTCAAGAATACTAAATAGAAAAAAAAGAAACGTAATGTTTTATTCATTACTAATTTTTAGGAACCAGTTACGTTTTTCAGAATGAGAATCAACAGATAACACTTCAGGTTCAACACCTTGTAAACAGGGACTCACACCTAATTAAGGATAAATCATATTGTCATAATTGAATTGAAAATCCGTATTTCTGTAAGCCATTTCACATTTGCAAAAGTACCGCTCAAACAAAATGAATGTTTGATAAAAGACTGGGATTAGGATGAGGCGAGAGAGGCGTCGAGGGCACAAAATTTAAGGAGAAAGGACTGTGCTCTCAGGGAAGCACACGCCATTTTTGAGAGCGCCTCCTTAAATAAGATGTGCGCCCCGGGCGCCTCCCTCCACCAAGAAATGTAGAGCCGGAGGTGCTTATAGGGTCTGGATAGTCTCTCCCAGTGTCAGATGTTAAACCAGTCACTCTATCCAACCTAACAGCGGTTACAAAGCGGGAACCTGTTCAACAGAAATTGCCAAGTCAAATATTGTCCCATCAAATTCCGTTCTGACGTGACAGGTGTTGCCTCCGGGGGGGGGCCACCCAAACCAAAACAAACACCAGCCCATCAGCACCGGGACATGCTGGCCCCGGCTGGCATTGGGCAACTCCCCAGTTCCGAAGCTATATAGGGAAGCGGACTTTCCCTTTTAACACAGGGATACCGGTTTAGCGACCCAACAGGTGCAGGAAACGCGTTAAGTTGAACCGCGGAAAACAGAGCTCCGCCCCCAACAATAACCACCTGTGCCTCCAGCCGCAAGCGTTCCCGGGAAAGGACGTTGCGGCCTCGCCAGTCGCCGGCTCGGGAGATGCGAGCCAAGTCCTCAAGGGGCCGGTATCCGCGCTCCACCGACCCGCAACCACAGTGAGGACTCGGCCCTGCAAGTGAAAGGGGAGGCCGTCCTCCCCGCAGACCCATAGAGCCACTGTACTGAGAAAACCCGAGCTGTTGGCACTCCGAGCAGGCAGGCATATCCGGGGACAGCCCGCATGCTCGAGGACCCCGGCGGCGGCGCTGCGCGGCGGGAAGGGGGCAGTTTCAAAGCCGAGTTGTGGAGCTCTTGCCGCGGCTGGCGCAAAATGAAGCTGCACTGCGAGGTCGAGGTAGTCAGTCGGCACTTGCCGGCTTTGGGAATGAGGAACCGGGGCAAGGGCATCCGGGCGGTGTTGAGCCTCTGTCAGCAGACGGCCGGGAGTCGGCCGCGGCCTCGGGCTGGAGGCGAGCGAGGCGGCCCGCTCCCTACCTGCCTGGTCATCTGCACCCTGAGGGACAAGCGCGGGACCCGCTATGAGGTGCGTGGACCGAACAGGCCCTGCCTCGGGAGTCAGCCCCGAGCTCTTCCCCTTCGAGCCTCGCGCGTTCCAGAGGCTGGAGCCTGTCTGTGGGGTACCAGCGCCCCATCACCACCCCCAGTCCTGGGCGTCTCCCTGTGGACCCGAAAGAGAAAAGCTTTTGAGAGCGCACCTTCTCCTTATTTTTCTTTCCCGTTCCTTTGGCTTCAAATTGACAGCGTTTCTGTTTAGCAGTAGGTGGCATCCCTGCTGTCTTAAAGCCTCTGGAAATTCGGCCTGCATGAAACTAATCTTTAAATGGAATAGCAATCTACTTTGGGGGAACAGTAAAATAATTGCACTTTTGTTCAATAAATTATTTTCTCCCATGGTATATTCGCTAGCTTTTTTTTTTTTTTTTTTTAAGGCTTTAAGTGATGAAGGATAGTATCCAGGATCGCTAGACCAGATTAGTACAGTAGTAAAGCAGTAGTGCTTTGGGTTGCATCTTGATATTTGTACTAATGTTATTGCTCACTGCATCTTTCTTTTCCTTTCCTTTTCCTTCCTTCCTTCAAATGTTTTATTTCCTAAGACTTGACTTTCTAGGACCAGGGCTTTTTCTCATCTGTCTAGCAGTAGTAAACTCTAGAAGCTGTTGAAAGTTGAAATAGAATTTCCAAAGCACAGGTTTTATAAAATCCTTTTTCCCTCATTTCACCAGGTACTATGTTATTTTGTCAGAATGACTGGAATACCCCTGTGTCTACTGTAAGTAAAGTCGAGGGGGCAACTCATCTCCCACCCTTGCATCTGACTCTTCACTGGACTTTATACAGTTTCTAGGATTATTTCCCTTAGTGTTGTATTCCACAGTGTATACTCAAAGGTTGAGGAAAGGGGGCATTACCATCTTATTCAGAGACACTTAACATTTGATATAAGCAGTTGAAAGTGTAATTTCCCCCTCTTGTGGAATCAACTCCTATAAAATTTTCAACTTGAAAGGACTTTAGCAATCACCCAACATTCTATAGGTTAGAAAACTGTAAGGTGACAAGCAAGCTCATAGCAAGAATTGGGTCTCCCTTTTTTTTTCTTCCATTGTCTTCCCCAAACCCTCTTTCATGGTCAGTTCAGGTTCTATTTTAAGTCTGTAATGATCGCCCTTAAAACTTCTGCATTAATAATTGCAGGTGGTAACCCTCATCAGAATTTTATTGTGAACAGTGAGTTGAAGACTTGATTTGGTCACTGTCCTTCCAACACTAGAAAGGAAATAGAAACCAGTGCTTACATTACAAGGTGGACTATGTAAGTGCTATAATAAAGGTAGAAGTAGAGCAGAATCAAAAAACGAAATGAATTCTGATTATAGGGGCTTGAGAAAGTTTTGTAGAAGAGGTGGTGCCACAGGGTTTGGGACATAGTAGGTGCCCAATAAACATTTCTTGGATGAATTAAAGTGGTGTTGGTCCTGAGCCTTGAAGACTAGGTATTAGTGCTAAGTGTGGGAAGTACCTTGGGGATCTTTCTTATACCAACTTTTCTGCCCCATGATTCAGCTGCTGCCTATCTCACTGTGATTTGCAAATCTGTATCTTTAGCTAGTCCTCTCCCTTAACTTGCAACTTGAATCTTAGTTGGAAATCTTCACTTGGATGTGTTGTAGCATTTCAAACTCAAAATATCTAAAAGTTAATTTTCTTTGCCACCCCGAAACCTACTTTTCTGATCATGTTCTGCAACTCATTAAATATTCTGCTCTATCCAGAAACCTTAAGGTTTTTGCATCCCCATGTAATATATTTTTGAATCCTTAAAATTCTACCTCCTAGGACCCTTTCAGATTTTCATACCTCCTTCCATCCCAGCTGCAGTCTAAACCACCAGAATCCCTTGTCTGGCTAGTCTCTTAAAAGATGCATCCCCACATGTATTATTGAATCCTTACAATTCTACTTCCTAGGATTCTTTCAGATTTTCATACCTCCTTCCATCCCAGCTGCAGTCGAAACCACCAGAATCCCTTGTCTGGCTAGGTCTCTTAAAAGATATCCCTATGTCTCTACCAACCTCATCCCATTCTCCCCTCCCCCAAAGTTCATTCTTACACTGTGGTTAAAGGGAACTTCCCAAATCCCAGATCTAGGATGCCTGGGTGGCCCAGTAGGTTAAGCATCCAACTCTTGATTTTGGCTCAGGTCATGATCTCATGGTTTGTGACACCAAGCCCCACCAAGCTGATAGCACAGAGCCAGCTTGGGATTTCCCCCCACCCCTCTCTCTCAAAGTAAATATATTTTTTTTAACGTAGGTGTAACTATGTTCCCAGCTTCAGGTCACTCAGTAGATATCATTTTCAGAATAAAATCCAAAATTCTTGACATGGTCTGCAAGATCTTTCACCATGCAATCCCTGTTTGCCTTTCCTGACTCACCTGCCTCTTTTTCCTGGATCCTTCAGCCATACTTCTTTCACCTCCTTGGAGCTGCCAAGCCCTCTTGCCTTGAAGGCTTTGCACACATTTTTCCTTATTGGTATGCTATTCTCTCTCTCTTCTCCCACTATCTTCATTTGCCCGACATCTCCTAATCCTTCAGTTCTCATCTTTAAGGTCACTTTCATATTCCTTTGCTACATAAGATCTTAGAGCAGTCTATACTTCCCTTATCTTAATATTTGTTATGTTTGTAACTACCTACTTAATAATTGTCTCTCATCAGACTGACAGCTTTATAAACATAATTACTATGTTGGTCTTATTCAAAACTATTGTTTCAAGCCCCCTATCATAGTACATGGTACAGAGTGGCTTCTCAATACATTGTTGTTGAAGTCTAAAACAGAAACATCAGTCATTAAAAATTTTTGAGCACCTATTATGTGTCAGTCACTGTTGTAGCTCCGTGGATACAATAGTGAACAAAGGAGACATGATTCCTACTTTCATGGCGTTTATAATCTTGTGGGAGGTGTGTCCACCCAAGACTAATGGACTGAAGTTAAGAAGGCAAGTAACTACTATTGACAACTTCTACAGCCACATAGTTAGAATGGGAGAAGAGGAGTATTCTCCCAAATGGGAGTCACAGGAAAGAGTTACTGGACTGATCTAACAGCAATATCTACCAGAAGCTAGATAAGAAATGTAGCTACCCAAATGCTAAAAAAGCCCACAGAAATAAAAACTAAAACTTAAAACAACAAAACATGCAGGCTTAAGGAGTAAAAGCCTGGGAAAGTGACTGGCATATCTAATTGTAATAAATATTACTGAATAACAATACCAGATTTTGTCCTTTTTTCTCATTGGTTTTAAGCAGCTAAAGGAGAACATTGAGCAATTCTTCACCAAATTTATGGATGAGGGGAAAGCTACTGTTCGGTTAAAGGAGCCTCCTGTGGATATCTGTTTAAGTAAGGTATGGTATTACAAACACGATTAAAGGGGCAACTGGGCAGCTCAGTTAAGCATCTGACTCTTGATTTCGGTTCAGTCTTGATCTCACAGTTTCTGAGTTTGAGCCCCTGATTGGGCTCTTTGCTGAAAGTGAAGAGGCTACTTGGGATTCTGTCTCCCTCTCTCTCTGTCCCTCCCCTAATTGCTCTCTATCTCTCTCTAAATAAATAAATGTAAATATGTATAAATAATAAATGAAAATAAACTTAAAAGATTGTTTAAAAAACATAGCAATTAGGTTGGTTGGCTGTATTTTCTTTAAAGAAGAGACTATTTGAGGATCCTTGATATCCCACACAACTGAATAGGGATGTACACTTGGCAGGTGTGTTTGAAGAAGCCGTGGCAGGTCTGTGGTGGAATTCAAAAACTTACTAGACACATACACAGTTTCTCTGGTATGCTGGCATGGCTCTAACAGTGTAGAGTCAGCCTGCTAAGGCGACAGGATTAGGAGGAAGGAAAATGGCTTACTTCTGTGCTCCAGGTGGACCCTTAGGGTTTGCCTAGAATAGAATTCTATAAAGCCAGTGGCACACGGCTACATTTGCCAGCAAAGTCACCCATTACAGATCAAATTTGGTGTAAAAAAAAAAAAAAAATGCAATTAGAACCATTTGAGGGGTATTTTTTTTTTAATGTTTATTTATTTTGAGAGAGACAATCTGAAGCAGGCTCTTTGCTGTCAGTGCAGAGCATGATGTGGGGCTCGAACTCAAAACCATGAGACTGTGACCTGAGCCAGTCAGACGCACAACTGACTAAGCCATTCAGGCCCCTCCATTCTGGGGGTATTTTATTTATTATAATTTTTTAAAATACTTAAACCATTAAAATAAAACTTTACTGTGCCCTATCCCCTTTTCCTCCCCCCCCCCCCTTCACAGAGAGTAGAAGCAATGTCTTATTCAGCCTTTCATTATCCTTAATCCAAAGCAAAGTGGTTTGTAAACAATAGAGTTTAATGACTATTTAAGGTATTTGTATTGAATGGAAACATTTTGTTCTACTTCCTCCTGTTCTTATAGTTTTTCATTTTCTCTTGATATTCAGCTTCTCCTACTAACTTTTCCTTCTACCTAAAAAAAGCTGAGGTCTAACCAGTCAAAATAGAATAGACAAATTTCCCAAAGACAAGGTTAAATCCATTGCCTCCACATACTGTCTTTTGACCTTTGTTTTCAGTGGTTTATCAAAACTGTCTCAGAGATCACTGGTCTCCTTCCTTTTTTTCAATCACATTGCCATTATTTTGAGGTCTGTAGATTTCGACACTGATGACCACTCCCTTCTTAATAAAACTTTCCTTTCTTGGCATCTGACAGGACACTATCCTGGTTTACTCTTGGTTTTCTTAGCCACTCCGTTGTCTCCTATATCTGGCATCTTTTTTTTCTATCCCCAATTAAAGGCTTTATTCTAATCTTCTGCCTATTTTTTACCATACCTGCTTTCCATTCTCGTAACTCAGTCTTTATTTATATATACTCCCAAATCTTTAAGCTGGTACCCTGTACCAGACCTACTTGACCCAGGTCTCCAGACTTCACTCACACTACTTCACTGTGTATATTGCTGCTGAAATAATATTTAGCTTTTCTCCTGTTCCAAGTTCTTAAAAGATTTCCACAGCCTGATCATTCCATCCTCATCATGGTATCAGGTTCATCTATACCATCTCCACACTGCATTTCTAGTCTTTCACACCTCTACAAAGCTCCCACATTCCAACTAAATAGGATCACGTACTATTCCTCAAACTTGCTGCAAGTTACCAGTCCTTCACATGTAAACTTTAGGAAACTTCTGAAATGTCCTGCAAGCATTAGATATTTCTGTTGAGAACTTAGTTCCCATACCACTTTAATAGTGATTTTTCTGTCCAGCTGGAAGCAATCTGTCTTGCTCTTGATGTTTTCCAGCACTTCTTACAGTGCCATTTGGCCCTGCTTTTGAGAGGACCATTGCTTTTCATAATTCCAAGTCTTTGTGAATGGCAGCCTTGGGTATTTTGCAGTGCACAGCACCATCTCAGTCTATGTCAGAGGCACTGGAGATTTGCCTCAGTTCATGATAAACCCAAGTCTTAAGTGGAATCTTTTCATGTATTCCTGTCTTATTTTATACTCTTTTGATTCCCTTTTAAATGGTTTAAATTTAGAGTATGTCTCTCAACATATTTTTCCAAAAACTTTCAAATTTTTTTGTGTCTATATTGAAATTTATCAAAATAGTAAAAAATTTATTTTTACAGCCATTTTCAAGAAATGAGTCTATCATTTGCATGTATAACTTTATAGAATTTGTTATAGGGTAAATTAGCATGCATGTATTATCTAAAATGGAATTTATAATTGTACAACTTATTTTTATTTATTCAGGCCAATTCCAGCAGCTTAAAGAGTTTCCTGTCAGCTGTGAGACTCGCTCACAGAGGTTGTAATATTGAGGTACCACTTTCAACCTTCACACCAGTGAAGACTTCAGAATTTGAAAAATTTAAAACTAAAATGGTTATCACATCCAAAAAGGACTATCCTCTAAGCAAGAACTTCCCATATTCTCTGGAACATCTTCAGACTTCTTACTGTGGGCTTGTCCGAGTTGATATGCGTATGCTTTGCTTAAAAAACCTTAGGAAATTAGACTTGAGTCACAACCATATAAAAAAGCTTCCAGCTACAATTGGAGACCTCATCCATCTTCAAGAACTTAACTTGAGTGACAATCACTTGGAATCATTTAGTGTAGCTTTGTGTCAGTCTACACTCCAGAAGTCACTTCGGAGTTTGGATCTCAGCAAGAACAAAATTAAGGCGCTCCCTGTGCAGTTTTGTCAGCTCCGAGAACTTACAGATTTAAAACTTGATGATAATGAATTGATTCGATTTCCTTTCAAGATGGGACAATTGACAAACCTGCGTTTTTTGTCAGCTGCTCGAAATAAGCTTCCATTTTTGCCTAGTGAATTTCAAAATTTATCCCTTGAGTACTTGGATCTTTTTGGAAATACTTTTGAACAACCAAAAGCCCTTCCAGTTATAATGCTGCAAACGCCATTAACTTTATTGGAATCCTCTGCACGAGCCATGTTATATAATAGGTAAGACTTTTTAATAGTCATAAAATGCAGTACCTCTGATAAGAGTCTGGTATTCTCATCATCCTCATTGTAATAGTCATAGGCTTTAACATAGTTTACAGTGCTGTGCACAGTCTGACATCTTGCTCCAGTGGCCTTCTTGCTGCTCCTTACCTCTACTTGGAATGCCTTTCTTCCAGAAAGTTCCATAGCTCACTTTCTCACTTCATTTAGTTCTTTTCCCAAGTGACACCCAGAAAGGCCTTTCCTGACCGCCCTATCTCCCTTTCATTGCTTGACTTTTTGGTTATAGGATTTATTATCTGGCATTAATTTTTTTTTAATGTTTATTTATTTTTGAGACAGAGTGTGAGTGGAGGAGGGGCAGAGAGAGGGAGACACAGGATCTGAAACAGACTGGAGGCTCTGAGTTGTCAGCACAGACAGAGCCTGACATGGGGCTCGAACCCATGAACCGTGAGATCATGACCTGAGCCAAAGTCGAGCACTTAACCGACTGAGCCACCCAGGCGCCCCTTTACCTCTTTCTGTCTATCCCGTCACTTGTATTTATCAAGTGTTTTCAGCCCACTTGTTATAAAAAGGATACAGATCCAAAGCTATGAGAATAATGCCTATTATCTAGCCTTTGGTAACTTGTCTTCAGTACTGGTTACAAACATAAACTTATGGTCTGTTAGAAAAATATGTGGGGTGGATGGAACTGGAGAGTGTTATGCTAAGTGAAATAAGCCATACAGAGAAAGACAGATACCATATGGTTTCACTCTTATGTGGATCCTGAGAAACTTAACAGGAACCCATGGGGGAGGGGAAGGAAAAAAAAAAAAAAAAAGAGGTTAGAGTGGGAGAGAGCCAAAGCATAAGAGACTGTTAAAAACTGAGAACAAACTGAGGGTTGATGGGGGGTGGGAGGGAGGGAAGGGTGGGTGATGGGTATTGAGGAGGGCACCTTTTGGGATGAGCACTGGGTGTTGTATGGAAACCAATTTGTCAATATATTTCATATATATAAAAAAAAAATATGTGGGAATTTAAATTATGTTAGATAGAAAATACAGTTTTTAACAGTATTACACTATTACCTCTTTTCTTAGGGTATAACTAGTAGCTTGAAACAGGTTAATATACATATGTGGTAGACACTTCTTAGACAGTTTTTTAAAAAATTGTTATTTATAGAAGGAACAAACTAGTACATGTGAAAAAAAAATGAATTGGCAGCAAGACCAGTCCCAAATCCCTATGAAATGCAAACTTTTTTATTTGATATGTATCTTTTCAGACTTTTCCTGATAGGGTTTTGAACTCCAGTTTAAATTATAGAGTAGGTTTTATTTATTTGTTGAAAAAATATGAACACCTATTGTGTGCCTGCCTAGGCTAGGGACTAGAGAACAAAGAAAAGACTGGAAGACAGACAAAGTGACTTGGGGCATGGTTGAGTCAGGAGTTGGGCAGTGGGCAGGCAAAACAGGTCTCGGAGATGAGGGTAAAAGAGTTTGACTTTTTCGGGTTTTTGAGTTTGACTTGATTTTAATAGCAAGTAAGTGATTTAAGCAAGGTGAGGTCAGCACTTGCTCAGCCAGTAAAGTAAAAATACCTGAAACAATATGTTTTAAATCTGTTTCACAGTTTAAAATTCCCTTTTACACAGTTGATGCCTAGGAGAGTATTTGGATTTATTTAAATAAATGTTTCTTCACAGATAGAACTCAATAATTCTCCCATTGCCATTATGAGAATTGTATACTAGAGCTGTAGCTTTAAATGATCATGTTATACTGATAATACAATGTAGATTTCTTCATACTATTCCATGGGTTATGGTATTAGGTGACAGTGCTAAAAGATACTTTATGGAGTAGTATAGATACTCTTAGGTTTACAATATGCCATATGGTGTTTTCCCCATTCTTAACAGTTTGGAAGAAAGAACAATATACTGAGTCACTTAATAGAGTAATCTTATTTTTCCATGGTTATAATTCAGTATCCGGTAATTCATGACCCAATACATGAAGTTCTGAATCTAGTAACATGCTAAATACTTTTTCAACTTTTTTTTTTTCCAATAGGATTCCATATGGCTCTCATATCATTCCTTTTCATCTTTGCCAAGATTTGGATACTGCTAAAACCTGTGTCTGTGGAAGATTCTGTCTAAGCTGTTTTATTCAGGGAACTACTACCATGAATCTACACTCTGTTGCTCACACTGTGGTCTTAGTGGATAATATGGGTGGTACTGAAGCACCTATTATCTCTTACTTCTGTTCTCTAGCCTGTTACGTAAATTCCTGTGATATGTTAAAGTAACTGCTGATAACACAAAAACAAATTCCATTTAGTTACAGATCACCTTGGGATTCATTTATGGTTTAATAGTATCAAATTAGAGAAAGGGAAGCTTTTTGTATACTTACTTGAGGGCAGGAATGCGTTACTCTAACATTTTCAATCATTTGACTGTAAAACCTTAATTTCATTAAAACCTATAATTTTACTGTGAAAGTAGACTTTTTTCAGTTTATTTCACTTGTGTTGATGTCAGCCTAGTGTTTCCAGAATGAGTTGTAGGGCTATCTTTTAATGTTAAACAGATATTGATCCCTATCACTCTGGTCATAGAATTTTCTTACCAGTTTCCTTCTTGAATTTCAATTAAGGAAATTGACTTTCTGTGTACAGAAAATATATGTTGGAGGACTAATAGAGTCTAAGTTTTAGTGAAAACTTGTTTGCTGTGAAACTTTGTTTTTCAGGTATATTATTCTACATCTGGAATTCTATATTCACCAAGCATAAAGTTGGAGTTGCTTTGGGATAAGCAGGCTTCAGCTTTTATAAGTTTTATAATGTTAATCACATAATCTTTGTTGTGACTTTTGTAACTTTTAGAGTTGGAACAGGATTTTAGGGTTGGGTAGGAAGAACAGAAAATTGCTTTTTACTGATTACATCCTATATTTGAGGGTTTTTCTTTTTCTGATTATTATTTTAGTTACTTAATATTTTCAAGTTAAAAAAATATTTTTTTAATGTTTGTTTATTTTTGAGAGAGAGAGAGAGACAGAGCATAAGTGGGGGAGGAGCAGAGAGAGAGGGAGACACAGAATCCAAAGCAGGGTCCAGGATCTGAGCTGTCAGCACAGATGCAGGGCTCAAACCCATAAACCGTGAGATTAGGACCTGAGCCAAAGTCAGATGCTTAACCGACTGAGCCACCCAGGTGCCCCAATATTTTCAAGTTTTTACTTTAAAAAGTGGTGGCGATACACCAGCTGAACTATGACCAGAATTTTAACTAGGTTAGAGGAAATATAAAATGTAGCTGCTTGAAAGAGATGTGAAAAATGGAATTAGTAGAACACCATTCTATACTTTTGCACTGCCCTTTTTCAAATCAGCCTCATAACTGGTTTCTGGGAACAAAAGAGGTGAAAGAGTAAAAGTTACTGGAGAAAACCCTCCCTAGTGTTAGCATATCATTTTTGTTCTAGGCCTGGAGTTACAGGTTGAGTCTGTGTAAGACTGTTTCTTATGGCTTTAGGTAACTATTTCCTCTGTCTTCCTAAAATATTTATTTGGAGCATCTTACTCTTTTTTGAAAATACAAGCATTGAGTAAATACTGTTTTAAATGTTACAATATTTTTAAGGAATTTTTTAAAAATGTTTACCTTTGAGAGAGAGGGGGACACAGAATCCAAAGCAGCTCCAGGCTCCAAGCTGTCAGCAGAGAGCCTCACACCGGGACCAAACTCATGGACCGTGAGATATGACCTGAGCCAAAGTCAGATCCTTAACTGACTGAGCTACCCAGGCACCCCTAAATATTAGAAGATTTTTATTAAAACTTTGTGTATATGATCTCCAAAATATGGTTTCTTCTCAGAGCAGATTCTTTGGTCCAGAGCCATAATTCTTTGGGTGACCTTAAATTTGTATTGCTTGTGGTCAATTAAATTCTTCCTGCAAAAATTTCTATATTCTGGTTTTTGATTTTAAAAAATCATATATATAATGCAAACATGGCTTACATAAAAAGAGCTGCCATTTAGCAGAGTATTTGTCACAAGTGTTTTACATAATTTTATTTAATCCTCACAAATTACCCTAGGTCAGTACCATAAACCCAGATCAGATTTTAAGTCCAGGCTTTATACTGCCTTCTAAAGTTAATTCACTTTTGCTCTTTAAAACCAAGAATTCTGTAAGTATAATATCTTAGTTTTTTCTGAACAAAACGGTGAGGAATTACCCAGGTTATGTGACTACTTTAAAACATAGTTCTTTAAAAAATGTGTTGTGACATATTTAACTTGTATCTGATTTTTACATGTTCTTGAAGAAAAAGTTCCTTCAATAACAAATGCAGATGTGTCTGTGTTGGGACTAAGTGCTAGCCATCTGTTACTCCTACACCCTAGCCCTTTGTCTTTGCATCCTTACTCATCTAAAAGCCATCCCATGCAACTATCTTGGCCAACTTAAAATTCTTGTACAGAATGCAGAATTTGTCTTCTCATAACCCATACCCTTTGTCAGTTTATTTCTCCTTTTGATACTTTTTTTTTTTTTGCCTTTCATGGGTTATAAGGTTCACTTCTTTGAGTTTCAGCCTTCCATTCTATTTTCAGTAGTAACTGCTTGCTTCCTCAAACCTCCCAATAACCAAGTTGTAACATTTGAGTACTTCCCAGAGTAGCTTCTGAAAGATTCAAAAAGCAGTCAATACTATTATGGACTCATGGTTCTTCACTAGCTTCAGAACATTTTGCAGTTAGAAGTCAGTTTTTAACTCCTGCCTTACATTCAGGACCAGTCTAAAAACCATGCCATCCAAAAAAACCGTAATGGGAATGTTCTGTATCTTTGTTGTCCAATAGGGTAGTCACTCAGCACATGTGGCTATTGAGCACTAAATGTAGCTGCTAGTGTTAACTGAGGAACTGCTTTTTAATTTAAATATCTGTATGACTAGTGGTCCTTACTGGACACTAATTTGCAAAAAGCTCTTTTTATCCCTCATCTTTGATACTCTGCCCTACTGAGTCTGCTATACACAGGCTTAATTTAGCCTCTTCATTTACTTTTTTTTTAAATCTGATTTGACTTTTCCCAGGAGCTCTTCAATCATGATTATGAATTTGCCTAACATATTTGAAATTGACCAGAAAAGGTAAAGAAGGTCTGAGTTTTTTTCCCCTGATAGAGTTCCATAACCTAGTTGTAAAGTTGGAGGTGGTACTCCTGTCTTTTTATATGTGTGTGTGTGTGTGTGTGTGTGTGTGTGTGTGAGAGAGACACATAAACAATATTCCAATTCTTATGAAACTAAATTTAAATAAATTTGAGAAGAGGTTAAATCTTAGTTCAACAAATTTGCTGTTATTTCCTTAATTTTGAATCACATTAAATGTCATTCTATTTGTATTTCAAAAAACACAATATTTGAGCAAAAATATTACTGCATTTATTTTCATACAGATAACGTTGCTACAAGCGTCAACGAAAAGAAGAATCCCAAAGCTTAGAACTGGATCACTTGGCCCTTTCTCTTCTTATCTCCTCCCAGTTCAAAATGCTTGCATCTTTTAATGGCCAGCATCCTCTTGGACCTGCAGTTAGGTTCGACACATTCAAGCCTCAGCACAATCTTCTTTGTGGTTTTAGCCTTCTTCCGGAAAATTGGCTTCGTCTGCCCACCATAGCCACTCTGCTTCCGATCGTAGCGCCTCTTTCCCTGGGCATACAGGGAATCCTTGCCCTTCTTATACTGGGTCACTTTGTGAGGCTGATGCTTTCCACACTTCTTACAGAAAGTCCTTCGGGTTTTCGGAACATTGACCATCTTTGCAGCAGGGCTGTCAGCACGATTCAAACTGGTAAACATTTAAAATTACAGTGGCAGACGTTAAACATTTTGAATAAAACGTTTTAAAAATTCAGGAAAACATTACAGCATTACATGTATCACTAAGGTATAGACCCACCAAGTACTCATTTCATATAAGAATAAATTACACAGAAAAGTGCACACCTTTTGGAATGCTTAAATTATCAGAGCATGTATAGAATGAGCCTCAATAAAAATTAGCATGCAATGCAGCAGCACAGGGGGCTCAGGAGCCAGTTTCCCCGTACAAAGCAAGTTCCTTTGGAGTTTAATTTACTGTGGCTACCCCAAAAGAAAAGAAGTGGTGTCTATCTAATTTTCTTTCTCAGAGAGGGCCAAAGCTAGAGCCTCCGGCTCTTCCTCGCACCCTCTTCCCCCACGTTCTAGCGCCCGGGCATTCCCGGTTCAGCGCGCGATACAGTGGCTTCGGCTACGGCCCGCCTACGCTCCTTCTCCGGGAACCAAATCAGTCTGGTTTCACTTTTCCTCTCAGGAGCAGAGCCACCCGTCAGAGCAGCCCTGAAGGCTGACGTGTCCTTAATATGTGCCTCCCGGCCCACTAGCCGCCATTCCTGAGACCCTTTCCAAAGGGAGAAACCAGTTCTTTGGCTCTAGCAAACCAGGCAGCGGGTCTCGCCCTCCAGTTCCCACAAGGGCCTCGTCCATCCCCAGGTTCCCAGCACTGGAGGCTCCTGCTGAGACGCTACACTACCGTCTTAGCTCACCGGCAAATCCGGCGTCCGCGATCCTCGCCTGGCCTTGCCTCGCCTCGCCTCGCCTCGCTCGCGCCTAACAGGAAAGGGAGGAACGAGGCGGAAGCAGGAACTGTGCGTGAGCGACAGTACTAAAGGCCAATAGGCAGCAGGCAGCGGCGGCCTGGCGTCCCCGGACGCGTCCGGGAAGCTCCAACCAGGGGCCCAAGGGGCGGGCCGGAGGGGTGTGGGCCGGAGGGCCGCGGCGCTCCGCGGGCCAGTCGCGGCTTGTCAGAACGGTCGCCGCCGGAGTGGGGCGAGGCTGCGTCGCTCGGTCTTGGAGGTGTAGGGCCCGTGTAAGGATGAGAGCGCAGAGGACGCAGGGCCGCTGGAGGCGCAGGTAACCAAGCGGGAGTGCGGTGGGGCCGCTGCGGGGTTTCTTCCGGGACCCTTGCTGAATGGAGAGGACCGAGGCGATGCCGAGCCGCGGCTCCTAGCCGCGGGGCCGCTGCCCGAGCTGCAGCTGCCAGGCGAGGATGTGTGGAGCCCGGGCGGCGCGGGGGAGCTGAGACCCTTCGGGCCCCAGGACCCCCGGGGCCCGGGATGAGTTAGCTAGGGCAGCCGCGGGGTCCAGTTCCGACTGCCTCAGGCCAAGGCGACGGCCGCCACCCGCCCGCCCCTTCTGTGCAGAAGCCGCTAGCTCCTTTTCGCGCCCGCCCGCCAGCGCTCCCGGCCCTGGAGACCATGAGGTTCCGCATCTACAAGCGGAAGGTGCTGATCCTGACGCTCGTGGTGGCCGCCTGCGGCTTCGTCCTCTGGAGCAGCAATGGGCGACAAAGGAAAAACGAGGCCCTCGCCCCGCCGCTGCTGGACGCCGAGCCCGCGCGAGGTGCGGGCGGCCGGGGCGGGGACCATTCGGCTGTGTCCGTGGGCATCCGCCGGGTCTCCAACGAGTCGGCGGCTCCGCTGGTCCCCGCGGCCCCGCAGCCCGAGGCGGACAACCTGACGCTGCGGTACAGGTCCCTAGTGTACCAGCTGAACTTCGACCAGACGCTGAGGAATGTAGATAAGGCCGGCTCCTGGATCCCTCGAGAGCTGGTGCTGGTGGTCCAGGTGCATAACCGGCCCGATTACCTCAGACTGCTGCTGGACTCCCTCCGGAAAGCCCAGGGCATCGACAGCGTCCTCGTCATCTTTAGCCATGACTTCTGGTCGACAGAAATCAATCAACTGATCGCTGGGGTGGATTTCTGTCCGGTTCTGCAGGTGTTCTTTCCTTTCAGCATTCAGTTGTACCCCAACGAGTTTCCAGGCAGCGACCCCAGAGATTGCCCCCGAGACCTGGAGAAGAATGCAGCTTTGAAGATGGGATGCATTAATGCTGAGTATCCCGACTCCTTTGGCCATTATAGAGAGGCCAAGTTCTCCCAAACCAAACACCATTGGTGGTGGAAGCTGCATTTTGTATGGGAAAGGGTCAAAGTTCTTCGAGACTATGCTGGCCTCATACTTTTCCTAGAGGAGGATCACTACTTAGCCCCAGACTTTTACCACGTCTTCAAAAAGATGTGGAAGTTAAAGCAGCAAGAGTGTCCTGAGTGTGATGTTCTCTCCCTGGGGACCTATACGGCCAGTCGCAGTTTCCATGGCATTGCTGACAAGGTAGACGTGAAAACTTGGAAATCCACAGAGCACAATATGGGTCTAGCCTTGACCCGGGATGCGTATCAGAAGTTGATTGAGTGCACAGACACTTTCTGTACTTACGATGATTATAACTGGGACTGGACTCTTCAATATTTAACTGTATCCTGTCTTCCAAAATTCTGGAAAGTGCTGGTTCCTCAAGTTCCTAGGATATTTCATGCTGGAGACTGTGGTATGCACCACAAGAAAACCTGTAGACCATCCACCCAGAGTGCCCAAATTGAGTCACTCTTAAATAATAACAAACAGTACTTGTTTCCAGACACTCTAACTATCAGTGAGAAGTTTGTGGCAGCCATTTCCCCACCTAGGAAAAATGGAGGGTGGGGAGATATTAGGGACCATGAACTCTGTAAAAGTTATAGAAGACTGCAGTGAAAAATCACAATTACAAAAGCAAAAGTGACAGTCTTCTATTTTTTGATATTTGTCCAAACAGGATAAACAATTGAATAAAAAGGGTTTAGGAACTGGTTTCTGCTTTAATACAAAAAAACAAAAACAAAAAAACAATTCTTGTAAAAGATGTCCAAATATAGTAATCTTTTCCTTCTCTGTCTGACAAAAATTTAAACAGAAGTTTTCATTTCAGGAGTTGGGTTTTAAAGTTCAATCTGTATCAGCTAAAGGTAATCATTGTTAACTGGTAAAAGAAAAGAGGAGAAATTTTATTTAAATTGCATCTCTTAATCTTTTTATCTGGAACTTTGTACACTTTTCCACTTTCAAAACTTATTTTAAGTACAGCAAACTTTATTTAAAATTGTCATAACAGTAAAAAGTATTACAATAGAATCATTAGAGTATTAATGGAGCAAGCCCAATTTCACTCGACACGGTTACTAGGAAGGGTTTGCTTCGCTGGTTTTATAATTCAAAAGTTATGTTTGTTAAACACCCTATCCGAACAGACATTTTCAGTATTACAGATTCCTGTATTATTGTGTTAAGATTTGCCTGTGCTTTGGAACCTTCATAGAACACACTTTCTTTTGGAATGTATTTGATAAGAAAGTTGAAACACTGTTTTCACCTCAATGTAGAAATACAGTGGGTTTTTTTTTTTCTTTTAGTGCTGCCAAAATAAAATAACTCATTTTTGCATAAAAAGTTCCTAATCATTTTGTAGAAGAAATTTTGTTTACTCTTTACACCAAAATTCAGTAAAGGCATTCTAGAAGTTTTATAGTTTGCATTATATCTTCATATGAACCCTTTGTACATCATACAACTGAATTTGAATTAAAGAAAACCCCACTCTTGACAATGCATTCCCTTTGGAAGAAACTGGCTTTCAAATTAGCCAAGCATAGCCAATGAACAATAAAAAGCTGCCTTGTAAGTGAAATACAGCCTAAATTGTTCTCGAGAACCAGCAATGATAGAAAGTTCAGTCATGCTACAGTGAAACATGTTCTAGTGCCGGCTTTATTTTAACTGAAATCATACTTTTTAAAAAGGCACACACAATAATAGGAAACAGGCTTAAAATTTATTCTATATTTAATGTGGAAGTTTCTCTTAACAGTATATAATTGCATTCAACCAGAAATCACTCAAAGATTAATTTCTGTTTAGATATGACATCATTTCAACCCCAGGGAAATTATGTATTAAATGGACAGTTTTGAAATTATTTCATCAAATTTTAAGAGTCATTATGGCGGAAAAATGCGTACAGTCATTTTAGGTGGACCAAATAGTTCTCTTACTTTATGTGCTACCTTTATATTACCCTCATAGCCCAATCTGGTTCCAGATTTTAGAGGGGTTATAAATATAAATCAGGATGAATTGCCAGGTTTTGTACTACCTTTTGGTGCTCTGATCTGACTTTCCCCAGTTCAAAGGACTAAAGAGATTAGGTAATTTCCAGGACTAAGGTAGGGCCAGACCTTTGAATTAGTATCTTTTTTTGAAACATAGATAAATCAGCTCATGGCCTTGGTGTCAGCAATTAGATCAACAAATACTTTCCTTTCTACATTCATGCTGTATTAAAAATTTTTGTGAGAAAAAAATTTATTCGGATTTTCTCCTGGCCTCCAATAAAAAGATTATTCCACCAAACTAATAATTTAAGATACATTATCTGCTACCCTTTTTGAGATATTGCAAGAAAAACTAACTAGAAACCACTGGCTGTTTTGTTTCCATGTAATACAGCAAAGACAGTTTTCCTATGGGAACAAATTCCCAGATTTTTTATTATTCTAATATTAGTAAATGTAGGCTGGCTTCCTGGCTGCATCAGTTGGAGTATGTGACTCTCAATATCGGGGTTATCAATTCAAGCCCCACGTTTGGGTGTAGGGATTACTTAAAAGCTTTTAAAAATATTCATAAATGTATTCTGTAAGACCAAGAAATGTCTTAATACTGCAATAGTAACTTCCAAAAACACCTTTTAAAAAGTTCAGTTTTCAAAAGTATCACTATATCACCTGTATTTTGTGTGTGACAGACATGAGAAGAGTAAAATACAGAGTTGAAGCAAAAATACTAAATTTCATTCAGTGTATTTGTATTGTAATTGTTTGGATCATTAATATTGGTTGGTAAACTTCTAAGAATCTCTGTTTCAAACATAAATATGTTCTATTTAGTGAAACTTATAAACGCATAGTTTTGAGATTCTATCCCACCACACACACATAGTGATTAATTTCCAGTTAATTGCATTCTTGAGAATTTTTGTAACAGACACAACTTAGTGAATATTTACTTTAAAACTTTATTAAAAGTTATGGTAAAGAAGCCAAAAACAAACAGAAGCAAATATATACAGGTTGTATTAAAACTATATGTTTACTAACCCTCCATTAGAAAAAGTACACATCTATCAGAGGAATCACAAAAATCACCATAATTAAGGAAACTCTGTATAAATTATACATGCAAAAAATATCGCCAGTTTCCCCATTAGAATCAAAATTGAAAATTTTAATTTTATACTTTCTTAAGTACTTTGTTTTACAATAATAGTTAACAGAAAAATAATCTAAGTCCAAAAAACTTTACTCTTAACTTTTAAATTCTAAAATTATATAGAATTAATCCAAGTCATACAGCAAAGAATTATGAAAACTGAATGCACATTGAGTCACATGATCTTTAATAAACTGCACACTACCATCCTGCATATTGGTTTCTTTTATGTTGTCAAGACCAGGTAAATTGTGAACTGTTGTTTCGTTTAGTAATGATTGATGGTCTCCATGTAATTCTTTCTCTTCTGTTATCACTGGTTCTTTTAAATTATCTTTTTCCTCATTTGAGTAAACGGGACTTTTTTCTTTTATAAATTCAGGTTCCATTTTTGACTCAGGTTGCTGAGACTTTCCAAATAGCATATGAGAAACATCAAGAGACTCTTGTTGCAAGCATACAACTGAACCACAACTGTCTGTTTCTAGTACTTTAACTGCCACAGATGAATCAGAATCAGTTGTTGAGGCGGTAGGATGTTCTATATTTTCTTTTTCAGTTACAGGACTTCCTTCATTGACTTTTTCTTCCTTTTCATGAAGCTGCTCAGAGTTACTACATTCTTGCAACTAGGTCAAGAGAAACAATAAATTAAGAATTCTTTGAAACAAATAGAAAATTAAATTGTAGTACTCTCTGGGTATAGATTTTTTTTTTTCATTGTGAGGGAACAACCCTTGCAGAACTGCGGATTTCCAGGCTTCCCCCTCAAAGTCATCTTCCAAATGCTGCCAGTTATTTTTTAATAATGCAGACAATGCAAACTTGGCATTAATTCTTGATTAATTCCTTCCAGTGACTCCTCATCTCCTTCAAGATAAAATAATCCTGGCCTACCAACCCTTTAGTAGTCTTTCTAATAAGGTCATTCTTGAATTTCTTGAGTTTTCTTGAATTTCTGTGATTCTTTAGATCCACTCCCTCCCCACATTCATATATAAATTAACTGTGCTAGTTACTAAATTATCTCCGTGTCCAATATTGAAGACTAAAAATAACCAAACTAGGGGTACGTGGGTGGCTCAGTGGGTTAAAGGTGGGCTCAGGTCATGATTCCACAGCCTACAGTCATGGGATAAAGCCACACATCAGGCTCCACCCTGAGCAGACGGCCTGCTTAAGATTGTCTCTCCCAGGACAGCTGGGTGGCTCAGTCGGTTGAGCATCCAACTCTTGATTTGGGCTTAGGTCATGATCTCACAGTTCGTGAGATCAAGCCTCGCATTGGGCTCTACACTGACAGTGTGGTGCCTGCTTGGGATTCCCGCTCTTCCTCTCTCTGCCCCTCCCCCAACTGTGCAGGCATGTGCATGCAATCTCTCTCAAAATAAATAAACTTAAAAAAAAAAAAAGATGCTTTCTCCCTTGCCCCTCTCCCCCATGCTCGCTCTCTCTCCCTTTCTAAAATATAATTAATTAATTAATTTTACAAAATAACCAAACTTCTGGTTCAACTAGAAATAATGAACAAACAGAATGACACAGCTCCTTCCCACGGTTTGAGAGTCAAAAAGACTTGTTTGTCCCTGGACTGGTACTCAAACTTCCTAAATGTTAGTCTCACTCTATTCCTCAATGGAGAGTTACTTTGGGATGAAATGAGATCTGTGTGAAAATAAATCACAAAGTGCATGGCACACAGTAAAATACATACAAAGAGGTCTTTACTCCTAAGTCTTCCCAGATACTATGTACATTTGATTTAAAGTTATGACATCAAGAAATCAAAAATTAAGATATTGGTCAGGCTTTAACCTGGTCCTAAATCACTACTCTACAAAGGCCACCAAATCCTTACCTTTGCGTGAATCTGAATCTTACTATCAGTAACCTGAAGAACTTCAATTAATGGTGGGGTTAAGGACATTGTCTGTTTAAATGGAGAGCTCAGGACCTCTTCAAGTACCTCATTAACATTTTCTTCATTGACAAACAGCTTTTCCTAAAATAAGAGAAAAAAAATTCTGCCTCATAAGTTATTCTTGACACATTTGATCTAAGAACAGCTCGTAAAAGTTCTTAACACAGTTCAGGATTATACTTTTAAATGTTTAATGTTACTCCTATGCTGTTTTGGCAGAAGAAAACAGTATTGAGTAGTTAAGAGTAGCAAGAGTATATACATATAACGGCAAAGGCGCTAAAAGAAAAGTCTTTAAAAAATCCTAGTTCCTTTTCTAAGTCTCTGTTAACAATCTGAGATAATCTTACTTATAAATGATATTTTTCTTTCTTTTTTCTCAATATTGTATAAGAATAACATCACCACTAGGTCTATAAAAGCAGTCACAGCTATAAAATGTAATTTAATTTTAGAATACTTCCTAATGAGTCAGCTAAGAAAAATACATGGCAGGATTTATTCAAATTTTGTGTGACCAGTTTGTGTTTTAGTTCTTGGCCAGGTAACAGCCAAATATAATATTTTACTTGAGAAGTAGATTCTAATTTTACACATTGAGATAATCCAGTGTGACACTAGCATATAGCTATTTATAAGAATGAAACAGATTTCAAGAGACATAGGAAAGATTTCCAAACTACTATTAGGAAATGCATAAATCACTTTTACCAGACTCTCAAACACAAAGCAGTTTGTGCATATTCATGTGAAATGAATATAGGTATATAGTTAGGGTGTTGAAGGGATAACCATATTTAAAATTCATAAAATCAGTTTATTGTTGCCTGAAATAAAATACTTACATAAAAACAAATTTCCAAATAAATACAGTTCATTATTTGGTCTAAATAGGAGGGCAAAATCAGAAAGAGACAAGTTTCAAGTTCCCTTATTTTATACAGTATCTACATTTGTGAACGCCTACCAAAGTGAACCTTGGGTCCAGAAAAATCTTACCCAAAAATTTGGAGTAATTTCATTCCTATTATTTTAAGTTCCAGAATAACTGATGATAGAAACATTCCCCAATTAAAAGCATTTCTAAGGTTCCTGTCTCTGGAAAAACACATTAATTGCACAAAAATACACCAAATACTTTAGTCTTTAGTAAACCCAAGGAAAAGTAATATTTATAATGGAAATGGTTATGATTAAAATATAGAGGATTTGCATAAGCTTGCCTTATTCTAATGGCTGATTTTACTCTAATAGAAGATATTCAATTTAGTGGTCCTATATCTCTAGGAAAATTTCCAGTGGATATTTAAGGCTTTTATAAATAATATTGTACTTATGTGTAAAGTAACAATTCTGACCCTCACCATCACAATCCAGTCTCTTTATAATTATTTCCATATAATGCATATAATTTAATCATTATATATTCTATGTCTACCCACCTATTACTCTTGTGATTTTAAAATAATTTCACTTTAATACTTAGAGCCTAGTCCAGTGAAGTGTAAAGAAGAATAATTGCGTATTATGGTTCCATCAGCCTTAGCAAATGTGATGACTAATGAAGTAATTATAAATCTATTTCAGGCATCAAAGATGTAACACACAGTTGCCCTAATCCCATTTTGGTCTAATTTCCTTGCTAAAATAATGTTAGCTTTCTAGAAAATTAGATTATAATATATTCTTTAGTATTCTCTCAACTGCTTATCCATAAAGCCTTCTTCCCAGTTTTAAGTTATTTTTACATTTATTAAAACAATTACAGGGGCACCTGGCTGGCTTATTCAGAAGGGCATACGACTCATGATCTCAGATTGTGAGTTCAAGGCCCACGTTAGGTGTAGAGATTACTTAAATAAACTTTAAAAATAAGTAAAGATATAAAACAATTACAGGAAACAACTGCCCTTTCGTAAATGTCCCCCTTCTGATGATATAAACAGATAGTCAATTTCATATTATATTCTCACAAAGTATTTTACCTAGTCCTGGCTTATTTACTATTTTGGGATGGTTTCAAATTAACCACTTCTCCCAGAAGATGCCCCTCATAAAATATAACTTATTAGCAAATATCTAGGAAAATAAAAGGAAGAAGTGAAAATTTCTGGCAAGTTAAAGCCCAAGACCAGCAAGTTAATTTTCAGTATATACTCTGCAACAAGTTTTATTTCTGGAAATTAGTACTTTGGTACTATTAATTTTTTTTTAAAAAACTGTAAAATTTGAAGTTCTAAGGAACTTTTTAAACTCATAAATTAACAACTGGTGGTTTGCATTGAGGTATTCATCTGTTACATGTAATTTTTTTTTAGCTTTTAACAAATTCAAGGGTTAGAATCTGAAATTCAAGAACCTCAATAACCTTGAAAGTGTAGTAGCAACTACAATAGAACATACTATTCATGAAAACTGTATCCTGAGTAAACTAGATAATGCTCAGCCCCAAGTTCTAGAGTACCCGCCCATAAGAGGTGTAGTTGATCTTGATGTTCAGTTTAACAATATTTATTCAGTTAATCCTTCAACAAGGGTGGCGGGGTGGGGGTGTTGGGGCGCCCCCCATCCCACGGTTGAAAACTCCACCTACAACTTTTGACTGCCCTAACGCTTAACTACTAATAGCCTACTGCAGATTGGAAGCCTTACTGATAACATAAACGTCCATTAACACATATTTTGCATTGATACTATGTCCTTATAATGTAAACTAGAGAAAACAAAATGTTATTAATAAAATCATAAAAGAAAATACATTTAGGGGCACCTGGCTGGCTCAGTCAATGGAGCCTGATGTTGATCTCTGGTGGTGATTTCGAGCCCCAGGTGGGGTATAGAGATCACTTGAAAATAAAATCTTAACAAAATACACTTAAAGCTTTCCAAAAAAGATCTGCTTGTAAGTGGATCCAGGCAGTTCCAACTTCTGTTGTTCAAGGGCCAGTTTTAATAGTAAATTTTAAAAGTGGGATGGAATATTTCAAATATTAAGAATCTAGAAAGAACTGTTACCTCCAAAGAATCTTTGTTTAAACCATAATACCACTCTCTCCAATGTCCATGGCATTCTGGAGATTTGGCCAGTTCTATCACTGCATTGTTTGAAGAAATACTAACCACAGGTTCTTTGGTATTCAATTTATTCTCTGGAGCGAATTGCAAAAAGAAAGAATAATAAACTAAGTCTTGGGTGGAGAAGCACAATTTGTACCGGAAGGGGCTCACATCCCCTTGAAGGCTTTGCGGTTGGATCCGAGGCACTTGAATTAGCAGAGTCAGGGATTCTTCATCCTGATTACACTGCAAAGGAGGACACAATGGTTCCCTGCTGCCCGTCCCGGGACGACCCATGGCTCGATCAGATGGAACACCTTCCCCGATCACGCGCGTCTCAACACTGAGATCTCCCCGCGCACTCCCTCTTCCTGCAGAAGACCCCCTGTCAAGGTCCCCAGATGAAGTACAAGGGGAGCCTCCTGCACCGTCCCCAGGTGAGCTCCCTGCTACGGAAGGCGGCTCCTCCTCGATGCCCGTTGTCCACACAGCTTGCTCGTCTAAGTCCCGCTCCTCGGGCTGGGAGACAAGCTCCTCCACAGCGGCGGCCCGACTAGTGCTCTGTAAGTCCGCAGCGCCAGGGAGCCTGGGTTCCGGGCCGCCAAACCCGGCACAACCCCCTGCCGGGCCCGCCTCCCCCTCGCGAGCGGAAGGGCACGCCGCACCGTCAGTTCCGGGTTTGTAGACGGGCTCTTCCGGCTCCGCCGTGGGTTTCTGGCGCGCTGGGGGTAGTGCCACGGGAAGCGTCACCACCAGCTGTCGCCGGGCCTTGTTGAACTGCGCCTTGCCGCGGCTGTCGTCCACCGGGTACGGGAGCGAGAGCCGCAGCCGGTAGTCGGGCTTCCTTGAATCAAGGCACAGCCGCTTTCCCGTCACCTCCAGCGCCGCCTGCTCGGCCGAGCGCAACAGCGGCAGCTCGATGGTGACCACCAGCTCCCGGGGCACCGGACTGGGGGCCGAATCCCGGGAACAGCGGTAATCCTGGAGGTCCACGTGGTGGCGCTGCACCACGCTGTAGCGAGGTTCTGTGGGGGCAGGCTGCAGGACCGCCTCCGGAGGGGAGGGCGCCTGGGTCTGGGGGACCACAGAGTTCCCGGCCACCGCCGGGCACTGGTAGGGGTAGGGGAAATCGGGGAGAGGGCTCTCCGGCTCCCCTTCGGGCCGGGCCGGGACACCCCCGGGCAGGGGTGTGCGCAGGACGGCGGCCTCCGGAGTCCCCTTGTACCTGATCTTCAGAGTCTTGGCATTCCTGCGGTCTAACTTCACGCCGAACTGCTTCTCGATGGCCTCCAGGGCCGTGGTGTCCAGCATCTGGCGGAAGCTCTCGTGGCGCCGGGCTAGCGTGAGCGCGTCTGGGTGGAAGACTACGTCGTAGACAGTGTAGCGGGTGCCTCGGCCCCCCGCGTACTCGCGGCCGGGAGCCAGGCTGTAGGGCAGGGACCACTGGCTGCCGGTCGCCGCGCCCCCAAGGCCAGGTCGGCTGCTGGGCGCGCCCACCAGTGCGTTGCTGCACACGTTCACGAAGCAGCGCTGCGCCCCGTCGAGGCTAGTGCGCAGCACGTGGCCAGGTTGCGGGTGTACGAACCGCACATCCACTCCACGTTCACGCTCTAGCGCGGTGATTTCCTCCTCGTAGCGCCGCCGGTTCTCGGGGTCTGTGAGCTCTTCTGCGTACTCGGAGAACATTCGCCGGAACTCCGGGTCCTGGAAGGCGGAGGTGAGCCGCTGGACCTCTTCTCCGCTCAGGTCCAAGTCCTCCAGCGACGAAGAGGCTCCCGCCTTGGCCATCCTGCCCCGTGGCTCCTGGCCTTCGAGCCAGGGGAGATTTACCCGAAACCAGGTGGTCGGGACGCGCGGTGCAGTCGCTGGTCTGCGGAGAGTGGGGTGGTGGCGGAGTTCGGTAACCGCCAGAGAACGGAGCCTACGGCGGCGGCAGCGCGTGGTCGTTGCCATAGTGACACTACCAGCACCCGGGAGGAGGGGGAGAAATTGGAGTGAGATGGTGGAAATGCCGCAAATAGCCTCTTAGTTTCTTCAAATCAATCAATTACTCTACATACTGCATTTTTAGATTCCTGTGCCATGGTGCAATTGCTTATGCAGAATAACTGTCATAATAATTGTTGTAATTTCCAGTATTTATGTAAGTTATTGTTCACAACACTTCAAGGTAGACCTGATCACCATTTCACAAAGACTATGGGACCTGAGAAGTTACCTGACCAAGGTCACTTAGCTAGTATACTGGCAAGCTGTAATTCAGTTTAAGCTTATCTACATTTTTTTAAGTTTATTTATTTATTTTGAGAGATAGAGCAAGTGGGGAAGTGCAGAAGGGGAGGGAGAGAATCCCAAGCAGGCTCTGTGCTGTCAGCGTGGACCCCACTGGGGGGCTGGAACCCACCAACCCTGAGATCATGATCTGAGCCAAAACCAGGAGTCCCACTATAACAGACTGAGCCACCCAGGTACCCTTAAGCTTATCTACATTTTTTTTTTTTTTTTTTTTACTTTACACCAACATTTCAGATTTCTGGATATGTCACCAGTTTGCCCTATAAACAACTCACATTTGGGGCAAGAGATATGTGCAGGCTATTCGTATATGACCAATGAGCAATAAACATGCAGGACAGTTTAAGTTGATTGATTGATTGATTGTAATCTCTACACACCCAGGGTGGGGCTGGAACTCACAACCCCAAGATCAGAGTCACCTGCTCCTCCAGCTGAGCCAGCCAGGTGCCCCAGGACCTTAATAACAAAAAATGCAACTGTAAGATCCCATATATCACTGATCAAAATGGCAAAGGCAGTTTTTGCAATTACTGTGTTTCCTTGGGGTGGTATAGAATTTAATAAAACCTTTCTAGAGAGTAGTTTGGTAGCTATATCAAAAGCCTTGAGAAGATACATACTCTTTTCATTTAGCAATTTCAAATCTAAGAGTGTGGTCAAGGCAACATTACCCATAATTGTCGAGGTTTGGGAAGAATCTAAGAATTCCAACAATGAGACTGGGTGAGCAGATTTAGCTACTGCCATACAATGGGATTCTGTGCAGTCATTCACAGTGATGTTTTAGAAGAATATTTACTAAGGTAGTTATTAATTGGTAGTTATTAAATCCAGTGATTGTTAGTTTCTGTTCTCATTTTGTTGAAACTGTCCTCAGCATTTAACAGTTAATGTTGGCATTACCTCAGTGGCAACACACTTTACAAGTCTCTCTCCTACCTCATGAGACACTTGACTCTGTATCATGTTTTGTAAATGTTTGCCTCTGTTCTGCTTTGCAGTAGAAATGCCTCTGGGCTGGAACCCAGTCTCTTATCCATTTACATTCTCTCCTTCACAAATACATTTACACTCACAAATACCAGGCTTATATATCAGGTTCTAAACACCGGACTCCTATATCCGGTTATCTATATTAGGTCTCAATGTGAATGATTTAATGTTTAAGTCCCTCAGGTTTAAATAGCCAAAAATCTAACTCCTTTCCCAGCCTCTGCCCCCATCTTACAATCTCTTGGCAGCATTCAAAAACAGTTGACTGCCCCCTCCTTGAAACCTACTTTACTCTTGAAGAACTTCATGCTCTCCCATTTTCCTCCTCTGCTTGTTCTCTCCTGCCCGGTTTCTAACTGTAGGAGTCACCCAAAGTTTGTTCATCAGCCCTGTTATCTAATTGAATTTTTAGGGGACGCCTGGATGGCTCAGTCAGTTAAGTGTCAGACCCTTGGTCTCGGCTCAGGTCATCATCTCCCAGTTCATGAGATCGATCTCCGTGTCAGGCTCTGCACTGACAGCATGGAGCCTGCTTGGGATTCTCTCTGCCTCTCCCTGGCTCATGATCTCCCCGTCCCCCCCTCAAAAATAAATAAACATTAAAAAAAAAATTGTATTTCTTTCCAGATGATTTTTTTTTTTTTTTTTTTTTTTTTTTTTTTTGAGAGGAAGAGGGCCAGAGAGCGGCAGAAAGAGAATCCCAATCAGGCTCTGCACTGTCAGCGTGGATCCCGATGCAGGGCTCAAACTCGTGAACTGTGAGATCATGACCTGAACTGAAACCAGGAGTTGGTCACTTAACTGACAGCCATCCAAGTGTCCCTCTTCACAGATGATCTTAATCAAGGCCACAGCTTTAAATGCCATGTAAGTTCAGATTCATTCTTTGAACAGATATTTATTGCACAGTTGCTGCACCTACTGCTTAGATGGCTTAGGCACTGGAACAAAACAAAATCATTGTGCTCCAAGGATGTGAAGCAACTGACACTCTAGTATGCTGGAAGTATCTTTTGGATTAATCACTTTGGAAAATTTCTGTTGACTGTAATGTCCCATGACTAGGAAGTTCTACTTCCATGTATATATGCAACAGAAACATATCTCTATCAAAAGACATACACTAGAATGTGCATATTTATAATAGCAATATTCGTAATAGACAAACAGTAGAAACTACCCAAATTCTCATCAATACTAGAATGGACAAATAAAATGTGTATATCCACACAATGGACATGAATGAATAATGTGGATAAATGTTATTAACAAGGTCGTGTGAAAGAAACCAGATGCAAAATAATATATATCATATGATCCCGTTGTACAATAGGCAAAGCTTGGCAAGATAAATCTTCCTGCTAGAAATCAGGCTAATGATTGTCCTTTTGGGAGGAGTGGGGTGTTGGCCTGATATCCACTAAAGCAAGTGAGACAGCTCTGACAACATGCCAACTCCTGACTGGCACATGATTGAAGCAATAGTATCATGCAACAATACTTAACACCTTAGAATTTTCTATTCTGCTGTGACCTATTTATTTTAACCCACTGATGAGCTCAACCTTCAATTTAAAACACAGCTCTAGATAGATGATCCTGTATAACTTCTGAAGTGTGGAGTAAAAATTACTGTTTAGTAAGGGAGTAGAAGGGAAACAATACAGGATGGAGTGAGCTTGTCTCTGACCTTTACCAGCTGTGTGACCTTGGCAACTTATTTAATCTCCCTGTTCCTGTCTGTTCACTTACAAATTAAAGGTAATGGTGACCTAACGGAGCCTAAATAGCACAGTAAGCACTTAGCTTAGTGTCTAGCATGGTAAACATTTAACAATGTATTAAAGAATTACAGTGGCAGTTTCCTACCCCTTTCCAAGCCCGACCACCTTTTTTATTCAGGCTTGTCTAAAAATAAAGCCCAAAGTATAAGAACAATAAAAACGGAGCTTTACTGGTTGAATATGGTAGGAGGGGGCCTACGCTCCATGGAAAACACACAAATGTGCACAGGGTCAGAACTGAAACATTCCATTTTAATTTTACCCTGCCTGTGGCCCCCTCACTCTATGAAAACACAGCAGATTCCACAATAGATTTTAGTGATTGAATGATTGGGACCCAACTCATTTTACCTAATAGGTGTATTTTATAGAACACAAGATTACAATTTCTGTGCTTGTAAGGCAGAGAAAGCAATTCACGGGCATAATCCAGTCTGTAATCATGTCGTCTTTGGTGCAAACTTTGGTGATTTCAATTAGTCACCAGTGCTTGAACACTCGGGATGCTTTTCCTGACAGTACGGATTTCTCCAAAATGGCAGACTGGGCTAGGCTTCCCGTGTGGCCATGACTGGCTGATGGCAGAACAACAGCAGGTGCCGTCCTTAGGTGGGCCTGTGCGCTCCAGTCTGCACTTCCTGTGGATTCCCCACTCGAGACCAAGTGTTCGCTTTTCTCATAGAAGAGAAATCTTACCCACTCCCGTCTTGTGAACTACCTGGCCCCTGCTCGAAGGCACACCTTCCTGTGACAGGGCCTCATACCCAGATTTCTGCAGTGAGGTGGGCCACGCTCCAGCTGAGTAAGCACCAAGTCGGGGAGCACAACACCCCTCTGATTTTCCCCAAAGCAGCCCAGGATGCCCTTTGAGTGCTCCTCCTCTACTGCTCCATCTTTCAGACTTCTGCTTTACGTTTCTGGACAACACTGATTCCCACCTGGTTCTAGTTACTATCTTATTCTTGTTGCCTGGTTTTGGCAACTTCTCTGCTCATAGTTAACTACCCTGCTTCATTTCACTTCACCTTGCTAACTCCTAAATGCACCCTGTCTTTCTAGCCATTAAATGTAAAAAGATCTCAAAAAGTTCATTTTATTGAAACAATTATTTGTTAAATGAAGGAGTTAATGAATGAGGGAACACGTATCAATTTCCATTTATAACTTTCGACCCATCGTCTTTCATAGGTAGCTCTCGTTCTCATAACTGGACCAACAACCTTACAGTGTTTATTTTGCTACCACTTTTAAGGCCCAGATTGTACATTTTCCAAGCAATATATATATAGCTTTTGACCTTATGCCTTGATTTCTTCTTTAACTTTTTCTAGGTTATTCTTTTTTTTTTTTTTAATGTTTATTTTTTGAGAAATAGAGTGTGGGCAGGGGAGGGGCAGAGAGGGAGACAGGGGATCTGAAGAGAGCTCTGTGCTGAGAGCAAGGAGCCCGATGCCGGGCTGGAACTCAAGGGCCATGAGATCATGACCTGAGCCGAAGTTGGACAGTTAACTGACTGAGCCACCTAGGCACCCCTCTCTAGGTTATTCTTGAAATTAAAGCTAAATCTTGCTCTTCTAACATCAGGCCTCTACTAATGCTCTCCCCAAATTTTCCATCTTCAAACCACTTCTTAAGTTGCCACTTCACTCTTAACTACTAATTCACTTATCACTACGTTCAGATTAAATTTCCTTGAGGAATTTTCCTTTCAGTATGTCATTTTTATTTTTTATCAGTCTCTATTCTCCCAAAAGCTAATTTTCTTTCAAAGAAATGTCTTCCATTCCAGGCTCTTTGTAATATCAAGATACTCTCACATTTGAGAAATTCTTTGTACCTCTAACAACTTCCTGTCATTCAGATTCATTTCTAGGCTGTTATTGCAATGCCATAAACTAAAAGGTAAGTGAGGGGATGGTATTAAAATAAACACTGTGTCTTCTAAATGTAAAATCTAGGGGGACTATGTGTTTTTAAATTTCCAGTGCCAGAAGATAATTATGAAATTATCATAGTAATATCCTGACACAAAGGTTTTCACTATTAGAATAAATTCTGTGACTTGAAATTTAAACAGTTTGAAAATTGCTGAATATACCATTAGGACTCTTATGGTGATAAAAACCTAAGTTAGACTAAAACAAGGGTTCAGAAAATTTTTAGTTTTTTTTTTTTTTTAACGTTTTATTTATTTTTGAGACAGAGAGAGACAGAGCATGAACAGGGGAGGGGCAGAGAGAGGGGGAGACACAGAATGGAAGCAGGCTCCAGGCTCTGAGCCATCAGCCCAGAACCTGACGCGGGGCTCGAACTCACAGACCGCGAGATCGTGACCTGAGCTGAAGTCGGACGCTCAACCGACTGAGCCACCCAGGCACCCCATAAAAATTTTAAATATTTGTACTTTTCTTAAAATGAATATTGGTATATGGCTAGACAATAAATAATTAAACCTTAAAAATTTTTTTTTAATGTTTATTTTCGAGAGAGAGAGGGAGACACAGAATCTGAAGCAGGCTCCAAGCTTTCAGCACAGAGCCCAAAGCGGGGCCTGAACTCAGGAACTGCGAGATCATGACCTGAGCTGAAGTCAGACGCTCAACCACCTGGGCCACCCAGGTGCCCCAAAACTTCAGTTTTTAACCATAAATGTATAATCAGATTATATCTTCATACATACTTTCACATGTTTCTTAAGACTATGCAGAAAATATTTTTGCTATAAAACCTTGTAAAGTGTACCATGTTTATTATAACTTAATAACAAAATTCCATAAAATACAAATTTAAGAACATTCTAAGTTTATCATAATTTTATTGTAACTTATCAAAATTACATAGATACAAAATTAAGCAGAAACTGATGAATTTTCTGTCTTCAGATGGTCTTAGAATCTCAGAAACCTTGAAGTTTGCTGAAAATAGAAATTCATAAAATTAGTTTGGAAACCTAATTTATTATACATTTCTTAATATTTAATTGTAGTTCATTTTAAAAATAGGTCATTACATGCACATTGTTCCAAATTTAGAAGGGGACACAGTGAAAAATCAGTCTCACACTCCGTCTCTGCTCCCAGAAGCAATTATTTGTCCTTATAAAGATAATGTAATTATATGTAAGCATGTATTGTGGGGGTATATGCTTTAAAAACACTTAAGTGGTAGAAAACAATAAGCACTATTCTACACCTTTTTTCAATTAGTAACAAGTATATTTATAATTTTTAACCTAATCCCTTCCTTTAAGGCTTTGGAATTTAAATTCAGAAAGTTCTGAAGAAGCGCGCACATTTAAATGGATACACGTTTACACTGTTTGTTTTGCTATTACAAAACCTACAGTAAAGTGCTAGTACCTACTTTTATTTTTTTAATTTTTATTTTTTTAATTTTTTTTAAAACATTTATTTATTTTTGAGACAGAGAGAGACAGAGCATGAGCAGGGGAGGGTCAGAGAGAGAGGGAGACACAGAATCCGAAACAGGCTCCAGGCTCTGAGCCGTCAGCCCAGAGCCCGATGCGGGGCTCGAACTCACGGACCGCAAGATCATGACCTGAGCCGAAGTCGGATGCCCAACTGACTGAGCCACCCAGGCGCCCCTTAATGTTTATTTTTGAGAGAGAGAGACAGCATGAGCAGGGGAGGGGAGGAGAGAGAGGGAGACACAGAATCTGAAGCAGCCTCCAGGCTCAGAGCCTGATGTGAAGCTCGAACTCACGAACGGTGAGATCATGACCTGAGCTAAAGTCGGACGCTTAACTGACTGAGCCACCCAGGCACCCCACCAGTATCTACTTTTAAACATAA
Source organism: Lynx canadensis (assembly GCF_007474595.2). NCBI lineage: Eukaryota > Metazoa > Chordata > Mammalia > Carnivora > Felidae > Lynx > Lynx canadensis. The sequence goes on from NC_044308.2 coordinate 97,399,491, forward strand.
ACCTAAGTATACCTGGAGGATAAATTCCTAAAAATGGAATCGCTGGTATATATAGTCTAGGTGTTAAGAAATCCTGTCAAATTCCCTTCCATAAAAGTTTTTACCACTTTTTATTCTAGCCAACTATGTGTGAAAATGGGTATTTATTTCTCCACTACATCACCAATACTGTGTTTTAAAATAAACAACTGTATTTGAGAGTACATATGGAAACAGGGTTAACCTTATCTACTTTGACTACAGTTTCTGTGATTAAGTCTACAGTATGATTTCACAAATAATCTACTAAACGATTTCTTCTAAGGAGAAACTAAAAATAGCAGGAAGACCAAATTATTCCACCGTATCTTCAAATTGTGTTCTGTTCTCTTGAAAATAAATGTACATCAACCTGTTTGAGCCAGCACTGAAAAGATTCCTTCAATTATTACTACTAAATTATAGTTTGGAAATCATGTCAAAACTTTTCAGCAGCTGAGTCCATAGAAGATAAAGGAGCCAACTATTTCAACTCAACCAACAGTGAGCATCAACTGCAAGTCAAAGGCTATGCTAGAAGCTTTTAAGGAAGACGGGTACACACATGACTTCTAACACAATAATGTCAGGAACTGTCAAAGAGTTCTGCAAAAAGTGCTTAGAACGCAAACAATTCTGCATGTCAATCGGGCAACGTTACCAGAAACAGCTGAAGTCTTTGCCATCATAATTAATACATCAGTTCATTTCCTGTTGTGATTTACTTACTTGTATCCTGACTCATTTTTTAAGAAAAGAGTATAAAATGGCTTGCAGAGATGTCATAAAAAGATAAAAGTAAATGAGGAAATTCAAGGGCAAAATACATGGGAGAGAAGATGAAGCCAGAGCTGCACCCAAAATTTATGCTAGTAATTCCTCTGCTGCTATTAAAGTGGGCTACACATCTGGTTGTACTTCCTAGCAGCTAAAGCAAAGGGAGCTTCTCAGAAGATTCACAGTCTCCCCTAAGATAAACAGTTGCTTGGGACAGACACAGAATTCTCTTGTCCTGAGACCTACTGAAAGTTCCCGGTACTGGTTTTCACAGCAGAGTAAGTTTCATATCAAATCGCAGTTCAGTAAAAGTCATCCTGAAGGTGGACAAAATATGCCCCTGGCAGACACCCCTCAGAGGTGACTTAATCCTGGGATCACAAAATCAGATGCCCTCAGGGGCATCCAGGTGTGACAGTAGGGAGCCATGAGACTGGAGACAGGTGCTTCCTCTTACCTAAGGGCATTCCAAATCATGTCGGGGGTGCGCAGTTTAGGATTCAGTGTGGGTTAGGTAGAGTCAAACATTTGTTGGGCTTATAGAATAGACTAGAATATCTGCGACCTTAATGAGTATCTGTCTGGCTGTATTCATTCCACAAATTAAGCAGTGTCTGGAATGCCGTAAGAGTCAAATATGTGTCAAGTGAGTGAATCCGAGAATAAAATTTACAGTATCTCAAAGTGAATGGACTTAAATCCTCCATGAGTTATTGAGCAGCAAGAACAATGCATTTTTTTTTTCAAGAAATATGTAAGAAACTGTTAATCACGGTTTCAGGGTTAGGAAGCATATGTATTTTTCCTTTCCAATTTTATACTTTTAAACATTGAAATTTTTATAATGTACTCATGTTTGTTTTTATTTGAGTAAATATGTTAATTGCCCCCAAAAATGAAAGACAACTGGGCTGTGTGTTCAAGATTATATTCTCTGACAAGAACCCAGAAGGCAGTTACTTGCTCACTTGGTCTTATCTGAATGTGGGAGCATTTTCAAAATATGATTAACTGAGAAATCGCATGTTAGGATGCCCGAATCCAAGAGAAATAGGGTCAATAATGCATATTCTTGGGCCCTAAACTAGAGACATTTGATAGGTCTGGAGCAGAATCCTGGAACTTAACAGGATTAAGTTCCAGCTTAATCCTGGATTAAGTTCCCGCCTCCAGCAGGGAACACAAAAGCAGTTCCCCACTGCCACAAATTATGCAGCCGGCCTTCCCACATTCAGGGACATTGCAGGGGTTGCCACACCTGGAGTGCAATGGATAAGCCTTGCCCTGGGAAAACCACTTTCATGACCATGGTATCTCCTGGGCCAGGGTAAGAAACTTTTTTGTTTTGTTTTTAAGTGTTAATTTATTTTGGGAGACAGAGAATCCCAATCAGGCTCTGCGATGTCAGCACAGAGCCCAATGCAGGGCTCAAACCCCCGAACCCTCAGATCATGACCTGAGCTGAAATCAAGAATTGGTCACTTAAACCAACTGGGCCACCTATGCTCCGCACCTCAGAAACATAACATTTTTAACAAGGATCCCAGAAGATTTGGATGAGAGTGGTCTATAGATCACCCTTTGAAAACCACTGCCCTCCCAGGTCATTATTCTTTTTTCCCAAGACAGCCTCCCAACCCCAACCCCTCACCATCACCACACACACATCCAGTCCCCGCCCCCCCCCGCCCCCCCCACACACACTTGTTTGCTGCCAATTTAAGGCAGATAACCTAGGTTTTGAGAATCAACCATGTGGAGGACAGGGCTGACCTCTCTGAATAATGATGTCATCAGAAGTCAGCCTATAAAAGAACTAACCCAGCTCCAGAGCTGTTCTGAGATATTCCTCAGAAAACAGTTCTTAATCTGTTTTATCGCAAATGTGCCATCAAGTACATACAATTCTATGTCCCACAGCATGACCAGAAATTCAGCCTAGAACATTCCAAAAGACAATTACAGATATTTTTAAAAACCTCAGCACACCTACAGGACTTGTGATTTTCAGCAATACACTACTAAAAGACACCTCCTTCTTGCTGTTTCTGGGGGTACACTTACCTGTCTTCTACTATCTTACTGGATGGATAAAAAACTTTGAATGAAAATCCACTTCTTGGAAAAGATCCCTTTGGGAGAAAAAAATGCCTGTAAGTGAACACTCAACTGTCCTAAAAAGAATTCCTACTTTTAAAATCAAACTCCTTGCTCATGACTTAAAAAGAAAGTTGTAAGATGTGACTATAAAGTAATGAGGCAGATGTCCCCCCCACCATCTTTGCTGAGAGAAGATATTACTATAAAATGGCTCCACCTTGGGGCGCCTGGGTGGCGCAGTCGGTTAAGCGTCCGACTTCAGCCAGGTCACGATCTCGCGGTCTGTGAGTTCAAGCCCCGCGATGGGCTCTGGGCTGATGGCTCAGAGCCTGGAGCCTGTTTCCGATGCTGTGTCTCCCTCTCTCTCTGCCCCTCCCCCGTTCATGCTCTGTCTCTCTCTGTCCCAAAAATAAATAAACGTTGAAAAAAAAAAAAAAAAATGGCTCCACCTGAAGCAAAAGTCTTTCAAGTTGGCTAGACTGTCTTCTACTAACATGTATCTGGAAATGCTTAGGGTGGCTCTACCTAGCCTAAGAAATGCTGTACTGTGCAATGCTATATACACCTATAAGACACGTAAACATCATGTTGAAGAAAGTTTTCCTGCCCCTGTCTCCCTCCAGTGAAAAATCTAGGTTGATGCCCCTCTCAGGTGCCCCCAAAGCAACTGAGCAGTAATCCCACAATGCGTCCACTACTAAACTCTAGGGCAGAGATGGTCTTTTTGTTTCAGTCTCCGTGTGCCTGCCACCAACTCAGTGTCTGGCCCGTTGCAGGCATTCGTTAGTGGAAGTGTCAAGAAGGGATGGAGCAATGTCAAAGGCAAGTTTGGGGCTTGCCCAAAAGGTATAAATAAGGTAAAAAAGGACAGAATGATGGTGTAGAGAAGGCTGTTTACTGGCCTACCGGATGAGAAAGTGGAAAAATTCAGAAATAAGGTGTTATCAAATAAAGCATTAACTATGAGAACACCCAAAGAGTAAAATTTAAATAAGAAATAGCCTCATTGTGAAAGAATATTGGAAGAGTGAATAAAGGTTCTAAAAAAATCAGGCCACAAATTTCAAACAGTGAAACCAAACTGTTGATTGTTGTATAAATGAGTAACCAATAGTAAGTCATGATGTTTCTAGAAATGGCCTAGACAAAACAAAAAAGTATTAAAATAGGTCTAACATTCATAAGAATCAATGAAGAATACAAAGTAAAAATCACTACTGAAGATAGTTTGTATCACATCAACAATGTTTATGCAGTAATTCCCCAAATATGAAAAGGCAATTCTACTTCTGTAGAAATTGTGTCCGAGTAAGAATTCCCACATTCATCCAGCTTAGGTTTCTGGGACTTGCACAAATTTCCAAAAGTCAAAATCATCCACAAAGGACATTAAAATATTTAAAGAGAATGAGATACAGGCTCTGAAAGCAATTCCCAGAAAGGAATCCTAAGGTAAGTTACCTTGAAGGGGAAAAATACTCATTTGGATGTATAAGCTTTGGTGTATTCTTTTTTTTAAGTTACATTACTTTACAGTCACATGCTATCCTGAAAGTTGAAGAACTTTCTGTGTGTACCACATTAATTCAATGTTTCCTTAATAGCATATTTTTACTCCTAACAGTGATTTTACTAAATTTTTTAATTTAAAGAAATGACACTCCAGTCTTGACGAACTATGCCCATATAAGGTCGATGACGTTCTTACCGGGTTCATACAGAGGCACTCTGTATTGGTCACAGTGAAAGGATCGTATTTGTCTGCAATGACCAGGAGATCAGGCACAGGGTACACTCTCAGAGCATAGTCATATGCCCAGTACACTGGGCAGACATAGAGGGGGAGAGGGGTCAGGTGTCCTTGGGATAAGATCGTCTTTACAAACTACAAAACAATGATATAAAACAAACTTCAGCTCATTTGTAAAAGTTAAAATTGCTAACAAATAACTTTACATTAAATATCAATTACCAGAAGGACTTAGAAAATTTGAGAAACAATTAGAAGAAGTTTAAATCACAGAACTTTGAGAAACACTGATATGAAATGAAATTAGCTATCCTGTATTTTAGGAAAAAAATCTGTAAGTTTTCATTTAACACCACTAATCATAAAAGCTACTCCCCCAAAGTAGTCACACTGGAACAGTTGTACTTTTAACTGTATAATAAACTCAATTATTAATTATGTTCATCTAAAAATAATTCCACAGCTTGAGTAATGCCAAGAATAAATACGTAGCCCACATAAACTTTAAATATTATAAAATAAATACTAAAAATGCTCTGTAAGATGTACCTCCACATTTCCCAAAATGGTATATGGGGATCCATGTACCACTTCAGGGAACCCTGAAGCTACAAGATCAACATTACATACCCTCCCGATGTGGACAGATCATATAAAATAATGAACGTGATGAGGTAAACATTAAAAAAAAATTTTTTTTAATGTTTATTTTATTTTTAAGAGACAGAGAAGGAGTGGGGCAGGGTCAGAGAGAGGAGACACAGGCTCCAGGCTCCAAGCTGTCAGCACAGAGCCCGACGTGGGGCTTGAACTCATGAACCGTGAGATCATGGCCTGAGCCGAAGTCAGACGCTTAACCAACTGAGACACCCAGGTGCCCCGAGGTAAATACTTTTTAAAATAAATACATATGTATTTTGAAGTACAACGTAAGATTTATGAGTTTTAAGGCAAAATGGGAAGACTCAAAGAAATTTCTGGTTCATTCTGGGCTTCCCTCTGCCCATTAGGGGATACTTCAGTGAGAAAGTTGAGAAACACTGACTTAGTAACAAAAATTAACTTACTGGCAAAAGTACTTTGAACCATAAACATAAAAGGTCAAATTATTAAGTGACTTAACAGTATTTTATATAATGCAACACTTATGATAGCTTAATAAAGAAGACTCTTAACTTACATGATTAGGAATATCCAAATTGCTACTAGGGAAGCGGACACAGTTTCTGCACATTTTATTCACTAAGTCCTCACGGAAGACAATAATTTCTTGTGTACAGTACTGAATTCTGAAATGAAAGCAGTAGTTGAATTTGACTTCCTCAGCAAAAAAAAAAAAAAAATAAATAAAGGAGATAGTTTAAAAGGCAAAATGTTTTATGATACAAAGCTATTCCCACTACCCATCGTTTACCACAGCAAAAATTCAGCTGGACTCTATCCTTCCATTCATTCGACAGTAATTTACTGAGCTCTCCGTATGTGTCCAGCACTATCGTAGGGATGAGTGAACAAAACAAAAAGATCCCAGCCCTGATGCAGTTTATATTCTAATGGAGGGAGGGCAGTCAGAAAAAATATCAATAAACATGATAATTATATGGGATGTTGGGAGATGACTAAGTGTATGGGAAAAAGAAAAACAGGCTATCAGGGATCATTTGTGAGGTAAGAAGGGCTAGATGGCTGGAGGATTAAACAGGATGATGAAAATAGGTAGGGCTGATAACGGAGTCTGATTTGAGCACAGACATGAAGGAGGTGAGAGAGTCAAGCAGATATGCAGAGGAAGAACACTGCAGGCAAAGGAGGAACACAGGACAGGCAGAGGGAGCGGCTACAGCAGAGGCCCCGAGACAGAGCATGGCTGGCATGTCTGAGGAACAGAAAGGAGGCTGTGGTGACTGGAATAAATGAGGAAGAGAGGAGCAGGAATAGGAGGCCAGATCATGCTGGGCCCTGACTACCACGGCAAGGATATGGCTGTTACTGAATGGCACAAGGAGCGCCCAAATTTCAGGATCAGTAAGGCGGAGGTGACATGCTTATGTGTCAGAGGATCACTCTTAACACAGCACTAAGAACAGACTACCGAGGGGCAGGGGTAGACACTCGAGACCAACGAGGAGGCTATTACAGTAATCCAGGCTAGAGCAGATGGTAGAGGGTCACAGAGGCGGTGACAGGTGGCCAGATTCTGCATATATTTTGGTCTTCCTTCACATTTTTGAAGGACTGCCTGAAACACTACATGTGAGAGAAACCCAAAAAGTTTTGGCCCGAGTGACTGGAAGGACTAAGGTGCCATGAACTCTGATGAGGAAGAGTACAGAACAGGTTGGGAGCTGATAGGTGGGAAGTAGATGAGAAGCTCAGTGTGAGGTTGTCTACTAGACACATACGGGGGATGATGAGCAGGCATCTGGATGCATAAGTCTGGAGTCTGGAAGAAAGGTTTGAGCTGAAGATGTAAATGTGGGAGTTGTCAATACACAGATGGCACTGAGAGCTTTGGGAGTAGCTAAGGTCACCAAAGGAGTGAATGCAGGCAGAAAAGAGAGAACCAAGGACTGTAACCTCTGACTATAGTAAGTGGCATGTGCAGTAACACATAATCTGTTTCCCTCTTCCATTGTAGCTTTTCTTAAAGGATGTGTAATGAGAATATCGATTTTTAAATCTCCATCTGTTTTTCAGCTTCTAAATTCATTATCAGTGAATTCAATAGTGATAAAATATTTTTAATTTTATTTTTTTAAGTTTATTTATTTATTTTGAGAGAGAAAAGCATGAGTCAGGGAGGGGCAGAGAGAGAAAAGGAGAGAGAATCCCGAGCAGGCTCGTCCCTGACAGCAGAGAGCCCGATGTGGGGCTCGAACCCACAAACCGTGAGATCATGACCTAAGCCGAAGTCAGAAGCTCAACTGACTGAGCCACCCAGGTGCCCAGTGATAAAATATTTCTAAAGTTTTGAGAAACCTAAAATAAAGAGAAATTTTCTCTTTATATTTACCTCATAGTAGTCAAAGTTCGGAGACAAAGTTTAAGAAGCAAGTTAGTTTTGAAATGAAATGAAAACAAGCATAACACAAAATGGTAATATTTACCTGCAAGGATTGGTAGTAAAAATTGAAAATGGTACTCTTTGTCTGAATTCATCAGTGATGCTTTCAGCAAGTGGTGGCCTATAGAAACAATTTATGTGGTGTAGGATAGATTTTTAAATTTGACAAAATATTTTTAGCTGTTAGAAAAATCTAAACACAACTTACCTTGGTAAGATGGAACCAAATCCAGGATCCTCTGGACCAGGAACAAACACAAAACGACTACTATAGCAAAATTCAATATAATTCATTAAAAAAAAAAATTATTGCAACACTATCCAGTAGTCTAAAGTCGAGTTACTGCCTTGAATTAAATAATAATTTTTAATATTTTTTAAATTTCATGCATTTTTTTTTTTTTTTTTTTTGGGACAGAGAGAGACAGAGCATGAACGGGGGAGGGGCAGAGAGAGAGGGAGACACAGAATCGGAAACAGGCTCCAGGCTCCGAGCCATCAGCCCAGAGCCCGACGCGGGGCTCGAACTCACGGACCGCGAGATCGTGACCTGGCTGAAGTCGGACGCTTAACCGACTGCGCCACCCAGGCGCCCCTAAATTTCATGCATTTTAATAAATGAACTAAGTCTCCAGACTACCACTGTCCAGCAGACCTTTCTGCAGTGATGGAAATGTCTCTATGTGCACTGTCTAGTTATTGAGTGCTTGAACTGTGGCGAGTATGAGTGAATTTTTAATTATATTTAACTTTAAAGAATTTCACTTTAATTTTTTTTGAGAGACAGAGTGAGAGAGTGCTAGAGAGAAAGTGCTAGAGAGAAAGTGGGGGAGGGGTAGAGGGAAAGAGAAACTTAAGCAGGCTCCACCCCAGCGCAGAGCCACAGGGCTCAATCTCGCAGTGGTGAGATCATGACCTGAGCCGAAATCAAGAGTCTGGACACTTAACTGACTGAGCCACCCAGGAACCTCTAAATAATTTAAATTTAAAGAGACACATGTGGCTAGTGACCATCATATTGAAGAGTACAGCTCTAGACAAAGTACTGTCACCAAGAACTTAAAAATATAGTTGAAAGTATCACTCTTTCCTTTTCAATATTTTTCACTATAAATCTCTAGTACAGTATAACATACATTATCATGATATGAGGATAATTTTTTCTTCGCATACTAATCTTCTCAAACTTTTGTTCCATTCATTTCGTAATAATCATGGATATAAAATTTAGAATTCATTTTTTGTTTGTTTTTTAAAAAACTTTTAAAAATATAGCAATAGAAATCATTACCTTTGGTGGATATTTGGATATTCACATATTATGTCTGCCAAAGTTTTTAAGGAATCTAAAATTTTAAAGGGACATTAAATTTAATTTGCATTTAATGCACATAAAAGTCAAATTATATTTGCTTAGCTACAACTCTACATCTTTTAAATGAAATTAAAATATTATAGATCATTTCTTATCAATTTCATTTATATAAATGTAGAAACATTTATTCAATAGACCTTCAATACCTTTCAAAGCTTGAACTTGATTTTTTCCATATGGTGCAGATGAAAAATTACCACACAGAATAAAGCAGGTTGGAGGTGCTGGTGAATAACCTAAAAATAAGAGAATAAAATGAATATCACTTTTCTAGTCTAGAAATCAGATTAAAAACCCTTTAACCATGAGGTTTTTCTTTTGTTTGTTTTGTTTCCTAAGTAAACTTTGGGCCCAACATGGGACTTGAACTCAAAACCCTGAGATCAAGAGTCACATGCTCCACTGACTGAGCCAGCCAGGAACCCCTAACCATGAGTTTTTAATAACAAAAACTTACTAGTTTAATAACACCTTATTTTAATAACCAGTATTTTTAAACAATAGTAACAATATTGCCCATTTATTGAACACTTACTATATGCCAGGCCCTGTAATAGCTTGATTCTCACAACATCCCTATAAACTGAGAGAGAGATTAAGTAACCTGCCCACGTTATCAGGCTGCAATTTAAACCCAGTTCTGAGTGGCTCAATCAGTTGAACATATGATTCTTGGTTTCAGCTCAGATTATGATCTCCAGGTTCATGAGATAGAGCCCTGACTTGGGCTCTGCACTGACAGAGTGGAGCCTGCTTGGGATTCTCTACTCCCCAACCTCAAAATAAATAAATAAAAAAACATTTAAAAAATAAATAAATAAACCCAGTTCTGTCAGACTCCAAACCCAAGCTCTTATCCATTCTTATGCTATACTTAGGACTAATTCTTAGCTCTCATGAACACACATACGCATGCACAATTATTTTTCAAATGTAAAAATTTAAGTTTTTTAAGATGGGCTCATTTAAAATATCTCACTGCTGAATCAACATTTACAGGAAAATAGACTACTCAAAAAGATACATTTGTAACAATTTAGTTTTAAGACATGAACCCTCGTTCGAGTTTAAAAGGGTAGAAAAGAACGGCACCCACCAGAAAACATGGTGTGAAGTTTTCCCAACACTTCTCCTTGGTCTAACCAAACGTCAGATATAAACACAAACATGGCATCTTTATTCTCTTCTTCTAGTTGTTTTAGTTTTGCAGAAGTCTTCACAGATGTATTAGAAGGCCCTCCAAAAAAATTAATATTTCCATAGTATGCCCTAGGTAATTATGACATAATTATTAGCTTCTATCCTATATTCTGTTGGAGATGTTTTTCTTTCTTTCTTTTTCTTAAAGATTTTATTTTTTTTAATTATTTTTTCAACGTTTTTTATTATTTTTGGGACAGAGAGAGACAGAGCATGAACGGGGGAGGGGCAGAGAGAGAGGGAGACACAGAATCGGAAACAGGCTCCAGGCTCCGAGCCATCAGCCCAGAGCCAGACGCGGGGCTCGAACTCACGGACCGCGAGATCGTGACCTGGCTGAAGTCGGACGCTTAACCGACTGTGCCACCCAGGCGCCCCTAAAGATTTTATTTTTAAGTGATCTCTACACCCAGCATGGAGCTCAAACCCACAACCTCGAGATCAAGAGTCAGGTGCTCTACTGACTGAGCCAGCCCCATGTTGGAGATGTTTTTCTAATAATTTTACAAATTTAGTTTCTTTCTACCTAATGAGGTTATTTTCTCATCATTGTAAATAGTGCCATGAAAATGTACTACTTGTAGCACTTAAAAAGCAAATAAGTTTATTTAAATGCCCTAAAATAAGAAAAACAGAAGCAGTGAATAAATACTTAATAGGCTGTTTCTGTGTCTTTTAAAACCGACTAAAGCAGGGGCGCCTGGGTGGCGCAGTCGGTTAAGCGTCCGACTTCAGCCAGGTCACGATCTCGCGGTCCGGGAGTTCGAGCCCCGCGTCAGGCTCTGGGCTGATGGCTCAGAGCCTGGAGCCTGTTTCCGATTCTGTGTCTCCCTCTCTCTCTGCCCCTCCCCCGTTCATGCTCTGTCTCTCTCTCTCTGTCCCAAAAATAAATAAACGTTGAAAAAAAAATTAAAAAAAAATAAAATAAAACCGACTAAAGCAAACATTAAACTTCCTATGTAATTGAAAGTAGGAGGAATGCACATTTGATTTAAACAATATCTAATAAAAGTGCTCAAAATAAGTACTAACCATTTAACCGAACAATTCCATGTTTAGAAATTTGTTCTAAGGGATTAAGGAGGTCTACAGAGACTAACATACATGGCAGAATTATAAAAATTTGGATGTTACAAAGCAATGTATGTGTCCATTATTAATGTCAAAAAAAAAAAGGATATAAACATGCGTAGTCACACATAAAAAGAAACTCTCTCCTTGGATGGATGGATGGATGGATGGATGATGTGGTTCCTAAGTAAATTATGTACATATATAAACATATCTCAGATTACAATCTTAAATCCTTAAAAAACCTCATTTTAGGAGATTTTATTTTCTTTATTTTACAAAAGAGAAAAAAAGGTTCAGGAGGGTTAAGTGATTTGCCTGCGGCCCGTCCCAGTTAACAGATGCAAGTGCTCAGTTTCAGACCCTGTCTGAGAGCCAGGGCCAGAGCTTCGTGCACTACTCTGCACTGCCGCCTATCGTCTCCACTGCCTGGCAGGCTCTGTATGAGGCTGAAACCGAAGGGTTACTGCTCACGGCCAGCTTCCTTGATTATACCTCTCATTCCAAAGTAGTAATTTTGAAGCCTGTATGGAAATAAAATGTCAAAAGCGACAGAAATTTTGCTCGAAATAATATCCCAAAGAAAACCTACCATGTTGTAAAAAGCCACAAACTGGCACTAAACGCATTCACTTAAAAGTGAGTTGGTTTGATGAGGGCTTGTGTCCTCATTTGCATGAACGGCACTTTCCCCTAGGTTGCCTCAACAGGAAGAGAAGTTGCCCTGACAGTAACTTCCAGCCAGCAAACGTGGCCTGTATACCTTGATTTTGTACAGGTATACTAGGACTAGAATCTTAATTCTTACACTTCTTGAAATCACTTTCACCACAGACAGAATCTCAAGATTAGGAGGCAACTTTAATTCCCCCAAAGGTGGCAAACTCAAATGTTCACAGGCTTCAGGAAGGGAACACTGAATAAGGAAGCAGCAACCAGCTGAGGCCTCCTAGGTATGAGCTAGGGTGCACTGACATGTCCTGCCCAAAGCGCCATCACTGCAGTGGAGTGATAGTTGGGGGAGAATTCAGGGACCATGTTGCCAGATCTGTTGTTCAAGACGACTCAGAAATCTAGACTTTTATGAGAAATCTCTTAATTTTTTTTTTTCAACGTTTATTTATTTTTGGGACAGAGAGAGACAGAGCATGAACGGGCGAGGGGCAGAGAGAGAGGGAGACACAGAATCAGAAACAGGCTCCAGGCTCTGAGCCATCAGCCCAGAGCCTGACGCGGGGCTCGAACTCACGGAACGCGAGATCATGACCTGGCTGAAGTCGGACGCTTAACCGACTGCGCCACCCAGGCGCCCCAGAAATCTCTTAATTTTTAAACAACGGAAACAAAAGGTACCTCAAAGGGAAATACCTCAAAGGGGAAAAAAAGAAAGAAAGCTCTTCAGACTACATTCAACCCACAGGCCACCAGCTACAACTTTTACACCATCGTTTAGCCTCTGCTCAAAAACCTGAGTGACAGGGGTGCCTGGGTGGCTCAAGTCAGTTAAGCATCCGACTTCAGCTCAGGCCATGATCTCACAGCTCGTGAGTTTGAGCCCCGTATCAGGTTCTGTACTGACAGCTAAGAGCCTGGAGCCCACTTTGGATTCTGTCTCTCCCTCTCTCTCTGCCGCTCCCCTGCTCACACTCTGTCCCGCTCTCCTTGAAAAATAAATAAACATTAAAAAAAATAAAAAAAAACAAAAAACAAAAACCCTGAGTGACAGGGAACTCTCTCTTCTCAGAGAAGGTCCTTTTGGAATGGCTCTAACATTATGATGCTTTTGCTTACATTAAAGAGCTTTTTCATCTGCCTCTTGTAACCTTTTTTTTTATGTTTATTTATTTTTGAGAGAGACAGAGAGACAGAGTATGAGTGGGGGAGGGGCAGAGAGAGAGGGAGACACAGAATCTGAAGCAGGCTCCAGGCTCTGAGCTGTCAGCAGAACCCAATATGGGGCTCGAACCCACAACTGCGAGATCATAATCTGAGCTGAAGTCAGCCACTTAGTTGACTGAACCACCCAGGTGCCCCTGCCTCTTGTAACTTTTAATCATTAGTAGAAAAATAAGGCTTTATATTAACATGAAAATTATATTCTTCTAAGTGTCTTCCTATCTCTTACCTCAGTTGAACTTCTAATCAACCCCATAGATAAGCGAGACAGGAAGACTGGAACACGTGCCCATAAAAGCCAAGGTAGGGAGATACGAATACAACTAACCAGGAATCAACGTGCTAGTTTTCAGATGCACATATAACCCAGTCTTCCAACTCTTTCTATTACTCTTTGCATTCTTTTTTTTTTTTAATTTTTTTTTTTCAACGTTTATTTATTTTTGGGACAGAGAGAGACAGAGCATGAACGGAGGAGGGGCAGAGAGAGAGGGAGACACAGAATCAGAAACAGGCTGCAGGCTCTGAGCCATCAGCCCAGAGCCTGACGCGGGGCTCGAACTCACGGACCGCGAGATCGTGACCTGGCTGAAGTCGGACGCTTAACCGACTGCGCCACCCAGGCGCCCCTACTCTTTGCATTCTGACACAAAGCCTGAGTAACCGACAAATGATACACACTCTTAAAACCACTACTGCCAGTATTATGAAATTCTTGTAGGGCTTCAGCCAAACATTTTATACCTAGTAGTACTAGAGGGTTCAGTGGGTGGAAATCCGAAGGCATTGACATGAAACACCTGATCTTCAAACCAGCCTGAAAAAAGATAAGTAACAAGTCACTTTCATTTGTCCAATTCTTCTTGTCTGAAAGGAAGAAAGTTATGGAAGACAAAGCAGTAATGCTAAGTTGCTGTCTCATCTTCTGTCAACTAACTACAGAGGTTGCCAGTCCCACCTAGCTACAGATCCAAAGGTAGTCTCAGTTCTATATTTTTAAAAAGTCATGAAGTAGAAACAGACTCAGAAGTAAAACTTTTCACTTTTTAATTTCACAATACATGTTAGAGTACGGAGACATGAGGTACAAAGATTAGGAAATGTCTCACTTTATGACCCTAAGTAAAATCTGGTTTGTTTGGGTTTTTTTTCAATTTTATTAAGACATCATTCACATATCCTTACACTTCACCCTTTAAGGTATACAATTCAGTGGTTTTTAGTATATTCTCAAGTTGTATAACCATCACCACTAATTTCAGAATATTTTTATCACCCCAAAAAGAAACCCCAGGCCCATCACCAGTCTGAGTTTTTTAATGTTGTCAAAAGTATGCTCTTATAAACAATGTTCTCCCAAATGATACCATGTTAATACATTTTAACCAATGTAGAAATGGTTTTACTGTAGAACGATGAGGAGGACAGCAAAAGGTATACTGACTTACCTTCTGCTAAGACAAAGCATGACTCTGTGTATAAACCACTATGGAACTGGTATACAGCAGTTGAGGAAAATAATTCTATTTCTATGCTTGAGGTGGTGATAAAGTCAACATAAATTCTGGGCTCAAAGGACTTCTGACTAATAAATTCAAAGACTTCACATCTGAAACTGTGAGTAGATCATAGCTTAAAAATTTTTAGGTTTAAATTTCCCCATTCTAAGATGTAGCTTGGTAATAATGTCAGTATAGATCATTCTTAGCATGGTATAAACTTCCTCACTGACTTGTTTGGATTCTCCAAATAAGGGAGAATTACAGTTTCTTTTGTCTCTGGCTAGAATTATGTCTCAATTCCTGCATCATCATCATACGTAAGTTACAATAGGAAACCAAATAGGTTAACTTAAGAATGATGTGTAATCAATATCCCCAACTCATATAACATAATTTTAAAAAATATATAAAGGATATAGCTTTACTAATATCCAGTTGTACGGTTCCCGTAGGATCTTCCAGAAAAAATTTTCCCTAAAAAAGTTAAAAGAAATATGTCCACATTTATGTAAAAATGGATACTCTGACAAAATAATTAAAATACTGACAACTTTGACAACAGAATACAGTAGAGTACAGTGGATTTCTCAAAACTAGCAATTCCTGGCCCACGTGTTTCCATTTGCTAGTCTGGTAGCCTCAGATTAATCACTTGATGGAGACTGAGACTCCTAAGAGGGACATGGAGAATGACCTCTGCAGATCAAGAGACGGCAAGAGGGATGCTCGGTGGTGGCCGTATGGGCCTCACCAGGTGCCTCCACCTAAGAGAGCCAACAGTGTCCTTCTCTGAGGGAGCAGGATGTGGTCTGCAGCCTTGCTTGTTAGAAACTCAGTACTCTCAGTTCCAGCAGAGGTCACTGAGGACTAATTTCAGGCTATGCAAACTGGCGGCCTGTCAAAGACATTCCCTGATGACTACTCAGGAAACCAAATGCAGATGCAAAGGCTACTTGGTAACTGAGGCAGGAGCCTTCAATGAAGAATACATCCCTGTACCCTCTGCAGAAATGCTATACAGAACTGACATTTCATCAGTCCAAAGGCTGAAAACAGTTTGATGCTTATTAAGTTTAACTTACCTCTTTTAACTGGGTTATCATTCCAAGAACAATCACATCTCCGATTTTGGTTGTACTGCCCAATAGGGTTTCTACCGTTTTAAGCTTAAAATGAGACAAAATAAATTCTTAAAGGTTGAAAATTTGTCCTTTGAAGAAACTACTCTTTTTATAAATAAGTGAATTTTTAGTGTGCATTTCAGTATTTTCACCTACTTTAGAGTAGAAAATCAGATAAAACTCAGATATAATTTATCCTATAAAAAGCTAAAATACCAACTCAGGCTCTTAGCAATGAAGTCTCATCTCATATTACAGGAGGTTCCGCCTTATCCAGTTTTGCTTTTCATAATTTCAGTTACCCTCTGTCAACCATGGTCTGGAAGCAGATGGTTTTCCTTCTGATGAATCACCAGAAGGTCAATAGTAGTCTAAAGCTATGTCATGTTTACATCATTCACCTCCCATCTCATCATGTAGCCATTTTATCATCTCACATCATCATAAGGTGAGTTTGGTACAGTAAGATATTTTGACAGAGAGACCACATTCACATAATTTTTATTATAGTATATTGTTATAATTGTTTTACTTTATTATTATTGTTGTTAATCTCTCACTGTGCCTAATTTATAAATTAAGCTTTATCACAGGTATGTACGTAGAGGAAAAAACATAGTATATACAGGTTTTGGTACTATCTGTGCTTTGAAGCATCCACTGGGGGTCTTGGAACATATCACCCTTGGATAAAGAGGGACTACTGTATTCTGAATAATGATAAGTACATTTACCTTTAAAATATAGAAAAGAATATAAATTTTATTTATTTGGTCAATACATCTTGCAAATTAGTAGGCTATTTAAAAAGTTATACTAGCATTTCAAAAGGTTGTCATTATTATTTATTTACATCCTCAATCTGACCATTATATTTTTATCTTTAAGTTAAAGGTAGTAACAATTGGGGCACCATTTTAAAAAATCCTTTCTGATGCTTTTCTATACACAGTCTTACATATGTATATGTATATATATGTATATACCATAATATACCATTTCTAAACACATACAGTTTTTGTTTTATTTGCAAAGATTAAACCATATTATTACTAATATTATACAACTTAACTTTTTAAATTTAATATCTCTTAGAAATCGTTTTATTTAACTATGCATAGATAAACTTCATTCTTTTTAATGGATATAGATATGTACAGTACATATACAAAAATTTATGTTACCAAGTTCCTATTAAAGGACACATAAGGTGCTCAGTTTTCTGTTGGTAAAAACAGTGCTTAATGTTTCTTGCACCTCTTGGCCTAGTGCATGGGTATAACTGTTGCACATACTTCTACAAATTCCAGAAACAGAATTGCTGAATGAAAGGGTGTATAATGTTTCATTCTTAGAGGAATTACCAAGTGAAGCTTCTTTTTGTCTGTAAAATTTTTTTTATTACAAATACTGCCTGTTTACTACTCAAAAATTTTAAAAATATAGAGAAGGAAAAATAAAGTCAGATATAATCACATTAACCCATAACATTTTTTTTAATGTCTATTTATTTTTGAGAGAGAGAGAGACAGAGTGTGAGTGAGGAAGGGGCAGAGAGAAAGGGGGACACAGAATCTGAAGCAGGCTCCAGGCTGTAAGCTATCAGGACAGAGCCCGATGCAGGGCTCAAACTCACGAACTGTGAGATCATGACCTGAGCCAAAGTCAGACACTTAACCAACTGAGCCACCCAGGTCTCCCAAATAATTTAGCTAAGTCTTAAAGTTAGTTTGGGAAAAAGGAGAGGAGAAATAATGCTTCTGGGCTGTGGGCAACTAAGTTGCCACAGGAAACCTAATATATATAAGAAAACACATAGATGGTCTTTGGTAGGGAAATATAAGTAATGTCAATTTCCAAAAGTGAATACAATTTTTTCTCTCATAAAAGTTAAAAGCAGAAACTGTCAAACACTATAAATGTTTTCTCCTATGTTGCTACCATCGAACCTTAATTTGTGCATTGTGTAGTATTATATTTTAGTATCAGACTACTCATCATGACTTCTGATCTGTCATGGCAGAGAATGTAATGAACCTTAAAAGAGGCTGGGCCTCTTCAGAATCTATACGGAACCTCAGAGAACTGGCAGGGCCTAGAAGTAGCAAAGGACTGTCTCCCGGCAGGACTCTGTGTGCTAAGAGAGGAATAAAGCCACAGCCGGGCTGACAGTGACTAGGTGTGTGGCTGGAACAAGTAAACAAAGGGCATAGGAGTACAAAAGTGGAAGGAGCCCATGTGACAAAAAACATTCTCCCTCCCACCTCTTCCTCAGGCCCCAGCAACCCTGTGGTCTGTCTGTGCTGTCTCATTTATCCTATAAATGTTATTTCCTTAGTGCCTTAAGTAAACTTTTTACTCCAACGGACAAAGCACATTTTAGATGAGTAAGTGTGTGGGCTAGACAAGGACCAGGATTTTGGAGTTTGAGTGAGAGCAGGAAGGGTAATGTTGAGAGTTGGTCAGAAAGCCAGTGTCGTATCCAGCAAATGGACCAGAAGGACCAGGGATCTGTGTTGGTGGCCAGTGACAGTCTGGGGGCTACCGTAGTCTCAGGGCCTTCCCTCCCTGCTGCCTTTTTTTTTTTTTTTTTTTTTTTTTTAAGTAAGCTTCATACCCAGTGCAGAGCCCAATGCAGGGCCTGAACTCATGACCCTGAGATCAAGACCTGAGCTGAGATCAAGAGTCGAACACTTAACCGACCAAGCCAGCCAGGTGTCTCAGGGCCTGTCCCAAAGAAGGAAGTAGTAGCTTCTATTAGAGATTTGCAGGGCCCAGGACACAGACAATGGTCTTTCTCAACAGTGAGAATGCACAGGTCAATTAGCTAGCTAAACAGTTACCAGCGGTCCATTCTCATTTAAATTTCAATAAGTAAGAATTAAGCAATAAATATTTAACTTGTACACTTAACGCCTCCTAAATAACTAACCTGGAATTTGCTTCCGGTTTCATCAGGATGAGAACCTATCACTGGAGGAGTAAATAATTCATGTCTGTGTGTCCTCTATAAAAAAGACAGATTCACATGAATTACTGAATCAGACATTTTAAACTAAAATTCATTAAAACAGTACTCTGACAAAATCTTGTCCTTAAATGAATGTTAATATTGCCTATTCGCAATAAATTTGAAAGCCCACATGTTTTAATATACAAATACCCAGAAGTGTAATTTGGAAAATAAAAAAATTATTTCAAAGAATTTTTTTTAAAGAAAAAGCTCTATCGTATAGCTGCCAGCAGCACACTCTGGACTGAGTGTCAATACAAAGTATGTATGAAGACAACAAACCAAGGGTCACCCTCAAAGCACAGGGGTTTGTGAGACAGGAAAGTAGAGGGCCACCATACTACGAAGGACCCCAGGCAAAAGGGGGCATTTAACGAGATCCTAAGTGATAAATAAGACTTTGCTAGTGAGAAACCATACGAGGCTGAGACAAGACATTTCAGGCAGAGGATGGGATGTGTCACAAGAAAGACTTACAAGAGTAAAGGAGTGTTTGGGAAGTGACGCAAAGTGTAGTATAGTTGGAATCTGAGGTACACAAAGCAGAATGTCAGACAGGGCAAGAGATTAGCTGGAGCCTCTATTTGGGGAACCATATCCCCTGCCCCACTGTGGTCCATGTGGTTTAGGCAAGGCTGGTGTCTCTTCCCCCTTCTATAAATAGGCCTAGTGAATAAGTACCCCACCTCTTGGCCAGTGAATGGTCCAGGCTCAAGCTAAGAGCCACTAAGAGACCTTTGCTAGAACTACCAGAAGAGAGGAACTTTCTCCAAGTGCAGCTGAGGCTACTAGGGGCCTCTGTCATCTCGTGTTTGAAAGTAAAATCAATTTTTATAAAATTGCCAAGAGATGGAGACAGGTAGATGCCTCAAGACGTGGGATATCCTGGATCCAGCCATGCTTGAAACTGGTGGACCTCCAGACCTCTCCACAAATCAATAAATGCCTCTTTCTGTTTTAGTCAGTTTGAATTTCTGTAACCTCCAATAAAAGAGCCCTGACGATACCGACTTTACATGCTAAGTCAGGAAATTTATCTGGTAGACAATAGAAAACAAAGATATTGAAATAGGATAAAAATAACATCAGATTTGCTTATAGGAAGATAACTGTGATAAAATGTGAATGGACGAAAATGCAATGCTTTCATTTCACAGATAAGAAAAAATGAGGCTCAGAAGGGTTACGTGACACACCCAAAATAATATGATAGGCTTTAAAATCTAATTTTTAAAAAGAAAGAAAAAAGAAATGTGGTATTTACTTGGGCATCTTCTCTGTGAACAGCATTGTGCCAAGCAAGTGTGGCAGGGGAAATACACAAGGAGCATCTCATAACGGGGATAAGCACCCCGAAGGCAAGGCAGGGCCAACTCCAGTAAATGATGCACAAGACAGACTGACATAGTCAGTGCTTTAAGGCAGAAGGAGATTGCATCCGACTCATCAAGAAGAGTTTCAGAAAAGAGGAGGAATTTGAGAAGGTTAGGAGGGTTTCAATAGCAGAGAAAAGTGGGAAGGGAAGAGCAGCCCAGAGAGTGAAGAATAAAAGCAAAGTTACAGAAGAAGAAATGAACAATAGTTATGTTTCATTTTTCGCTCTAGTATGGTACAATTAGAGGAAAAGTAGAGATTTTGGCCAAAAAGGTGCGATGGAAGATCTTAAACACTACATATATATAGTTTGTATTTAATTCAATAGGCAATAAACCTCCTTGAAAGACTGCAAAATCATGACAATATCAGAGCTACACATCAAGGAAGACTGATCCGGCCACATTACGTAGGTGATGGAAGGAGAGGACAGGCATCCTCAGGGTTCACTTTCTTCATCCTTTTTCAGAGCTTACTCGCGCTGACCATCCTGTCCTTAAAACCTTCTCCCGTATACCACCACCCTGGCCTGGCCCCCACATTCTCCTTTCTTCCCTTCTCTCCCCACCACCCCATAGGGTCTCACCCATCCCTGCAGTTCCATCCACTCCTCTGGGCAGATGCCCCCTAAATCTGTCTTCCCACATCTCTTTCTTTAGCTCTATATGTACTTTTCACCTGATTTCCCACTGACAACCTTAATTCAAAAATGTTTAAGACAGTACCTGTGTCATCTGAATCATCTTGCCCAAACATTCCCTTTTTCTTATTTGTTACCATGTTATTCTACTGTCCTACTCTCTGACTCAAAACCTTAATCATCTCTGAGTCTTTACTCTCTGCCTTCCCCTTCACATCCACTCTGTCACCATGAATGATGGCTTCCACTGCTCCAGTGTGGTCCCCTGTCTACAACCGTTGCCACTTCCTTCCCCCCAGCTATCATTTATGGCAGGACTAATAACAGACTCCTCTAAGGCTTCTCTTCCATTCTTTGTTGTTGTTTTATTTTTAATGTTTATTTCTTTTTGAGAGAGAGAAACAGAGCATGAGCAAGGGAGGGGCAGAGAGAGAGAAGGAAACACAGGATGTGAAGCAGGTTCCAGGTTCTGAGCTGTCAGCACAGAGCCTGACACACGGCTCAAACTCACGAACTGTGAGATCATGACCCGAGCTGAAGTCGGATGCTTAACCGACTGAGCCACCCAGGCGCCCCTTCTCTCATATTTTTAACCCATCCCCAAATCTGCTGGTAGAGAAGGGCTCAAAAAACCCAGCTGTGATGGAGTCTCTCTGGTATTCCAAGGCTCCTTGTACCAAGAAAACAGAGTCCCAAACGCCAAGAGTGGCATCCACAGCACTCTGACCACCTGGCTCCCGCTTGCCTTTCCAAACCAATCCCATGCTGCTCTTCTTCACGAGCCTTCCTCTACACACAAAAATGGACCCACTGCTTATCATTTCCTGCAGAGTTCACTCTTTCCCTTTGCTGTGTCTTTGTTCACACTGTTACCACTACCTTTTCCCCGTTTCACAAGATCAAAGCAACCAAGACCCTGATTTTCCCAATGAATACATTCTGTTTATATCTCTTTTACAGCACATAAAACTCTACTTTATATCTTGTTTGTGCAAATGTCTTTAACTTCATAGACTGTAAACTGCACAAAGCTAGCATAGTGTAGTAGGTAAAGGCCAGACTCCAGAGTCAGATGAACTGGGTTCAAATCCGGTCTGTACTTACTATATGTGATCTTTGGTAAATTTCCTAAATTTATCTAGGTCTCAGTTTCCTCATCTGTAAAATGAGGATAATAGCTTTTATACCTACACTGATGTTGTGATGATTAAATGAGGTAAGTAATGTCTGTAACATACTGGACACAGTGCTCAGCATGTTAAAAACCAGTAATAAATGTTAGCTATTTTTATCATCACATTTGTTAATTGTTAATTGTATCCTCCATCTGGTCTCAAACACAGGCCAATAACAGTCTATTGAACAAGCTTTGGGCCACAAAATTCCATCCTTTAAATTAACTCTGAGTGTTACCTAATTTTAAACAGTCTCATTTTCTACCCTCAGCTTACCTGGTGCAAAATAGTATATCGTTCACGAAACAGCTCTGCTTTATCTCTTGCGGTCCCAAATAAATTTGGTGCAGGGTGGTTGGTCATTAATAGACTAGAAAAAAAAAAGGAATGCTTATTTATAACTATCATAGTACACAAAGGTAGGCCAAAAATGAGCCATGGGCTGTATGCCTTCTCAAAGAAATGTCCATCTGAAATTAGCTTAAAATCAATATACTTACGGAAGAAATTTTTTTCTTTCTGAACTGTATACAAAGCGTGGAATATCAAATGCTCCTATGATATTGAAAATATGTTCCCTGAAAAACATCCCACAAAAACACAGATCTGATTTACTAACACATACAAATTCTAGGTGAGCACAAAAACTTGTATTACAATCTTATGGCATATAAATTAAATATACTTTCCACAGGTCATATACACAATTTCTTTTTTTTTTTTAAGTTTATTTATTAAGTTTGAGAGAGAAAGCGAGTGAGAGAGTGGGGGAGGAGCAGAGAGAGAGGGAGAGAGAGAATCCCAAGCAGGCTCCACAGTGTCAGTGCAGAGCCCAACATGGGGCTCGATCCCACGAACTATGAGATCATGACCTGAGCCGGCACCAAGAGCTGGATGCTCAACCAACTGTGACACCCAGGCACCCCCACAATTTCTTATAGTGTCATAATATGGGGGTAAAATTTTCCTTTCAGAGACAAGAAAGCATTGCCAATACTCTCAAGAAAAAAAAATCAAGCTAACTTTTTTTTTAATTTTGAGAGAGAGAGAGCACAAGAGCACACACAAGTGGGGGAGGGATACAGAGGCAGAGTGGGGGAGAGGGGGACAGTGAGTGAGAGAGAGAGAGAGAGAAAAAGAGAATATGAATCTTAAGCAGGCTCCAAGCTTAGTGCAGAGCCCCACTCGGGCTCAATTCCACAACCCCAGGACCATGACCTGAGCCAAAATCTAGAGTCAGAATGCTGAACCAACTGAGCTATCCAGGCGCCCCTAATCAAGTTAACTTCTTTTTCTTTCTTTCTTTTTTTTTTTTAGTTTTCTTTGATTTCCAAATCTCTTTCTTTTGCTTTCATTCTTTTTCAAAACATCTTTATTTATTTTTTAATTTACATCCAAGTTAGTTAGCATATGGTAAAATAATGATTTCAGGAGTAGAATCCAGTGATTCATCCCCTATGTATAACACCCAGTGCTCATCCCAACAAGTGTCTTCCTTAGTGCCCCTTACCCATTTAGCCCACCCCCCACCTACAGCCCCTCCAGCAACCCTCAGTTTGTTCTCTATATTTAAGCATCTCTTATGTTTTGTCCCCCTCCCTGTTTTTACATTATTTTTGCTTCCCTTCCCTCATGTTCATCTATTTTATGTCTTAAATCTCACATATAAGTGAAGTCATATATTTGTCTTTCTTTGACTAATTTCACTTAGCATAATACCCTCCAGTTCCATCCACGTTGTTGTAAATGGCTAATCAAGTTAACTTCTAATTAAGAATGTCATCTGTTGAAAAAGAACATGTACGTATAAAATAGTTATGTCTTAAAAGAAGTCTCTCCCCATGGGTACTACTTTTATGAGCTATAATATTAAAGAATATCATTTCCAACAATTTTCTAATCCAAAATTATGCAATGTTATGCAAAAGTGTCCCAGGAACCAGGTATAACATAGAAAAAGAGCCCCCCCCCTCCCAAATACTGGCATATTCTTGACACAGTGTTAGAGAAGGAAATTCAACAAAATAACTTCCTTTCAGTGTTAATAACATAACCACATTTGAAAGAGGTTTTAAAAAAACTGACAGCACTATTGTAGAAACAGTCCAACCTAAAAAAACCTTCCCTAAAATTTTATGTTAATCTACCAGATTGAATATGGTCAAAAACGTTCTTGCTGCATTGGTGGCAGTACCTAGCGTAGAGCAGCCTAGAACGGGTGGACGTGAAGAAAACCTAGATTCCAGGTACAGTGCTGCTATTTTCTAGCAGATCGATCTTGACAGGTTACTGGGCTTGTCACGCCACCTCTTCATCTATAAAAACGAAAGCCTCTCTTCTGTGATAATTAGTAACTTTCTGACAACTGAAATTGCAAAGACTGTTTACCTTTTAGTCCCACTGGACCTCCACATTGGCTAACTGTGGCATATAAAGGGCTAGACAGAAACAACAGTTAACTCAATGCTTATTTTATGATTATAATCCTTACACTTCCATACAGTCATTTTGGATTTCTGTTGATGGCTGTACCCGAGTATCTTAAATAATGAGTTTGCAAAGTTAAAATTAAAATTCTTCAGTTTTCTTTGTTCTTAGCAGCTCTACTATGGTAACGACTCTTTTCAATGATCTCCGTTGCCCCAAAGAGGAAAAAACTGTTAAAGTTATTACTCTGTCCATTTCCCCAGTTGTTTTCCTCCCAGTTAAACCCTGTGAATCTAGAAAGAAGTCATATTCAAAAGAGGAAAGGGAGGGCACGGGCTCGTTTGTGGTTCAGTCAGTTAAGCGACCGACTTTGGCTCTGGTTGTGATCTTGAAGTTTGTGAGTTTGAGCCCCTCATCGGACTCTCTACTGTCAGCACAGAGCCCACTTCAGGAACTCTGTCCCCATCTCTCTTCCCCTCCCCCACTCTCTCTCTCCTTCTCTCTCAATAAACATCAAAAGAGGAAAGGAAAGATGGACGCTTGGAAATAAAACCCAGAAAAATTACTGCCATATGAATTTATCAGCTCTAATAGCATGACTTAGTGGCAAGAATAAAAAAACTAAGGTTCCACCCTCTTTGCTATTCACCATGTGACCCAACATAAGTCGCTGAACTCTTCTGGATGCAGCACTTTCCTAAGAGCAAAAGCAAAGTATATGTCTAAATATTCAATTCAATCCAGGAGTAGCATGCAGAATATAAAGTCAGATCAGATGGGTAGTGGCAAAAGTTGGTAATGGCATAAACAAGACTCTAATCTCAAATCTTAGGGAAAAAATAGTAAAGATGAGTCATTTAATGAGGTTTATAATGCAAACTATCAATTAAAAAGAAATACCAAGAAATAACCACTGTACAAATGCTGACCACTAATTATTTCCCCAAGAAAATAATTTAAAACAAGATTCATAGCATCTCCGGCAGGGGGGAAGAGTTCATTTTATCCACATACATAGTTTCATCTACAGACTGACTGCATTCCTGGACTGCTGCTTCCACTACAGATCGTTCAATCATGTTTGATGACACTGAAAAGAGAATTTAAAGTCAAATTTTAGAAACAGACAAAAAAATTACTTATTTCCACAGGTAGCTTTTTTCTTAAAAATAATCTGCAAACACCAACCCTGAGATTCTCATTACCTAGTTCTTATGACAAAGGGTTAGGTCAGAACAATAACAAAAGCCATATCTCAAAAACCTTAAATCTTCTACACCCAAAGACACTTGTGGTATCATAATACAAGTCAAATGCCTTACTTTTCTAAATACTGTTTACTAACAAATTCAGTTATGCAAACACTTCTGTAAACTCCTAGGATTAAGAAGGTTACATTAGTATAACTTTCTTTTTTTTTTTTTTTTTTTAAATTTTTTTTTTTCAACGTTTATTTATTTTTGGGACAGAGAGAGACAGAGCATGAACGGGGGAGGGGCAGAGAGAGAGGGAGACACAGAATCGGAAACAGGCTCCAGGCTCTGAGCCATCAGCCCAGAGCCTGACGCGGGGCTCAAACTCACGGACCGCGAGATCGTGACCTGGCTGAAGTCGGACGCTTAACCGACTGCGCCACCCAAGCGCCCCAACATTAGTATAACTTTCTATCACAATTGCTATGTTTCCATAGGCACGATAGTAACAATTATAACAGCAACCACTTATTAAGCCCTTAGTAAAACGTGACACTATGCTCAGGACTTTACAAGCATTATTTCATTAGATTAGATGTCCTTATGGATAGATTGTTGTTTATATGCTCATATCTTAAAAGGGGGAATGGGTGCCTGGGTGGCTCAGTTGGTTAAGCGTCCGACTTCAGCTTCAACTCTTTGTTTCCCCCAAACTTTTAGGAGTACTGAATCTAAGTAAGACAAAGTAGAAAGCACACAGAGAGACAAAAGTGACCATGAGGACTAGATCAAAATCAGGAGTCAAGTGCTGGAAAGCTGGCAGTAACACAGCTCCTTGAGTGGGAAGAATTTTAACAGCCTGGGGGGGAAATGTCCTGAGTTCCAACAGAACTAGAGGTTACCCCTTGGGAAGAAGTGCTACCTACCATGCATGTGTCTCATAACGCAGGAAAATTTTAATAGGGAATCTTCAGCTTCCACTTAAATCCATAAATCTAACTGAGGACATAGAACTCTAGAAATGATTTAAGAGCTATCGGAAAATGTTACTTACAGGGTTGCTTTTCAACTGCATCAATGATCTTTTCCAGCACATCTTCAAGTTCTATTTCACTGATAGGTGTAAGAGCTTCTGTGAGGTACTTAACAGCTTCACTGAGAAGGAAAGAAAAGATGAGGCATGTCATTGGTAATTGAGGCTACAAGTTTGATGCCAAAAACTGGCACTTATCAATCTAGCACTGAAATTAAGATCTACTCACTCCTCTCTGCAAGTAGTGCTCATCTCTCCTGCCCTTTCTGAACAAATTCTTCCTTCTATCCCCTGCCAACAAAACCATTCTTAAAGCCCCAAATCACAACCTTCTTTTAAGAATGCTTCCTAGGCATGGGGTGCCTGAGTGGCTCAGTTGGTTAAGGGTCCAGCTCTTGATTCTGGCTCAGGTCATGATCTCACAGTTTGTGAAACTGACCCCCAGATCAGGCAGGCTCTGTGCTGACAGCGCGGAGCCTGCTTGGGATTCTCTCTCTCCCTCTCTTTCTGTTCCTCCCCTGCTCTCTTTCTTTCTCTCTCAAAAATAAATAAACTTAAAAAAAAAAAAAAAGGCGGCTTCCTAGGCCAGCTCTCTCTGCTGCAATCTCCCCTTCCTTCTGAATTGTTAAAATTCCTATACATCTCAGGTCTGATACATCACATTAGCTTTGTACTATTTATCACCTGACATTTTTTTTAATCTCCTTAGATTTAAGGAAGACTTCATTTGCTTCAATGTCCTGAACACAGCAGACACTTAAGCATATATTTATTAACTTGATAATGCATTTGCTTAAATTCTAGTAATTTCATCGTTGTTTTCCATTTTAAAATTTAAAAATTAGACTAGAAAAAATTATGATATATGACTAGTCATAGAAGCAATGTTCATATTGAAATCACATGAATCCCCCCCCATGACTCCAAAAGAACTCAATAAAGCTGAACTTTAAAAAGAAAAAAAAAATCTGCATGAATCCCTGATTTAGATGCCAAGAGGGCTCAGAATGAACACTGTCTAAACAGTTAGCTAATTGCATGCCATTCTGTGTTTGTAGCACACAACTTCACACTTCACATCAATGTTATTGTTATAGTCACCCCACTAATTGTTTTTATCTTGGGTTGCTTATTGATTGTTTCATGTGTGGGTATTACCTCTCCAATTTATCATAGATAAATTGGTCCTTGAAAACTGGAACCATGCCATCCTTTGGCAGAATGCCAAACAAATTTGAAGGTGATCCATTAGATATTTAATGACTAAGTCCCTAAAGTCACACACATTTTGGGTGAATTGGGACAGCTCTTAGGATAGCTCAAAGCCTATAGACCTATAGAGGACCTGGCCCCTGCCAAATCTTGTTAGGCTCCCTCAGTGCTCTCCTGCCTCAGAGACTTTAAATGGTCATTTCTCCCCACTCTTTTCTTCATCTAGTGAAGTCATCTTGAACAGTCAGCTCAAACCACTTCCTTAATGATGGACTTCTTTAACTCTAGAGTAGTTACCTTGTTGTACATTATCAGAGCGCTACTTTCCTGGGATCTTTTTAAAGTTGAAATTAAATAACTGAATTATTTAATATCCATGGTAGAAAGACTTCTAAGACAACCCCTAATAATCCAGGCCTCCTGGTATTCACATCCATGTGCAACCCTTCCCCTTGAGTATGGGCTGGACCTCGTAACTTGCTTCTAACAACAGAATATGGTAAAAGTAATGGAACATTTTACTGTATTGCAGTTTAAAAATTTTTTTTTTCAACGTTTATTTATTTTTGGGACAGAGAGAGACAGAGCATGAACGGGGGAGGGGCAGAGAGAGAGGGAGACACAGAATCGGAAACAGGCTCCAGGCTCGGAGCCATCAGCCCAGAGCCTGACGCGGGGCTCGAACTCCCGGACCGCGAGATCGTGACCTGGCTGAAGTCGGACGCTTAACCGACTGCGCCACCCAGGCGCCCCTGTATTGCAGTTTTAGAAGAAAAAATTTTAAAGCAACAAGATGTCACAAAACTCTCTCTTGCTGGCTTTGATGAATTAAGCTGCTATACTGGAGAGGACCACATGGCAAAGAACTGAGGGTAGCCTTCGGCCAACAGGCAGCAAGGACTGAGGCCCCAAGTCTAATAGTTCTGGAGGAACTGAATCTTGCCAACCACTGAATGAGCTTGGAAGCAAATCTCGCCCAAATGACCTTTGAGATGAGAGACTGAGAGGCCCTGAAGCTGAGGACCCAGCTACGCCTACCTGAATTCCTGACCCACAGAAAACGTGAGTTAGTAAGTGTGTGCTGTTTTAAACCTCTAAGTTTTGGGGTAATTTGTCACACAGCAATAAATAACTAATACACTATCTATCCCCCAATTTCCACAGTGTCTTTCTCTTGTACTCCTTGCTCCAGCACAGTGATCTTATGATAGACTAAAGCCTGTAAAGCTATACAGATCTGGCCCAGATCCTGTACAGATAGCATTTCAGTGTATTTCCGACTAAATTCATTAATGAATGACAGCTTAATATTCTAAGGGAATAAATTCTAAGGGGTCAAATTCTAAGGGAAAAGAGAACAGTTTATTGATCAATTGCTCATATTTTCAAAATGTCAGAGACGAACTGAACAAAATTCATTATTTTCTCTCCACCCTTGCCCTTGTTCACCACTAATCCAAAAGCAAAGTTAAAGTCTCGTAAAAGTCGAGGTGTCTGGGTGGCTCGGTCAGTAGCGCATGTGACTCTTATCCTTGGGTCTTGATTTGAAGTTCCTCCATGTTGGATACAGAGCCCACTTAAAAAAAATTAATTAATTTAAGAAAAAGTCTCATAAGGGGCGCCTGGGTGGTTCAGTAGGTTAAGCGTTGGACTTCGCTCTCAGGTCATGATCTCACCACGGTTTGTGAGTTCAAGCCCCACACTGGGCTCTCTGATACCGCGTGGAGCCTTCTTCGGATCCTCTGTCCCCTTCTCTCTCTGCCCCTCCCCTGCTTTTCCTCTGTCTCTCTCAAAAATGAATAAACATTAAAAAAATTTTTTTAAGTTTCATAAAACTCATTATTCCAAAACCAAAAACTTTCCACATACAGCAAGAGCGATCAAAGCCTGGTACAAAAAAAGTACATTCTATCCAGCAGGTATTTAAATATGTCTGTAAAAAACATTGTATTCTAAAAGACAACAACAACAAACAGATTTAGTGAGGAAAATCTTAACAAGAGTGCATTCTGTAGGGACTAGAAAACATGATTATGGACAGGAAACCTGACTATCGGAAAAGTTCCAAAGGAAATGTTCAAGGGGGTTGGAGGAGGAAGACCTAGGAAAAGATCTAGTAACATGCTTCAAATTTAAAATTTAGCCACTTCTTAACTCTCTAGGAATTGTCACTCAGGAGTAATGCCTAATCCAAAATTTAGAAAGGGGAGGGCTCACAATTTTCTCAAAACTGTAGGTTGATAACTACGGACACGCATGTGGGCTTTCCCAGGTTGCTCAACTGACGACTCGGTAACTACGTGTAGTCGCTCTATTATTCCCATTTTGCGGAGGCAGAGACTAGGCGGGACGCGTGGGGGGAGGGGTGGAGAGGGGAGGGAGACGGATACCGAGAGGCGCTCAAGTCACAATGCCAAAAAACCGCTGCTGCGACACAGCCGCTTCTCCGGCTCCTTGTGGCACTTTGCAGGAGGAGACCGTGTCCCACCGGGGAGTAACGTTTCGATTCCACGCGAACGTCGGGAAATCGAAGTCCTCGAAGCCTGTAAGACCCTGCCAGATAGATTTCACTCCAGACTTTTTCAAGGGTCTCTGTAATTTAAGGCCAAGCCTACGATCGGCGCGCGGCGCGTCCCTCTGCCCGGCGCGGTCGCCTGACCCTGGCCCTCCTGGTCCTTCCCGTAAACTGCCCCCAGGGAGACTCACCCCCGGAGCAGCAAGCCACGCAGCTTGAAGGCAGTTACTGCCCGGTTCCTCAGCCGCTCAGGCGCCATGTTCGCGTTTTGGCGCCACGGCCGCTGCCCCGCCCCTGCCCCGCCCCTTCCCGGGATCGCCCCGCCCCCGCGCGGCCGCCTCCCAGGCTTGGGTGCCGCAAGCCCAGCCTGGGCCCCAGCCCCCGAGCCGAGAGCTCGGCGCCCCCGTCCTGGCGCGTCGCAGCCCGTGACCCTGTAGGCTAAAAGAAGAGACGACCCCGCACGCTTTTGTTGCCCAGAGACTGAAAGGAGAAAGCGTCCTTTCCTGGTGTCTGGTTGGTAGTGTGCTTCCCTCCCCCACGCGCGGTATTGACCTACCGTCACATCGCTGCCCTCATCGCTGTCATCTTCCGGGACTCCCATCCGGCTCATCCCAGACCCGGGAGCCCTGTGTACTCCTGCTCTCTACTTCACACGGGTTCTGGAAACATTATAGGGTTTTCCCCAACATTCACTCGAAGCTGCTACAAAAATCACCACCATTGCCACCCACCCCGCTTTGTATTAGAGAACTTCCTTTGTTCCATGCAATGTCATAAGCATGAAGTATATTAACTGTCGTATTGCTCCTAAACCGAATGAGCTGTGTGCTATTTTTTCAACACCCTCATTTTACAGATGAGAAAACTGAGACGCAAAAATGGGAGATGCTTCCCTCAAGATGAAACCTTCACTAAGTGGTGATGCCAGGATATGAACTTAGTCTGATTCCAGCAAGCGAATTTGCCACACTTTAAAACCACTTGTTTCGGGGCGCCTGGGTGGCTCAGTCGGTTAAGCGGCCGACTTCAGCTCAGGTCACGATCTCACGGTCCGTGAGTTTGAGCCCCGCGTCGGGCCCTAGGCTGATGGCTCAGAGCCTGGAGCCTGCTTCCGATTCTGTGTCTCTCTCTCTCTGCCCCTCCCCCGTTCATGCTCTGTCTCTCTCTGTCTCAAAATAAATAAACGTTAAAAAAAAAAAAAAAACACTTGTTTCAGTGAGTTGAACAAAACCATAGAGTGCTTATAAGTGAACACGCAGCCTTATAAAACACGAGAACAATTTCTGAGTACTGATATATAGTGACTTCCAACGTACATGATTTACTTCTTTAAAGGTATAGTAAAGGAGGGGCGCCCGGGTGGCTCAGTCGGTTAAGTGGCCCACTTTGGTTCAGGTCATGATCTCACAGTTTGTGAGCTTGAGCCTCACGTGGAGCTCTGTGCTGACAGCTCAGAGCCTGGAGCCTGTTTCAGATTCTGTGTTTCTCTCTCTCTGACTCTCCCCTGTTCACACTCTGTGTGTGTCTCTCTCTCAAAAATAAACATTAAAAAAAATTTAAGTATGGTAAAAGGAGAGAAAATAAGAATATATACATGTATATGTATTTACTTGGGTTTGTATTTTAAAACTCTTGAATGTTACACTAGACACTGAAAAAAATGGTTAACTGTAAAGGAAAGGAGGGTATAGGATAGAATGAGACTTTCTTTTTGGTAAGACTTTCAACTGTAGACCCATTTATATGTCTTACATATTTAAAAAAATATAAAGGAAACACGTAAACTTAAAATTGAAAGCACACCCAAATCAATACACTTAACTGTGCATTAAATTGGAAATATAACATCTTGGAGAACACTGGTTATTAAGCACAGTTTCCTGTATATTTTCAATAAAATATATTCTGAAGGCAAAAAAAAAATTGCAAAGAAAAATTGAGCTCTTATGTAAGAAGGGAGAAGAAATAAAAATAGATAAACATACAGTCTGATTCTCATTATTTGAGGTAGTTATGTTGCATAAAGTCACCACCAACACTGAATTAGCAAATAGTTAATCATTGCTACCAGAGGGAATATAAAGCCTCTGGTCATATTTTCATCAATGGTTAGGTACATAACCTTGTTTGATGGATGCTTCCATTTCAAGACACTTTTAATACATATTATTGATGCATTGACATTGAACTCAAGACCAACAGCACTATTATTCATGCCTGAAGGAAACTTATCTAACACATGTATTAGCCGCTCAGGCGCCATGTTGTGCCTTGAAACACCAGAACGCACTTTAGCACTATGCTTGGAGGCCATTTTAAACAGCAAAATCACCAACAAAAATCACAAAGATGCAGAAAATGTAGCACTAAATATACCTCGAAAAAGACACCTGTTTATATGTGAGAGATGAAAAAAGAAACCAAAGTGTCGTCTTGTTCAGTCTCAGCCACAAACGTGTGTGATGGGCAATGAAAATTTTGCACTGCTCTGTGCATGTCTTCGAATGACTGTGAAAGCCCCCAGTATGATTTAGGAGTTACAAATAAATTTTATCAATTAGG
Source organism: Lynx canadensis (assembly GCF_007474595.2). Lineage (NCBI taxonomy): Eukaryota > Metazoa > Chordata > Mammalia > Carnivora > Felidae > Lynx > Lynx canadensis. Next base: position 97,432,509 of record NC_044308.2, read on the forward strand.
TAAATTCACAAATATGAAATGTACAAATAATGATGACTGTATCTGCTTAACCACTAGATAGATAAACAGAAAACAAATGGTTACCTATGGGTAGTAAAGTGGAGGGAATAGGGATATAAAATGTTAAAAACATCAGATAAGAGTTTTAGGGAACAGATATTTGTTCGGTCCCAAAGTGTTACCCTACAGGTTACTAGCTAATAATACAAAGGATAGAACTTACCTTTTACAATGGATCATTCAGAGGTTACCACTTTAACCAAGTATCACACTTAGCATCATTAATAGTGGGCTACTTTGAAGTTTTGTTATTGTTATAATGCAGCATGACATATACAGTGTTACCTATGAAGCATGCTTGCCAAAAAGGTTAAGCTAAATTTAATCAAACCTAGATCTAATTTCTGGCTTAAGGAAATACAGAGAGGGAACTAAGCCAAATTACACCATGAGGACAATCAGACAAATCCAGAATGTGGGACAATCTAAAAGCCAACTGGCCTATTCTGTTAGTGTCAATGGAGGAAAACAGATGAAAGCAACCATTCAGATTGTGGATAGCCCCCCAGTGATTTTTGCTTCTGGGTGTTCATAACTTATATACTTGCCTCCCACACTGAAGAGGACTGACCCATAACACTAAAAGGATATTGTAGAAAGGACAGCTTATAGCTTCCAAAACCAGGTCATAAAAGATATTGCTATTTCCATCTTGCTTTCTCTTGGGTCACTAGCTCTTGGGGAAGCCAACTGCCCTCAAGAGCCTTTATGAAAAGTCCACGTGTTAAGATATCAAGGTCTCCTGCCACAGCCAGCACCAATTTGCTAACCATATCTCCTTCACCTGGCTACCTCATAAAGTCCTGATACTTCAGTGAACAACTCTATGCTGATGACTCCAAAATCCGTATTTCTTATTCCTCTCTGCTTTAAAACCAACTCAATATGCCCGCACGTGAACTCACCATTATCCCTTTCAAATCTGTTCCTCTTCTCTTGTTCACCACCCGAATTCATTACCTTTTCATCCACTGACCAAGCTAGAAAACTAGGCAGCATCCTTTCCTCCCTCCTCTGCTTCATCCCCCATAAACCAATCAGCCACCAAATCCCTTGAGTTCTACTTTTTTTTTTTTTTTAAGTAATCTCTACACCCAACATGGGGCTTAAACTCACAGATCTCACTCTGATATCAAGAGTTGTATACTCCGCCAACTGAGACAGCCAGGCACCCCAGGTTATACTTTTTAAGTATTTCTCAAACCTGTCCACCTGTATCTCCGTGAGGCCTCATTCAGGACACCAGCCTCTCTAGCCAGCAGCGCCTGACCTGCCAACTGGTCTCTTTGTCTCCAATCTTGCCATCAGAATAAACTTTCTAAAAATAATTATTTCACTTCCCAAGTTAAAACACATCAAACTCTTGATGTTAGGATAAAATGAACAGGACATCTTTCTTTCTCCTCTCATGTTCCATCTTCCAGGAACACTTCTCTCCCTCTTCCCCTCTGTTTGCCTGAACAACTTCTGCTCATCCTTCAGCTTCTAGCTTAGACTGTATGTTCTCTCAGGAATCTTCCCTGACTCTCCCAAACCTGAGTTAGTGGCTTTCCTATGCACCTCCAAGGTGCCCTTGACTTTGGCTATCATCACACTTTCTACATAGTATGATAGTTGTCTGTTTGCTGCTCTATAGCCCCCACTGGACTTTAAGGTCCAGAAAGACAAGTGGGACATTTCAAAAATACAATATCAATATTACTAGCAATAAGAAAATGATAGAGTGAGGACTTTTAGAAACTATTTTTTTTTACATACATTGCACATATGGGAAGAGTGCTATTCAATGAGTTTTGATGAATGCGTAAACCCATGTAACCATGATCCCAACCAAGATATAGAACATCTCCATCACCCCAGAATGTTTCCTTATACTCCTTTTTACAAATCCCCTCTCCTTACCCGCAAACACCCACTTTCCTGCTTTCTATTGACATAGATTAGTTTCGTATATCTTAAACTTCATGGAGATGAAATCACATAACATATTTTTTTGTGTCTTGCTTCTTTCTTTCCCTCCAGATTTATGAGGAATTACTGACAAATAAAAACTGTACATATTTAAGGTGTACAACGTGATGTTTTGATATATGCATACATTGTGAAATGATCATCACAATCAAGTTAATTAACATATCCATCACCTCACATAGTTACCATTTTATGTGTGTGGTGAGAATGGTTAAGACCTACTCTCTTAGCAGATTTCAAGTATGTATTACATTATTATTATCTTTAGTCACAATGCTGTATATTAGGTCTCCAGAGTCTATTCGTCTAACTGAAAATTTGTACCCTTGACCAACATCCCCTCTTTTCCCACACCCCTTAGCTACTGGTAACCACATTCTACTCTCTGTCTCTATAAATTAGATATTTTTAGGTTCCACATATAAGTGAGATTATGCAATACTTGTCTTTCTGTATCTGGCTTATTTAAATTAGTATAACGTTCTCCAGGGTCACCCTTATTGTTACAGTGCAGGATTTCCTTCTTTTTTTTAAAGCTGAAATATATTCCATTGTATATATATTTATATATCACAGTTTTTTTATCCATTCATCCATTGACAGACACTTAACACTGTTCACATATCTCAGCTATCGTCTAATACTGCTGCAATGAGTGCAAGAGAGCAGATATAGCTCTTCAAGATAGTGATTTCATTTCCTGTGGGTAGAAGTGAGACTGTTGGATCATAAGGTAGTTCTATTTTTAATTTTCTGAAGCACATACATATACTGTTTTCCATTATAGCTATACCAATTTGCATTCCCAAAAGCAGTGCACAAGGGTTTCCATTTCTCCACATCCTCGTCAGCACTTATCTTTTGATGTTTTGAAAACAGCCAACCTATTAGATATGAGGTGATGTCTCATTACATTTTGATCTGCATTTCCCTGATTCGTGATACTGAGCACCATTTCATATACCTGATGGCTATTTGTATGTCTTCTTTGGAAAAACGTTTATTAAGGTCCTTTGCCCATTTTATAATAGGTTTTTTTTTGTTTCTTGCTCATTTTTGCTATTGAGTTGTATGAATTCCTCACAGATTTTGCATATTAACCTTTATATTGGGTATATAATTCGCAAATGTTTTCTCCTATTCTGTAGGTTGCCTTTTCATCTTGCTGATTGTTTCCTTTATTGTGTACAATCTTTTTAGTTTGATGCAGTCCTCCTTGTTTATTTTTGCTTTTTCTGCCTGTGCTTCTGGTGTCATCTCCAAAAAATCACTGCCAAGACCAATGTCAGAGAGCTTTTCCTCTATTTTTTTCCCTAGGTATTTATGGTTCGGGGTTGTGTGTTTAAGTTTAATCCATTTTGAGTTGATTTTTGTATATGGTGTAAGTTATGGGTCTACTTTGATTCTTCTGTATGTGCTGTTCAGTTTTCCCAACACTGTTTGTTGAAGAGATATACTTTCCCCATTGTATATCCTTGGCTCCTTTGTCATAAATTAATTAGCCATATATGCATGGGTTTATTTCCAACCTCTATTTTGTTCCATTGATCTACATATCTATTTTTATGCTAATACCATATTGTTTTCATTACTATAGCTTTGTAATATAGTTTGAAATCAGGAAGATATACTTTTTTATAGTTATCAGATCGGCAAAAAATTAATAAGGTAGATGATATCAAGGATTAAAAGCAATTGGACTTGTTATCTGCTGCTGATGGGCATATAGACTGTTACAATTACTTTAGAAAGCAAATTAGTATTAACCAATAAAGTTGAAAAAATAGCTACTTTGTTACAAAGAAAGAGTTGAATAGTTCTGACAGATACTTTGTGGTGCACAAACCCTAGAATATTTACTAATAGCCTTGTTGTTATAGTAAAAATGAGGACGAACTTAGGTGACCTTCAACAGTACAAAGGACAAATATATTCTGAAATGTTCATACCATAAAATGTGATAACAATGGAAAAACAGAATTACACCCCTACACACATGAAGTAGCCTCAGGCGTATTTTGGGTGAATAAAACCAAACCATAGAACAATATATACAGCATGATTCCATTTATACAAAGTTCAAAAAATAATCTATGTGGTAAACTATAAAGAAAAGCTAGGGAATAAGTAATGTGAAATTCAGCCTAGTGATTATGCTGGGGTGGTGGGGGCAAGGGGCTGAGAGGAAGAGACAGCAAAGGGGTTATCTTCTTCTTCTTCTTCTTCTTCTTCTTCTTCTTCTTCTTCTTATTCTTTCTTTCTTTTTTTGAAAGAAAGTGGTGAATACAGAGATGCTCATTTTTGTCATTTTTTTTTTTGCTTTAAAATATTGTTTGCCGTTCTTCATTATTAAATACAAGCCATTAAAAATTGCAACAGCTCTGAAGGGAAGTTGGGTCTTGTTCATGCCTTTTTGTTGTCCAATATTGATGGGGTTAGTTAGACAAGGAAAGATGCTCTTAGACCCAAGTTTGGGAGTTTGGGAGAGGAGTTTGGAAGCCTGAGTTCATCTAAATAATAGAGAAGAATTTAGCATTCCTTGGGGACAATCTTGGAGGGAAAGAATGTAGAGAGGAGTCAGCAAAAGGTTCTGAGGCTGGGGACTAAGAGAAGGCCAGGGCAAAGGTGATCAAGTCTCTCTTCTTTTTTTTTATTTTTTGAAGGTGGGAGAGGGACAGAGAGAGAGGGAGAGAGACACAGGACTTGACCCACAAACTGTGAGATCATGACCTGAACCAAAATCAAGGGTCAGTCACTTAATTGACTGAGCCACCCAGGCACCCCAATTCTCTCTTTTTCTTTTTCTTTGAAATATTTATTTAAATTATTTTATTTCATAGATAATCACAATACCCCCCCCCCCCCAAAAGCAGCATTACTTTGAAGAGTTACCAAAATTTAGGAAGAAACAAAGTTCTTATTTATTTATTTATTTATTTATTTATTTATTTATTTATATTTTTAAATATATATCCAAGTTAGTTAGCATAGTGCAATAATGATTTCAGGAGTAGATTCCAGTGATTTTTCCCCTATGTATAACATCCAGTGCTCATCCCAACAAGTGTCTTCTTTAATGTTCCTTACCCATTTAGCTCATCCCCCACCCACAACCCCTCCAGCAACCCTCAGTTTGTTCTCTATATTTAAGAGTCTTTTATGTTTTGTCCCCTTCCCTGTTTTTATATTATTTTTGCTTCCTTTCCCTTATGTTCATCTATTTTATGTCTTAAATTCCATATATGAATGAAGTCATATGATATTTCTCTTTCTCCGACTAATTTCACTTAGGATAATGCCCTCTAGTTCCATCCACATAGTTGCAAGTGGCAAGATTTCATTCTTTTTGATTGCCAAATAATACTCCATTGTGTGTGTGTATACATACATATATATATATACACATACATATATACACATATATAGTATTTATATGTATATATATGTACAAATTGTATATATACATATATACACAAATACATACATACACACATACATATACATATATATGTATACATATACATCCATACATACATATAGACATACACACACACACAAATATATATATACCACATATTCTTTATCCATTCATCCATCGATGGACAGTTGGGCTCTTTCCATACTTTGGCTATTGTCAATAGCACTGCTATAAACATTGGGGTGCATGTACCCCTTTGAAACAGCACTCCTGTATCCTTTGGATAAATACCTAGTAGTGCAGTTGCTGGGTTGTGAGGTAGTTCTATTTTTAACTTTTTGAGGACCCTCCATACTGTTTTCCAGGGTGGCTGCACCAGTTTGCATTCCCACCAGCAGTGTAAAAGAGATCCTCTTTCTCCGTATCCTTGCCAACATCTGTTGTTGCCTGAGTTGTTCATTTTAGCTATTCTGACAGGTGTGAGGTGATATCTCCCTGTGGTTTTGATTTGCACTTCCCTGATGATGAGTGATATTGAGCATCTTTTCATGTGTCTATTGGCCATCTGGATGTCTTCTTTGGAGAAGTGTCTATTCATGTCTTTGACCATTTCTTCACTGGATTATTTGTTTTTTGGGTGTCGAGTTTGAGAAGCTCTTTATAGATTTTGGATACTAACCCTTTAGCTGATATGTCATTTGCAAATATCTTCTCCCATTCCGTCGGTTGCCTTTTAGTTTTGCTGATTGTTTCCTTCTCTGTGCAGAAGGTTTTTATCTTGATGAGGTCCTAATAGTTCATGTTTGCTTTTGTTTCCCTTGTCTCTGGAGACAGGTCAAGTAAGAAGTTGCTGCGGCGGGGGTCAAGAGGTTTTTGCCTGCTTTCTCCTCTAGAATTTTGATGGCATCCTGTCTTACATTTAGGTCTTTCATCCATTTGATGTAATCCATTTTATTTTTGTGTATGGTGTAAGAAAGTGGTCCAAATTTGGTTTCTCTGCATGTCGCTGTCCAGTTTTTGCCAACACCATTTGCTGAAGAGACTGTCTTTATTCCATTGGATACTCTTCCCTCCAAGACCCTCTTCTTGACCAAATTCTAGGCAAGTTCTCCTGAGCACTATTCTCAGCTAAGCTTCAACCTTGGCCGATGGAAACTGCTTACTCTCTGCAGAAATGATTTCATTCCCCACCCCCACATACATACACTTAGAGACTTAACACTAGCATAGTTTCTAATAGCTCAAGGCCATACCACCTAGAATGACCCAGGACCCCTTAGAGTGCCTTCTGGGGGGGGGGGGATAGCTCAAGGCTGTCAGGAGATTTTGTTTGTTCCAGCCCCAAAGCTGGTGATAGGCAGACAGATCCCCTCATAAAAGCCCCCTCTTGGAGCAGTTACTTTGGAAAGTTTGTGATTATAAATACTTTCTCTGCCTTTAAGATGTAAACCTACCACCCAAAAAATGTTTCTCTGAAGACCAGAGAGCTGTCTTTTTGAAATGCAAACATTCAGGGAGATAACTGTCCCTCTCAATCCCAGTTCCTGAGTGGGGAAAATAAAGGCTTATCTTTGGTGGGTGTCTTGCTTTAACTTGCACCAAGATAGAAGTTTGTTTTCTTCTCTGGGTAGGCTCCAATTAACAAGCCCAGAATGGCTTAGTCACATGGCTTAGCACTTAGCACTCCATGCCTTCCCTTAGCAAACCCAAGCCCTTCAAAAGTCTCCTGCCTTCTGTTTCCACAAGTTGATTTCAGGTCACACTGGACCCTCTTCCTTATTGCAGTAGTTTACTACTGGGGGGAAAATAATCTATCTTCACCTCTGTAACTAGTGTCTGACTTCATCTTTGACAAAGGCTACAATGATGGCGTGGCTAGTGGAGTTTTAGAAACAAGGGTATACGATGTTCCATTTGAAATGATTTCTTTCGGGGCGCCTGGGTGGCGCAGTCGGTTGGGCGTCCGACTCAGCAGGTCACGATCTCGCGGTCCGTGAGTTCGAGCCCCGCGTCGGGCCTCTGGGCTGATGGCTCGGAGCCTGGAGCCTGTTTCCGATTCTGTGTCTCCCTCTCTCTCTGCCCCTTGCCCGTTCATGCTCTGTCTCTCTCTGTCCCAAAAATAAATAAACGTTGAAAAAAAAAAAATGAAATGATTTCTTTCTATGCTATAAACCCCATCATTTTTTTACTTTTACCTTTTATGTCAGTAAAATTTAGTAGAAATGCAAATGACTTTGTATTGCTCTTGAAATGACTTTTAAGAGTGGGCTTTTATCTTATTTAAGTTTTTTTGAAGGAGATGGGTTTACGCATGTTCTTACTTTTTAAGAGTAGGCCTTTTCAAGAAAATAAGGCAGCGCTTCTGATTTTCATGTCTGGAGTGATTGCGTAGAGAAGAGATGTAGCATGCTCCAGCGAAGAAGATTCATGTATCTGTGAGTGGAATTATTCTGGTAGCAGTAGGAGTTTTTAAAGCCAGAAGTGACTATGAGATTATAATCCTTGTAAGAATTCATGGAAATCCTCGAGAGGGCTTTGGAATTCCGCTGCCGGTGGAAAGAGGGTTGCTGGGACAAAGACCACCAGTAGGCATGTGGGTAATATGGTAATAACAACAAGCTACTACTGCTAACACCATTTACTGAGGGCCTACTTTACACCAGACCTGTGCGATGTGCCGTCCATCTTGCTGTCTTCAGTCCTGACTTCCCTGTTTGCCCCACAAGCCAAAGTAAATGTTCTAATAATTAAGTTATATTGTTTACTCCCTGCTTAACACCCTTTGGGCCTTAAAGTTGAGACTCCTTAGCATCAGCAAGGCTGTGTGATCGCCTGTCCCACCTTTATCCTTGGCTAGTCTCTACTCTCTAGAAGTATTCTAGTCATCCTCAACTATTTACACAACTTGTAAGAAAATGCAAGTGTCTCTCTTTGTGCACTCCCTTCATCAATAGATCGCAAATTTCCTTCCCATTTTTCTGCTGTATTTTGTCCACGTTTCTACTATACCACTTCTCCTCCCACACGGCATTCATTTCTTTATGTATCTTTCCCTCTGATTGGATTTTGAAGCCCCTGTGGTAGAACTATGTCTTATTCATCTTAAAATTCACTTTGTCTTTTTGCTCATTTAATCCACAAATATTTATTTAGTACCTACTTGGTATCAGGGTCTGGGGAGTCAGTAATAATAAGATGCCTTCAGAGTTTCCCATCTAATAGAACCTGAGAACCAACTATCTACATTAAGCAGGTACTTAATGTGTACTGAATAAATGAATAAGTGAATGGAACTTGCTCTGAGTAATGGGCATTCACAAGTTCTTCAAGCGCATTTATAGACACTGGTAGAATTATCATCTTCCCTCCTGACTGTAGTTTTACTTCGGTAGCATCATTTACTAACAAGGGTTAGCCAGCTTTGTCTGTAGGAGGTCAGACAGTAAATATTTTCAGCAGTATGGACTATATGCTCTTTGTTGCAACTGCTCAACTCAGGCTACTCAACCCTGCAATTATGGTATAAAAACAGCCATAGTCAACACTTAAATGAATTAGGGTGCCTGTGTGCCAATAAAACTTTATGTACAAATGATGAAATTTGAATTCTTATCATCTTCACAAGTCACAAAATGGCATTCTTCTTTTGATTTTTCTCAACCATTTTGTTTGTTTGTTTATTTATTTAGAGTGCATGAGAGCGGGGAAGGGACAGAGAGAGAAAGGAAGAGAGAATCCCAAGCAGGCTCCATGCTGTCAATGATGAGCCCAAGGCCAGGCTCAAACTCACCAATTGGGAAATCATGACGCGAGCCCAAATCAAGTGTCCCAGGCTTAACTGACTGAGCCACCCAGGCACCCCTTTTTTCCAACCATTTAAAAATGTAAGACCATGGGAATGCAAGCTGGTGCAGCCACTCTGGAAAACAGCATGGAGGGTCCTCAAAAAAACTAAAAGTAGAACTACACTAGGACCCAGCAATTGCACTACTAGGTATTCATTCAAGGGATACAGGTGTGCTGTTTTGAAGGGACACATGCACCCCCATGTTTATGGCAGCACTATCAACAATAGCCAAAGTATGGAAAGAGCCCAAATGTCCATCGATGGATGAATGGATAAAGGAGATGTGGTATACACACACACACACACACACACACACACACACACACAATGGAGTATTACTCGGCAATCAAAAAGAATGAAATCTTGCCATTGCAACTATGTGGATGGAACTGGAGGGTATTTGTAAAATTAGTCAGAGAAAGACAAAAATCATATGACTTCACTCATCTGAGGACTTTAAGAGACAAAACAGATGAACATAAGGGAAGGGAAACAAAAATAATATAAAAACAGGGAGGGGGACAAAACAGAAGAGACTCTTAAATATGGAGAACAAACAGAAGGTTGGTTGCTGGAGGGGTTGTGGGAGGGGGGATGGGCTAAAAGGGTAAGCGGCATTAAGGAATCTACTCCTGAAATCATTGTTGCACTGTATGCTAATTTGGATGTAAATTTAAAAAAATAGTAAAATAAATAAAATAACATGAAAAAAATAATAAAAATGTAAAACCATTCTTGGCTGTGGGCTATACAAAAACAGGCACAGACTTACTTTGGACCCCAGGCGGCAGTTTGCTAGAATACGTTTCAGAAAATCCCTAATTAAAAAAAATATATCACACCCCCCCATTCTTATGGATAACCATCTTTGCTGGAGGTTGAGTGGAAAAGGAAACCCACACGAAGCATTAATTAATATACTGATTTATGTCACAGCAGCATCAATAGACCAGAAGCCTATTTATCCAGCGAATAAGAGACAGAGTTAGATTGTACTGCCAAAATCACGCGATCCCGAGTGGGAAGAAATCAGCAGGTGGCAGGGTTCCGAAGCCACGGCACCTCCCTCACAGTTCAGCCTAGAGCATCCCTAACGGGCGACGCCACCCCGGGCCAGGCTTCCCGGGCGGGCTGCGGGACGGCGCAGACGCACTCGTTCCGCCTTCCCACCAATCTCGGCCCTCGACGCGTTCCGTTCGTGCGTGGAAGAGCCCGGCGGGAGGAGAGGCCGCTCCGTGGGCAGGGGCCGAGGCGCGCCCAGCGGCTGGACCGGGCGACGGCGCGGATGGCGGACTCGCAGCCGTTCTGCGTGGCGGAGGAGCGCAGCGGCCACTGCGCCGTGGTGGACGGAAACTTCCTCTACGTGTGGGGGGGCTACGTGGTAAGGGGAAGAGGCGGGACGGGGCGGACTCGCGCTGGGAGCCCGCCCGGCCTCTGGGCCCGAGCGGACGCCGAGCGCCCGCCCACACCGGCCCCGAGACGGGGGTCGGTCCGCGGCCCGGGCTCGGCGCGTCCGGCGATCCCCTCGCCCGCCCGCCCCTCCGCCGTCGGCCGCTCTCCCAGCCGCGCCAGGGCTTGACGCCGCCCCGCCGTTGCTTCCACTTTGAAAGCCTTCAAACCCGCGTTCTGGGGCTCTTCCCACTGTCCGCTCCCCACCCTCCCCCCGACCCCCCGCAGCTGTCCAGTAACCCCCGGGCTGACCGGCACTAAGTCTCTGCGCGATTAATTATCTTTAAATGCTTGCGCAGACTTAAAGGCACCACGAGGACGCCGCGCTGTATTGTTTTGTAAATATTTCCTTATTGCAAGGTTGCGATTCGGAGTATTGAAATCGCTGAAGCATTTGACTATTTCTAAGCGATTTTTAGTGGCATTCCTTTATCGGTGGGTAATTACGAAGTTTTTTTCGAGTCTCAGAATAGACTCGTATTAGCAACAATTTAGTAAAAATTGCTTAAATACGCTTATTACGATGGAGGTTTGAATGTGTGTATTTGTTTTGTTTCTATAATCATAAGATTATAGAAGCAAAGATTCTAAAGCCAGAAAACAGTTCAGGAGTATATGCCAACCCCATCAGTTTACAGTTTTTGGTTTTTTGTCTTTTTAAAGAGAGCCATCTGGAAGTTCTTTTGCAAGTAGAACCCACATTTTCTGACTGTCTCGATACGATTATATGACAGATGTAACATTACTGACTCACTCACTGAAATAAAGTACATACTATCTATGTTAAATGATTCTCAGATCCAAGTTGGTTTTTGTTGTTTTGTTTGTGTGTTTATTTTTAATTTGGTGCAGTATCAGGACGGGAAAATTAGAACTGACCTTTGAGTGCCTACTATCCTGGCATGTGCTAGGAACTTCATATTCCTAATCTTATATAATCTTTACCGTGCCTTTGTAAGGTAAGTAATACCCCGTTAAAGTAAGGATGATGAGTCAATGGGAATGAATGATGCCATTTGACCTCAAGGGTAGGAGATTCCAACCTAGGTATATTGGATTTCTAAAGGCTATTTTCTGTGATAAACTAAGGTAAACTAGATGACTATGTTTCTTCATGTCTAATCCTTACACCATTTGTTCTTTATGAAAAAGGAGCCTAGATCTATTGATGGTTTATGTAGAAGAAATATTTTGATTGTTTTTTTTAGCTCTGCACTTGAAGATGTAGAGGTGTCAAACTTCATCTGCTATATTGATTCTTAATATTGTAAAGTTAAGTGAAAAATCTAATTTAACATAGTAACTGCAATATCTCGTATCTGGTGACAGTATACATTTCTTTTGGGCCTATAAATGAAAATGTCTGAATATTTTTATCTCATTTTAATCTTTTTTTTTTTTAATTTTTTTTTCAACGTTTATTTATTTTTGGGACAGAGAGAGACAGAGCATGAACGGGGGAGGGGCAGAGAGAGAGGGAGACACAGAAATCCGAAACAGGCTCCAGGCTCTGAGCCATCAGCCCAGAGCCTGACGCGGGGCTCGAACTCCCGGACCGCGAGATCGTGACCTGGCTGAAGTCGGACGCTTAACCGACTGCGCCACCCAGGCGCCCCTATCTCATTTTAATCTTGAAAATTATGTAATTAATTAGATTCCAGGTGTTCAGGTGGCAATCAGTGAATAGAATCACTTTGTTTTCTACTACTTACCGATTCAATGATACGATGCTGTTAAGAACCACTCTGAAAAGTGCCATGCAGATTTAGAAAGAGTTTGCTACAGGCATACCTTGGATATTGCAGGTTTGGTTCCAGACCACCACAATAAAGCAAGTCAAATGAATTTTTTGGTTTCCCAGTGTATATAAAAGTTATGTGTATGCTATATTGTGGTCTCTTATGTGTGCAATGGCATTATGTCTAAAAAATGTACATACCCTAATTTAAAAATACTTGATTGCAAAAAAGTGCTAATTATCATCTGAGCTTTCAGCAGGTCCTAATCTTTTTGCTGGTAGAGGGTCTTGCCTTGATGTTGATGGTTGCTGACTGATCAGGGTGGTGGTTGCTGAAGGTTGAGTGGCTGTGGCAATTTCTTAAAAAGAAGATGATGAAGTTTGCAACATCAATTGACTCTTGCTTTCATTAATGATTTTTTTTATAGTATGTGATGCTGTTGGATAGCATTTTGCCCACAGTAGAACTTCTTTCACAACTGGGGTCAATACTCAGACCCTCCTGCTGCCTTACCAAGAATAGAAAATGTCATATTCTAAATCCTTTGTTGTCATTTCCACAATCTTCACAGAGGCCTCACCGGCAGTAGATTCCACCTCAAGAAACCACTTTCTTTGCTCATGCATAAGAAACAACTCCTCCATCTGCTCAAGTTTGATCATGAGACTGCAGCAATTCAGTCCCATCTTCAGTCTCAACTTCTAATTCTAGTTCTCTTGCTATTTCCACCACATCTGCAGTTACTGCCTCCAGGGAAGTCTTGATTGAATCTTCAATTTGTAAAAAAACAAAAAAACAAAAAATAAAAAAACAACACAGTATCAAGGGGGACTTGGGTGGCTCTGTCGATTGGGCGTCCGACTTTGGCTCAGGTCATGATGTGGCGGTTTGTAAGTTCGAGCCCCACGTCGAATTCTGTGCTGATCGCTCAGAGCCTGGAAACTGCTTTGGATTCTGTGTCTCCTCCTTTCTCTGTCCCTCCCATGTTCATGCTCTGTCTCTGTCTCTCAGTAATAAAATAAACGTAAAACAACAACAACACAGTATCTGTGAAGCAGTAAAGCAAAGTGCAATAAAACAAGGTATGCCTGTACTTTTTAAATTCCAGGAATTATCAGCAGCTAACGAATGTCTAAGGCATGAGTGGAAGGAAAGAGAGTGGGAGGCAAAAAAGAAGACCTAGCATATCTCGAGGAAAAGTAGAATCCTTCCAACAAGTGTTTTATTGAGACCCTTCTGAAAAGAAGATAGCTGAGAGCCCTTGGAATCTGGAGGTAATCCAGTAGTCAGTAGTTAAGAATAATCCAATAATTTCAGATTGTATGTTCTAATCACAGTTTTCTTCCTTATTTTTTTTCTTTTCTTTAAGTTTATTTTGAGAGAGAGAGTGAGCACAAGTGGGAAAGGGGCAGAGAGAGAGGGAGAGAGAAAATCCCAAGGAGGCTCCACACTGACAGCACAGAGTCCCATGTGGGGCTCAAACTTAGGAACCACGAGATCATGACCTGAGCCGAAGTCAGATGCTTAGCTGACTGAGCCACACAGGTGCCCCAGTTTTCTTCCTTATCACCAAAAAACAATATGTTGAAATTCATGAACATACATCCTAAAACCTGAATAGTCCACAGATAACCATCTAGATTAACTCATTATTATCCAACATATTCTATAGGACATTGCATCTGAAAACAATTCTACCTCTCTCTAGAGATGAGAGTGGCAGTGCTGAAAAAAGTAAGTGGCAAATTTTAATTGGTGCCAGAATATTCTTTTTTGTAATGTTTATTTTAGAGAGAGAGCGAGTGAGCATGAGTGGGGGAGGGGCAGAAAGAGAGGGGACAGAGGATCCAAAGTGGGCTCTGTGTTGACAGCAGAGCCTGTTGTGGAACTCGAACCCACAAACCAGACTGTGAGATCATGACCTGAGCTGAAGACAGACGCTCAACCAACTGAGCCACCTAGGTGCCCCAATACCAGAATATTCTTTTGCCTCTTCTTCCATATTCTTTCTGTATTACTGAACTTCATGCAATCTTTAGTGCTGCTACTGGGAACACTGAAAAGTTATGAGCAGTTTCCCCAAATTTTGGAGGAAAAGTGCGGTGTTTTAGCATGTTTGTAGCTGGTATGCTTTCTTCTTAGGGCTTAATCATATGAACAATTTTATTTTCATAACACAGTTATGTTAATACAGTTGATGTTGATACATTTTCCCCTAAACTTTTCCTTATAGAAAATATCTGCACAAGTATGCTTAACTACATATTTCTGTTTTGGACATAGACTTAAAGGGAAGAAGACTCAATTTAGAATATGTTTTCAAAGAAGCAAGGTGGGAGGTTTACAGTGCCAGATATTAAAACATACCACAATATTACAATACTTAAGTCAGTGCTCCTGATGCAACATGAGATAGCATGATGGAATGGAAATGAAGTTACATAAACAGCCAAGCAAACCAAACATTCAAAAGGTAGCATTTTAATTCTGGAAAAGCAATTACTCATTCAATAAATGGTCCAGGGATAGCTAGAGGAAAATGATAGTAGAGCCTTAGGATTGAAGAGTTAAATGTAGACAAATTAAGCTATATCATGCCAGAAGAAAAACAGTGACTCTTTTAAAATTTTGAGTTGGGAAAATAAAAATGAATTGGGTAAAACTATGAAGGAAAAGATAGGTAGATAAAACCTTTTTAAAAATTTAAAACTATGTTTTTTAAATACCATAAAGTGAGAAGGCAGATGAAAGACTGGAGGAAACATTTGCAACATCTAGGCAAAAATAAAGATTAATATCTGTAAAAGTAAAAGTATTTCCATAGAAAAATGAGCAATGAGTATGTACAAGAAATTTACGAAAGAAGAAATACAATATGAGTCGTAAGAAAAACCCAACTGAAAAAAAAAATGAGATTTTCTTCTCCTATTTGCAAATATTAAAAAGAATTTTTGAAAAGAGCATGGGGAAATGAATTAGTCTGGTAATGGGAATACAGATCTGTGTAACCTTTTTAAGGAGAAATGTAGTGATGTGAATCAAAAGCCTTAAGTGCATATTCTCTTTAACTTAATAGTTTTGTTTTACATATTCATATATGGTCACATAGGCCATCCATGTCACATGGAAGACATTTGTCCTTTTTAGATGCCCCAAATTTGGACCTCCTTCTTTTATTGTAATATCACCCACCAAATGAGTCTATTTGGGGTATTTATTGTAGTTGTCTACCTTCAACCTAGCCCATATAATGTAAATTCTATAAAGATTGAGATTTTGTTCCCTGTTGTATCCCCAGTATCTAGAAGGGACATAGCTTATGGTAAGTGACCAATAAAAAGAACCTGAGTGCCGTGTACTGTACTCACTTTTCCAGCCTCCCTTGAAGCTAGATTGTGGGCAGGTGGCTTGGACCCAGTTAGATGAATCTGTGCTAGATTTGGACTCACAGTAATACTAAGTAATACGTAGTAAGATGCAAAAATGAGGACCTAAAGAGGATTCTTACCCAGCAATAGAATCTGTAGGAAGAGCAAGGTCCTTGGCATAAAAGGTGGTGCTACAAGTTGTGGTGTCATTCTCCAGTGACAGCGGCAATTAGCTCACCAGACCTGTCCTATGACATGCTTTCAGAGCTTGTCCTAACTCGTGTGGATCAGAGGCTGGTTCTCCAGCTTCTTTGATGACTTTGTGAGTAACTAGTCATTTCTGAAAATTTTATTTTCTTAATTTTAAAGTTTGAAATGTATATACAGAAAGAATGTGTAAAATAAGTATCATTTAAAGGTAAACACCTTTAATTGCCAGTTTAAGAAATCAACTGGAACCAGTACCTTAGCAGCTTTCTGCTTGTCTTTCACTGATTACAGTGCTCCTTCCACCCCACAGGGTACCAGGATCTTGATTTCTTGTTAATCACTCTTTTCATTATGATCTTACCACACATGCATCTGTCTCTAAACAATATATTATTTGGTTTTGGAGTCATAGCGTATGTTTTCTTTTGTGACTTAATTCTTTTAGTAATGCATGTTTTTTAGATTCACACATTGCTTTTATTCAGCTAGTGTGCCCTTGCATGGCTGTACCTGTTTTTAGCTGATGTCCATTCTGATTTGTCAGTTTCTGTGCTATCTGGTTATTAAATATTTTGAAAATCATCCCTGGATTCATTCATTTGATATATGTCCTCTCTAATATTCTGTTGTGTGAATTTACTGCAATTTATTTATTCTGATGTTGAATGTTTGAATGGTTTTCTTTTCTTTTTTTGGTATTGTTAAGCAATGCTACATGGAATATTCTTATAATACATCTCCTATTATACCTGCACAAGGGCATGCACTCTCTCTAGGGCATATACCAAGAGGTGGACTGCTCGGTCACTTGGTATACACATCTCCAAATTTACTCGGAAATGTCACTGCTCCCAAAATATTTGTATCGATTTACACTCCCACCAGCTTCCTCCTTGTTGCACATCCTTAATAACATTCAGTACTATCTGGCCTTATTTTCCCAATCCTGTGAATGTGACGTGATATTTCATTGTGGTTTTGTTTGCTTTTCCGTGATTACTAATGACGTTAAATGCCTTTTCATTTGAACAATTATGAACTATTTGTGTTTCTTCTTCGGTAAAAATGCTGGTTCATGTCTTTTGCTCATTTGTCTGTTGGATTATTTGTTTTTTTCTAACTGATTTATAGGAATTCCTTAAGTATATGGCTGTATGAATTGAATATATCTTCTCAGTTTATAGCTTGTCTTTGTGCTTTCTTGATGATTGTCTTTTGTTCAACAGCATTTCTTCATTTTAATGTAATTTCAGTCTTTTCCTTAAAGCTTTATGCTTTCTGCATCTTTAATCTTTCTCAATATGGAGATCATAAAAATGTCCTATGTTATCTTCCAAACAACATTCAGTCTTGCCTTCCATGTTTAAATCTTTTGTTATCTGAATTTTTTGTTTGTTTAAATGGTTTAGAATAGGGATCCAATTTCATTATTTTTTCAATATGGATAACCACTTGTCCTTGTGTCATGTATTAAATAGTCCCTTTCCCTGTGAACACGCAAACTCAGTCTGTCACACATGAAGGTTTCATGTGTGTATGATATGTTTCCAGGTCCTTTATTAGGTTCAGTTGGTCTGTTTATTTTGACAACCACACCGTGTAAATTGCAACTGCTTTACTAGAAGTTTGAAAATGTTAACATATAAATTTAAATCCCCACTCTATCTTGTTCTTCAAGAATATCTTGTGTTTTTTTAGAGCCTTTTGTGCTTTTGTATAAATTTTCTTTACTATTTTTATTTTGTAGTAAAATATGTAAAACTTATAATTTGCCATTTTTGCCATAGTTTAGTGCACGATTCAGTGGCATCGATTACATCACGATGTTCTACGATGTTACCACTATCTGGTTCCCAAACTCTGTTTCTCCAAATGGAAACTCTATACCCATTATGCAATAACTCTCTCTTAGTTCTTTCCTCAGTCACTGGTAACTTCTAATCTTTTTATGCATTTGTCTTTTTACAGATATTCTAAGTAATTGGAATCATACAATGTTTGTCTTTTTGAGTCTGGTTTATTTTACTTACCACAATGTTTTCAAGGTTCATCTATGTCATAGTGTCAATCAGAACCTCATTCCTTTTTATGGCTGAACAAGATGACATTGTGTGTAAATACCATATTTTGCTTATCCATCATCTGTGATGGGGTACTGGGGTTGTTACCATCTTTTGTGTATTGTGAATAATACTGCTGTGAAATTGGCACAAATATGTGAGCCCCTATTTCCAATACTTTTCAGTATGTAGGAGTTGCAATGCTGGGTCATATGGTTATTCTACATTTAGCTTTTAGACGAACTGTGTAATTGTTTTTCCACGGTGCTTCCTCGTTTGTATAAACTTTAGAGTCAGATTGGCAAATAAAGTTTCTGTTGGGATTTTTTGTCACTGTATTCAAGTCTTCAGATCTTTCGAGGGTGATAGACATGTTATGAAATTGAGTATTCTCCTCTAATTATATAGTATATCTATTTAGGAGGGTTTTTAAAAACGTCTTTTGATAAAATTTTACAGTGTCTTCATAGGAATCTTGTACATCTTTTGTTGTATTCTTAGTTTCTTTATATTTTTTAATTTCTATTGCTAATTTTTTACAAACTAAATTTCCTGATTGTTGCTGGTGTTCTGAAATACAGTTTTTGAATACTTTTGTTTCTTCCCTCCTACTTTTTATTTGTTTTCTTTTCTTTACTGCACTGGTGGATCCAAAGTACAATGTTAAATAGAAGCCTTTTTTTTTTGGTCTTGTTCCTAATCTTAGAAGGATAGTTTTTGACTATTAACCATTAAGCTTGATGTTTGCTTTGGTTTTTGTTTATTTGTTTGTAGATAACTTTTTTCAACTTGAGGAAGTTTTCTTCTATCTGATTTTCAGTGAATGGCTGTTGAACTTTGGAGAGTGATTTTTCTGCATCAGACTGAGACAATCATATTTTTTCTCCTTTAATCTCTTAATGGGATAATTTATACTATTATATAAATATTAACCAATGATGCATTTTCTAGGTTAAATGCAAGTTAGTATAATAGGTTATCTGTTTTATACATTACTGGATCCTGTTTGCTAATTCTTGGGAGGGGCATTTTTACATCTGTGTTTATAAATGGATTGGGTATTGTTCTTTCTCTTTATATTCTGAAGTGGGTTTTTGTAAGATTGAATTAATTGTTCTTTGAATGTTTGGAAGACCACATCTGTAAAGCCATCTGGACCTTTGTAGAGGAGGTTTTAAATCTCTGATTCAATCTTTTTTAAAGCTATGGATGTTAGGATTTTCATTTTTTCTGATGTCAAGTTTGGTAAGGTTCCCCTCACCCCACCTCCAATCTCTATCCATTTCCTTTAGGTTTAAAAATTTCATGGCATAAACTAAAGTTGTTCATAATACCCTCTATTTAATCTCTGTAGTAGCTATAGGTATGTCCCTTTTTTTCATCCCTATATTTATTTAGTAGGTCCTTCCTTCTTTCCTTTTTTGAATAATTTTGCCAGAGGTTTACCAGCCTTCTGAAACACCAGCTTTTGGTTTACTTAATCTTCTCTGTTGTATTTTTTTATTTCATTAATGTTTGCTTTTTATTGCCTCCTACTTTTTTAAATGTTTATTTATTCTGAGAGAGAGAGGCAGAGAGAGAGAGAGAGAGAGAGAGAGAGAGAGAGAGAGACAGAATCCAAGCAGGCTCCATGCTGTCAGCGCAGAGCTGATGCGAGGCTCTATCCCCCAAACACATGAGATCATGACCTGAGCTGAAATCAAGAGTTGGTTGCTCAGCTGATGGAACCACCCAGGCACCCCTTTCCTCCTACTTTCTATGGGTTTATTATGCTGTAATTTCTTGAACTTCTGAAGTTGGATGCTTAATTCATTTTTTTTTGAGACTTTTAAATTCTTTAAGTGTGTTAGACTATATATTTTCTTGTAAGTACCTCTTTAGCTCTCCTCCTCCTTTTGATAAGCAGTATGTTGTTATTTTACAGTCTTAATATTTTATACTTTTCACTATCATTTCTTATTGGCCCATAAGTTGTTGGGAAATATTTTAAATTTCTGTGCTATTTTTGTAATTAGGTTTCTGTTACTAATTTCTAACTTAATTGTGTCATACAGTGTAATCTATGTCTATCTATGTCTATCTGTTGCCAGTCATTTCAAATATGTTGAGACTTGCTTTAAGGACTAGCATATGACCAGTTTTCATAAATATACCATTAGGTCTTAAAAATATATATATATTCTAATTATCAGGTAAAGTGTTTTATTTATGTCTATTTTATCAATCTGCTGATTGTGTTGTTCAAAGCTCCTTTATCTTTTTTGATTATTTTATTTCCTGTTCCATCAGTTACTGTAACGGTCTTTTAAAACTCATACTCTGACTATAGATTTGTTAATTTCTCCCTGTGATCCTGTCAGTTTTTACTTTAATGTATTTTAGGCTGCCTCTTTATATGTATATGAACTTAGAATTATTATATCTTTCTGGATAATTGAACATTTTATTATTTTGTAGTGATCCTCTTTATCTGTAGTAATATTACTTTCCTTAAAATGTATTTTCTCAGTACATCTATACCAATTTTCTTTTGGTTAGTATTTGCATGGCATACCTTTTTCTACCTTCTCATGGAAACTTTGTATATATCTTTATATTTTAGATGTGTGTCTTACAACCTGAAAATAGCTGGATCTTGTTTTTGTCTAGTCTAACATTTTGTATATTTTATCTGAAGAGTTTAGCCTATTTTCACTTAATGTGATTCTGATATACTATTTCATCAAATGTGTTTATATGTTTTATTTTCCCCTCCTCTCTCTTTTCCTCCTGCTTCTTAACTTTTTCATTTTGAGGATTGTTTAAGGAGTTTTTCGTTCTCTTTCCTTTTTTTTTTTTTTTTTTGGTCTTTGCTTGTGTAGAAATTATATGATTTATTTCTAACCATGTGGGAACTACTCTCTTTCAACATGAATACTTCACAAAGTTCAAAGTTAATAGTTTTCCTTCTTCCCAGAGAGTTCAGTTACTTAAGAAGGTTTTAAGTCCAGTCACCCTTTTCCCTAGGTAGTCCTTTCCTGTTTCCCTCTCCTTAAGCATAAAAAAAAGTTTAGCCCATTTTTGTGGGTTTAAATTTACCCATACATTTACTAGTATCTCATCATACTATTTCTTATGACATTTCAGATCTTTAATTGCATATCATTTTTCTTTTGCTTGAAATAGCTGTTAGAATTTCTTTTCTTGGGGTGCTTAGGTGGCACAGTCAGTTGAGTATCTGACTGTTGGTTTCAGCTCAGGTCATGATCTCATGGTTTGTGAGTTCGAGCCCCTTATTGGGCTCTGCACTGATGGTGTGGAGCCTGCTTGGGATTCTCTCTCCTTGTCTCTGAGCCTTCTTGTGCTCTCCCTCTCTCTCTTGCAAAATAAATAAACTTAAGAAAAATTTTTTAAATTTCATTTATTTTTTTTAAGTAGGCTCCACACCTACTGTGGGGCTTGAACTCACTGCTCTGGGATTAAGACTCTGGTGCTCTGGGGGCGCCTGGGTGGCTCAGTCGGTTAAGCAGCCGACTTGGGCTCAGGTCATGATCTTGCGGTCTGTGAGTTCGAGCCCCGCGTCGGGCTCTGTGCTGACAGCTCAGAGCCTGGAGCCTGTTTCAGATTCTGTGTCTCCCTCTCTCTTACCCTCCCCTGTTCATGCTCTGTCTCTGTCTCAAAAATAAATAAACGTTAAAAAATTTTTTTTTTTTTTAAAAGAGTCTGGTGCTCTGGGCACCTGAGTGGCTCTGTCAGTTAAGCGTCAGACTTGGCTTAGGTCGTGATCTCATGGTTTATTAGTTCGAGCCCTGTATCTGGCTCTACAGAGCCTGCTTGGGATTCTTTCTCTCTTCCAATCTCTCTGCCCCTCCCCTATTCTCTCTCTCTCTCTCTCTCAAAATAAATAAATAAACTAAAAAAAAAAAAAGTTGGATGCTCTACTGACTGAGCCAACCAGGCGCCCCTAGAATTTCTTTAAATGAGGGTCAATTATTGGCCAGCTGTCTCAACTTATGTTTGTCTGAAAATTTCTTTATTTTACCTTGGTTCTTAAAATATATTTTCACTGGGTGTAGAATTCTAGGTTGACAGTTACTTTCATTAAGCATATTGGCTAATACTTAGTCTTGGTTGTTAATGGGAATTCAGTCATTAGTTGCCATTTTGTTTGAAGGTGATTTGTTTTTTATCTGGCTCTTGTTAAGAAAATATGTTTTTCTTTGATACTCTGCAGTTTTACTGTGATGTATCATGGTATGGATTTCTATTTATCCTGCTTGCAACTTGTTAGGACTTCCTAGATCTCAAGGATTGATGATGTTCAATGATTTTGTAAAATTCCCAGCCTTTGTCTCTTCAAATATTGACTCTTATTCTATTACATGCTAATGAAATTCTGGTTAGACTTAGTTCTTCTCTCTCTTTTTCCATGTCTGTTTTTAAAAAAATATATTCCATCTCTCTGGGTCATATTTCTGGATAAATCAGTTAACAAATTCTCTTTTTTAGGGTCATCTTCACAGAGCAGTTTTAGTGAAAAGATGGGCTCAGAAGCCAGATTAATCTGGATTGATGAGAGAATGTGAGGTGAAACAGGAGGGACATTCACTGTAGTTAACATGGAAGTTTTATTGTGGAGGGAGCCAAGAAATAGCAGATGGGGTTAAGGGAGAGTTTGTTTGTTTTTAAAGATGAGGGATATCAAGGCATGTTTGGACATCAATAGGAATGATCTGGTAGAGAAGGAAAACTTAATGATGTAGAAAAGAGGGGATAATTTAGGAATGAAATCTCTGAGAAAATGAGAGGGAACTAAGTCCAAATTTTTCACTTCTGTGATTCATTTGTGTTTTTGCACCACCCCATTTAAAGATTAGTGAAAGGGATATATTTTTAGGTTTACTTATTTTTTGAGAGAGAAAGAGTGTGAGCAAGGGAGGGGGAGAGAGAGGAGGAGAGAAAGATATTCCCAAACAGGTTCTGTACTGGCAGTGCAGGGCTCGACTCATGAACTGTGAGAACATGCCCTAAACCGGAATCAAGAATCGGACATTTAACTAATTGAGCCACCCAGGTGCCCTCAAAGAGATTTTTTTTTTCAATCAGGCTAAGGTGAGTCTGTAGTCAGTTTAACAAGTATTATTCACTTATCCATTCACTCCTCAATCAACAAACATTACATTTGCCTTTTATGTGCGAGGTACTGTGCTCCACTCTCAGAACAGAATTCTAACAAGATAAACATGACCCATACGCTCATGCTCATGAAGCTTATAGGTTAGTGGTAGTGGTGGGTGGGTGTGATACAAAGGACTTGGAAGTGAAGTACAGTACTGCAGGAGAGCAATTAACTGGGACCTTAATCCCGTAACCTTATTCTGGGAGATTAGAGAAGCAACATTTAAACTGATTTCCAAAGAATGAGCAGCTATCCAGGCAAATTCCGGAAGAGCATTCCAAGAAGAAAGATGAGCACAGATGAAGGCCCTGTTGAAGCAAGGAATTTGCAGAGATTTAGGAACTGAAAGAAGACTAGAGCATAGTGAGTAAAAGGAAAGATAACCTTTGGAGGGATAGCATGTGCCATATAATGCAGAATCATAGAAATTTTAGACAATCCTGCAAGCAATGGGAAAGCATTGAGGGACTTAAGGAGAATAGTGACAATCTATTTTCATACTGTTTCTGTTGTAAAGGTGTATACATGAGGCTACTGGACCCTGATGCCGTTAAATCTTAGGATCATACAGTTACCACACTCCTTACAATTATTTGTTTACTTATCTATCTAATAGGGCTTCCACAGCCAGACATGAGTGAAAGTTTCCTTGGAATTAATACAATGGTTTTCTTCTTTGTGCATGTGAGTGTGTGTGTGCGTGTGTGTGTGTGTGTGTGTGTCTGTGTGTGTGTGTGTGTGTGTGTGTCTGTGTGTGTGTGTGTGTGTGTGTGTGTGTGTGTGTGAGGTAGGGGGAGGAAGGGGAGAGAGAGAAAGGTGGTGGCAGGGGTCAGATACTTGGTAGTCAAGATACTTTTTTTTTTTTTAATTTAACAAGCCAATGAGAAAACTAACCAACTCTTTTTAGCATGTTAATAATTTACTCATCATACAGTCTTAGAAATTCTTAAACTGCTATCTTTTAAACTAGTTATTTTTGAATTATTTTACAGACTAATAAGTTATGGTGGATTTATGTAAGAATTTGTTTTAATCCCTACATTTTTACACTTAAAATAAGTAAGATTTCTCTATTCTTATTTCTCTTTTCATCACAAATGTCAGAATGTACTATTCTGTTGATGTTATCTGCTTCTTTAGAGATTATTTGGATTCTGAGTTGTCATTTTGACTAAATTTATCTTGCTCCTTAGATTCTATATTTAATGAACACCTAACACTATGCCTTGCACATAGTAGGCACTCAAAAAATATGCTCAGTAAATCAAAATATCTGTTAGAGTCGTCTTAATTATAGGTTATAAAAATTTACTTCCTTATTTCCTTCCTTTCATCCAAAATATATTGCCCTCTTTTGATATCCCTTTTCTTCCTGACTTTGTAGTCTTCAGTATTCTGCTCTGAATGTTACTATTTTGCCATTTTCCCTTACTCCAAATCCCTTTTTAAGGTTTAATTGCCCTGAGTCTTTTTCTTGAGACTCATATACTTGCTATTTTGTATTCTAAACCTTTCTTGTTTGCCCACTTTCTCTTAGAAAATGTCTTTTTTTTCTCCTTTTTTTTTGACCTATCTTAGTTTAAAGAAACCTTCTCGGAGCCTGTTTATGATTTTGTGTCTTGCAGCATTTTAATCACAGATTTCCCATCTTGAGGAACCATTTAATTGTTACTGTGTAATTGGTAAACATAATTTTATGTATTCTGTTTTTAGTCAATTGAAGACAATGAAGTATATTTGCCTAATGATGAAATTTGGACCTATGATATTGATAGTGGGTTGTGGTAAGTAATTTTAAATTGCAGAATGTCCAATCTTAAAATCTGATTTAAATATTTTCATAGACTACAGGGAATTTAAGACCAAACTTAGAACATACTGCAACGTTTAGCATGACCCTTTGCTTTTCTTTGAATGCTTTATTCTCTCTGGCTCTTTCTTTCCCCCACTCCCTTCCTCTCTCTGCTCGTTCTTCATTGTTTACCATTCCTCTCAAGGTTCAGGCAACCCCAGAAGACTTTGCTTTGTTGTACCAGTTAATTCCCAATTCTAGTGCCACCTGAAGATTTTGCGATTTTTTTCCCCAGTAGGTTGAAAAATCTTTACCATGGATTAGAGTTTTTACCGTATTGGCTACCATTGCATTTCAATTACAGTTGTCAATGGCAATTTTCACTGAAAGAGTACTCATGGAGTTCAAAGGGAATTTTAATTTGCCTTTCTAGAAAGTCATGGAATTCCATGTTATTCTTGCTGCAGGACCATGCACCTCATGGAAGGAGAACTCCCTACCTCCATGTCAGGAAGTTGTGGTGTTTGCATTAATGGAAAGCTGTACGTTTTTGGAGGATATGATGACAAAGGATACAGCAATCGAGTAATATTTTCTTTCAATTCAGGAGTGCAGCAAAATGTAATATTCAGTGTATCACTTAATCTCGCGTACAAATATTTAAAGGAGAAGATATATGTAGAAAATCTTAAGCTTACAAGGTTTTAAAAATAGAGTGAAAATGCAGCCATTGTGTTCGTCTCTTCCATGTCTTTCTGCTTCAGAGTTCGCTCCCTGCTTAGTTGGTGTCTATAGGGCAGAGCATGATGAGAAAAGATCCATTTCAGTATGTTTTATATGTCATTTTTGCTTCTAAAACACAGCTTTCTTTTTTTATTAACTTTACAATGAAAAATTTTACCTTGCAAAAAGAAAAAAAAAGTTATATTATTAAGTTTTGGATCACATATCCCTCAGACACAGACTTGATTTTTAAATGCCCTGTCTGCTAATGGTGTTCTTCTCTTTTAAAAGCTTTATTTTGTTAATTTGCGAACAAGAGATGGAACCTACGTTTGGGAAAAAATCACCAATTTTGAAGGACAACCACCCACACCACGTGATAAACTTTCTTGCTGGGTATATAAAGACAGGTAATACGGCAGAATCATCTCATTAAGTACACTTTAGCAAGGGTGGTGGCTGAAATAGAGAAAACTTGAAAGTCTGAATTTTTTCAAGATGTAATTATAAACTTGTTTTGACTCTGTTGGTAATGGCAGTTCTGCATCCTGGGTAAGAGCCATGTCATAAAAATAAGCATTGTGGATGCAACTATTTTTTGTAATAAATTTATTATTTAATTAAAATTTCTAAATAGTTAACACATTCACATGGTTCAAAACTCAAGACCATATTAAAAAGTCTACAGTGAAAGGTCTGGCTCCCACCCCTGTCCCTATCCACTCTGTTCCCCCCCCCCCCCCCTGCACAAATAGCTGCTTCAATTAATATCTTTTGTATTCTTACATCAGTGGTTCTCAACCTTGTCTGCAATTGTAATCACCTGGGGATTTTTTTTTTTTTTAATTTCCAAGCCCAGGTGATACTTTACACTAATTAAATGATCATCTCTAGGGTTATGATGTTTTGAAACTCCTCAGGTGATTCCAAGATGCAGACAGGTTTGGAAGCCACTGCCATCAGTGTTACTTTATGCAAATAGAAGCAAATACGTAGGAGTGTGTGCATGTATTCCTTTTTTCTCTCTCTTCCTTACACAAATAGCAGTGTATTCTGTACACTCTTGTGCACCCTGCTGCTTCCATTAGTTAGCAGTGTACCATGGAGATATTTCATCTTTCTGAATCCCTAGTTAGAAAGCTGATTTTCTTCCTCCCTCCCTTTTTTCTTCCTTCCTTCCTTTTTTTCTTTCGTAGCTGCATAGCATTCCCCTTTGAGGATATACCATGGTTTATATAACCTTTCCCCTGAAAATGAAATAACACTTAGATTATTTCTGTTCCTTTGCTGTTACAAACTATGCTTTAATTAATTTAAATGAAATTTATCCATTGGATAAAATTAGATTGCCTTTATAATTCTGACAAATGTTTAGTTTGCCAAAGCTGTTTTAACAAAGTACCATAAACTAAGGGGCTTAAACAACAGAAATGTGCTTTCTCATGTTTCTAGAAACTGGAAGTACGAGATCAAAGGGTCAGCACAATTGGTTCCTTCTCTAGGTTTTGAGAAAAAATTTATTCCATGCCTCTCCCCTAACTTATGGTGATTTGCTGGCAAACTTAAAAAAAATTTTTTTTTCATGTTTTATTTATTTTTGAGTGACAGAGATGGAGTGTGAGCAGGGGAGGGGCAGAGAAAGAAGGAGACACAGAATCCATGAAGCAGATTCCAGGCTCTGAGCTGTCAGCCCAGAGCTGATGCAAGCCTTGAAACTGTGAACCACAAGATCATGACCTGAGCTGAAGTTGGAGGCTTAACCAACTGAGCCACCCAGGCGCCCCATCTTTGATGTTCTTAGGCATGT
The DNA here is from genome assembly GCF_007474595.2 of Lynx canadensis. Taxonomy (NCBI): domain Eukaryota; kingdom Metazoa; phylum Chordata; class Mammalia; order Carnivora; family Felidae; genus Lynx; species Lynx canadensis. Next base: position 97,460,111 of record NC_044308.2, read on the forward strand.
AGAGACATCACTCTGATCTCTGCTTTCATGTTCACATAGGATTCTCTCTATCTATTCTTATCTGTCTCCAGATTTTCCCTTTTTATAGACGCCAGTCATGCTGGGTTAGGGCCTTCCCTAATGACCTCATTTTAACTTGATTGCCTCTGTAAAGAACCTATCTCCAAATAAGGTCATATTCTGAGATACAGGGGCAGGGGGCAGGCATTAGGACTTGAACATGAATTTTGGAAGAACACAATGAAACACATAGCAATAGATTTTGCCAATTTTTCCTCCATATAAGTGGGCCATTTTGCATTCTCAACAATGGAATGCTTATTTCTCCGTAGTCTTGCCAAGCGTTTGTTGGCAAACTCAGATTGTTTGTTTGCCATACTGATAGATGAGAAATGTCTCAGTCTTATTTTCATTTTTACTGAAACAATTTTTGTGAGTTTGAATGTATTTTCATATATTTAAGGGAAATTTTGATTTCTTTTTCTCTGAACTATTTGTGTCCTTTGCTAATTATTTTCTATTTGAGTTTTGCTTTTATAAACTCAGTTTCTAGGAGTTATTTATGTATTAAGGAAATTAGTGTTTGACTCTGATATGATATGGTATGAATATATTTTTTCCAATTTGTAATTTTCTTTTGAGTTTGCTTATTACTATGTGTTCTACATGCATTAAGCAGATTTTTAAAACTTACTTAGATAAATTCATCAATAATTTCTTTTTTTACCAATAATTTCTTTTATGGCTTGTTGATCTTGAATCTTGATTGCAAAGTTATACATTAATTCACCAATGTATTTTTCTCTAGTACTTTTGTCATTTTATTTTTTACATTTGAATTGTTGATTCATTTGGGGCTTATTCTGAGAATAGTATGAGATATGGATCCAGGTTTATCTTTTTCTGAATGGCTACCTGTCTGTAACTCAGTTATTTCAGATGCTACCTTTATCATGTATTTACCTAATTTTCATTGGTATTTGGATCTGAGTTTTCTATTCTGTTCCATTGATCTGTTAATGCATAAATACTTCACTAGTTTAGATATTGAAGCTCTACAGAGCATTCTTATAGGACTATTATAAATCATAAGTGTATACCTTAAGTAGTTATCACAAAATGACATACTTATGTAACCACCACTCAAGTAAAGAAAGAACATCATCAACACTGTAGAATCCTTCATTATGTCCACTCCTAATGAGTATGCTCAGCCCCCTTCCTAAAGGAAACCATTATCCTGACTTCTGGTATCCTAAATTAGTTATTGTTTTTTATATTTTATATATTTTTGTTTTTTATGTTGATATGGCATCCTATAGAATTTATACTTTAACCAAAATTATATTTTTGAGATTCATTCATGATGTTGTATGTACCTATGGTTTGTTTTCTTTCCTGCATGTTATTATATTAAATGAAATACTGCAATGTATTTATTCATTCTGTTGTTGATAGACATTTGGGTCATTTCTATTTTTTGACTCTTCAGAATAATATAGCTATGAGCATTCTTCTATGTATTTTGGTACATAAGCGTTAACATTTCTGTTGGGCATGTATCTCTTTATTCTCAATGGTATAATCTGATTTCAATATAGTCTAATTTATCATTTTTTCCCTCATGGTTAGTGCTTTTGTGTCCTAGACTTAATTGATCCTAACCTTACAAAGTATGTTTTTGGTCCTTTGAAGTTTTTCTTGTTCACATATACAAGGAACTGGTAACAGTGGTTGCCCCAGGCAGGGAAATTGAGTGACTGAGAGTAGGAGAAGGACTTACTTTTTACTACACCTCTTTAAAAAGTCATGATAAAATACATGTAACATAAAATTTGCCATTTTAACTATACGTAAGCATCCAGTGCAGTGGACAATTACATTCACAGGATTGTACAACCATCACCAGTACATCAAACCTTGGATTGCCAGTAATGTGTTCTGCAAGACAAGCAAACGTTTCTAATAATTTAAAAAAAAATTTTTTTAATGTTCATTGATTTTTGAGAGAGAGAGAGAGAGAGAGAGAGAGTACATTGGAGAGGGGCAGAGAGAGAGGGAGACACAGAATCTGAAGCAGGCTCCAGGCTCTGAGCTGCCAGCACAGAGCCCAATGCAGGGCTTGAATCACGAACTGCGAAATCATGACCTGAGCCAAAGTCGGACGCTTGACTGACTGAGCCACCCAGGTGCCCCTCTAATAAATTTTAACTTGATAAACAAGCAGTGTCTTGCAATACGAGTAGTACATGATGCCGATTGTCCCATAATCACAACTAAGCCAATGGTTCTTGAAATTTGCTTTGATATACAAGTGCTTTGGATTACAAGCATGTTTCTGGAATGAATTATGCTGTCAAACCAAGGTTTTCTGTATTTAGTTAAAAAATTTATCATCACTCCAAACAGAGACTCTGTAGACATTAAGCAATACCTCCTCGTTCCCTCTTCGCCCCAACTTCTGGTAACCTCTAATCTACTTTCTACCTGCATGAATTTGCCTGTTACAGATATTTCATGGAAGTAGAATCATTCAATGTTTGTTTTTTAGTGTCTGGCTTATTTCACTTAAAATGTTTTCAAAGTTCACTATGTTGTGTGTATCGGGGCTTCTTCCTTTTTAAGGCTGAATAACATTCCACTGTATGCCCTGTTACATATTTGTTTATCTGTTCATCTGTTGATGAACATTTGTTTCCACCTTTTGGTTATTGTGAATAATGCTGCTATGAACATTGGCTTACAAGTATTGTTTGAGTCCCTGTTTTCAATTCTAACAGAATTTTCAGGTCATATGGTAATTCTATGTTTAATTTTTTGAGGAAGCACCAAACTGTTTTTTACAGTGACTATGCCATTTTATATTCCCACTGGCATTGTACATGGGTTCTAACTTCTCCATATCCTTGCCAACACTTGCCATTTCTTCCTTTATTTCTTTTTTCTTTTTCTTCTTCTTTTTTAAAAATAATGGGCATGGGTACCTGGGTGTCTCAGTTGGTTAAGCATCTGTCTTCAGCTCAGGTCATGATATCACGGTTTGTGGGTTTCAGCCCCTCATCGGGCTCTTTGCTGACAGCTCAGAGCCTGGAGCCTGCTTTAGATTCTGTGTCTCCTTCTCTCGCTGCCCCTTCCCTGCTCATGTTCTGTCTGTCTGTCTCTCTCTCAAAAAATAAAATAAAAATTAAAAATAATAGGCATCATAGTGGGTGTGAAGTAGTGTTCATTGTGGTTTTAATTTGTATTTCCCCAGAGACTAGTGATGTTGACGATTTTTCATATGCCCGTTGGCCATTTGTAGATCTTCTTTGCAGAAATGTCTATTCAAGCCCTTTGCTCATTGTTAAAAATTGGGTTGTCTTTTTGTTGTTGAGTTATAGAAGTTCTTTACTTATTCTGGATATTAATCTCTTATTGGATATATGTAGTTTTCTTTTGTTGTAATGTTTTTGGCTGGCTTGCCTCATAGAATGAGTTAGGAAATGTTCTTTCCTCTTCATTTCTTTTTAAAAAGACTTTGAGAAGGTTGGTATTAATTATTCTATAAATGTTTGATATCATTTATCACTGAAGCCATCTGGTCCTGGGCTTTTCTTTGTTGGTGGGTTTTTTGATTACTGATTCAATCTCCTTATTATAGTTTTATTCAGTTTTTCTATTTCTTACAAGCCATTTCTGATAGTGTCTTTCCAGAAATTTTTCTATTTCATCTAAATTATCCAGTATGTTGGCATAGTTTTTTGTAGTATTCTCTTAAAATCCTTTTAATTTCTGTAATGTTGATAATAATATCCCCTCTGTCATTTCCAATTTTAGCGCTTGGAGTTTTCTCTTTTTTTCTTTGTCAACCTAGCTAAAGATTTGTCAATTGTGTTGATCTTTTCAGAGAACCAACTTTTAGTTTGTTGGTTTTTTTTCTATTTACTATTTTGCTTATACCCTTTAATTAAACTAAACCCTTCCTTCTGTTATCTTTGGGTTTAGTTTGCTCTTCTCTTTTTTGTTCCTTAATGTGTACAGTTCTGTTATTGATTTGAGATCTTTTAAATAAATTGTAGGCATTTACAGCTATAAAATTCCCTCTGAGTGCCATCTTCATTGTACACCATAAGTTTTGTTTTATTGCATTTTCTTTTTTGTTTGTTTTATTGTGTTTTCATTCATTTCAAGGTAATTTTTAATTTCCTTTGTGACTTTTTTCTCTACCCATTAGGTTGACAGGTTATTTGTTTGTTTGTTTGTCTTTTCCTTTCAGCACTTTAAAGATTTTATGACATTGCTTTTGGCCTCCATTTTTCTGGTGAGAAATTCACTCTCATTCGTGTTTTTGTTCCCCGGTATATGTCTTTTTTACTCTGGCTTTTCTTTATTTGTTCTTTATTTTTGCTCTTCATTGATTTGATTAAAATGTTCCTACATGGGGGAGCATGGATAACTCAGCTGGCTAAGCTTCCAACTCTTGATTTCGGCTCAGGTCATGATCTCCTAGCCCCATGTTGTTGTTGGCACTGAGTGTGGGGCCTCCTTGGAATTCTTTCTCTCTCCCTCTCTCTGCCCCTCCCCCACTCATACTTGTGCACATGCTCTCTCTCTCTCTCAATAAATAAATAAACTTTTTTTTTTTTTTTAACAAATATTCCTGCTTGTAGTTTCCTTTGTATTTATCCAGATTGGAGTGTGCTGAGCTTGGGTTGGTGGGTTTATATCTTTCATCAGTTTTAGAAACCTCTTAGTAATTTTCAAATATTTCTTCTACACATTTATTTGTCTCTCCATCTTCAAGGGCTCCTGTTTAGTGCACATTAGGCCATTTGATATTGTTCCACAGAGCTTGGGCTCTCTGGGTTCCCCCCCCCTTTTCTTCTCTTTGTTTTAATTTGAATACTTTTTATTAACCTCTTGACCTATCTTCAAGTTCACTGGTATTTTCCATTGCTATGTCCAGTCTCCTGTGAAGCCTGTTTATTCAGGTCTTTATTTCTTACATTTTCCCCCATTTTCAGCATTTCCACTTAGTGGTTATTTTTCATCATTCTGTGTCTCTGCTGGAATTGTTCTGTTCTTCCTGCATTTTGTCCACATTTTACAAACTAGGTCTGTTATCATCTTTATCATAGTTTATCATAGTTATTGTAAATACCATGCTGACCACCTTGTGGTCAGCTTATATTGGCTCTCTGCTCTCTTGATCATAGGTTATTTATTTATTTATTTATTTTACCTTTTCATGTATCTTGTATTTTTTTTTTACCACGTGCTAGACATTCTGTGTGAAAGAATGGTAAAGATTGGAAAAAATGATATTTGTCTTCAGAAAAGGACATGTCCTTTATGTTTTTCTCAAGCTGCTAGAGTGGGAGTTCAGTCAGTCTCATTTGTAGTTGATTTGTGTTTGAGGCTGTTATAACTTTAGTTTGATTCCATTGTACAACTGGCTTCAGATGTTTTGAGGCAAGATCAGGACTTTCCTTTGCTAGGACCCCATGTTTGAGCATCGCAGATTTTCCAAAGATGTTCTGCTGTGCTTCACAGAGTTCCAAGCCTCAGAACCGTGGAAGGTCTCTCCCTGTTTTGTAGCCTCATTGGTAGGTCTTTGGATTACTAGGGAGTTCTCTTTGCTCTCCAGTCCCCCCTTTCGCTTTCCATACCTTAGGAGATCATTTTCAGCCTTGTATGTCCTCCTCTGGGCTTTTGAGAGCAGGCATCCTGTGTGCTGTAATGGCTTGGTATGCTTCTGAGGTATTTCCGTCAGCTCTTCTGTCCTGATCTCAAATGTTAGAAGACTCAGTTTAGTAGATTATTGCCTATTGGTGACCAACCATGAGCTCTCTGAAGACTATGTGAAAGACTTGTCGAGTGGATTCAATCTCCCACTGTGCTGATTTTCTTAAGATTCTAATTTGCCATGCCAGCCTACATGCAGCTATTACAATTTTGGGTGTCTTTTACAAAGCCTATCTGTCCCGGATTCTTCCTCCTCTTGCTATTGCACCAGGAATGAAAGCAGCTGTGCGCATGTCTCTTCTCTCCTATTGAGAACTCATCACTTTCTGGCATTAGTTCATTTAGGATTCTTCCCTTCTCTCCTTGATTTTTTTTAAACTGGTTTTGTAGTTTATTTGGCTTGTTTAGATTACTAGGGGGAGAGAGAGATGAGCTCCTTTGCAAACAGACTGGAAATAGAACATCTGAAATGTGTTCTCTTGTACTTGTTTTTCAGATTAATATATTTTGGTGGCTATGGGTGTAGGAGACACAGTGAACTCCAGGACTGTTTTGATGTTCATGATGCATCTTGGGTAAGACAGTAACCACTGTTTACATTTTCCTCAAATTTAGTATCCCCTTAAAGTCTCTAGACACAATGAGCCCAATCTTTCTCAGTTTAAATTGCCATAATTGACACTGTGGAAAAAAAATGTGTTTTCTTTCTTTTGGATTTAGATTCAGTTGGAGGAAGTTCTCTCACCTACTGGTATTAGCCTTCATGGCTACTGGCAGAGTAATTTCTTACATTCATCACTCACACCTGCTTCTGTTAGACAAGTGGTGACTTTAGCACAACTTGGAAAAACTTTGTTCATAGATAACCAGAATGGCTGTTGCCGATACACACCTCCTTTTAGGTATGTCCACCAGAACTATTCATAGCTCAGACTGGCCTCTGTAATGCAGTAAGTTGATAGTGACTTTACCTTTCCTACGTCTTACTGGTTAGAGAATAATCTATTACTAATGAAATAAGACATGACATAAAAATGAAACCTTTTAAGAGATAACTTAAAATTTTTTTTAATGTTTATTTATTTTTGAGAGAGAGACAGAGACAGAGAGAGACAGAGGGGTAGGGGCAGAGAGAGAGAGGGAAATAGAATCTGAAGCAGGTCCAGGCTCCGATCTGCCAGCACAGAGCCCAATGCGGGGCTCGCACTCTTGAACCGAGAGATCATGACCTGAGCTGAAATGGGACTCTCAACCAACTAAGCCACTCAGGCGCCCCTAAAAGATAACTGTAAAAACCATTGATCCCAGGGGTGCCTGGCTGGCTCAGTCGGTGAAGCATGTGACTCTTAATCTTGGGTTTGAAAGTTCAAGCCCCATGTTGGGTATACAGATTACTTAAAAATAAAATCTTAAGCTAAACCAAACCAAACAAACACAACATTGATCCCAGCACCAAGATACATAGTAACTCTTTGGTTTTACCTTCTACTAGCATATAGTATTTTTGTACATTATAATATAAATATATATGTACACTTCATGTATATGTTTTTGTATATGGGTATTTAAAAAGTTCTCTGTGTATTTCCATGGTTTTTGAGTTTTAAAATAAAATATGTGTAAAGCTTTGCTACTTATAGTATTACTGATAATTTTCAGAACTATACATCCCCATTACTTCTATCTAATTTTTTTACTCATTTTTTTTTTCTCCTCTAGTACAGGTTAGGCTAAGGATCATGTCCTGAAGTTTCTGGTGTACCAGTAGATTTTTTTCTCTTAGATTTTAAATTAAGTAAATCATTTAGTTTGTTTAATTTGTTTCACAAGTCCTGCCAAAAATGAATGATGTATTTCTGGCACAGAACATAAAACCAACACAGTGGTAAGCTAGAGTAGTAACAGAGGATTTCAACAATCCAGAGATGCTAAATATAGTATAACTGCTAAATGGGTACCTCGCTGACAGTTTTGTTTCCTAGAAGACAAAGAAGAGAGTGAGCACAAGTTTGACCTATGCGAACAAACTGCTTGGTTAAATAGAAGTGGTTGGAACTCTTTGGAAACAAGAACCATGGTCCCCTAAAGTTCCTAATTGCAAAGATTAGGAATTCTGAGCATGTACTCTAGGAAAACAGATTGCAAAATATAAATGTCATTCTGTTCTTTGCAAGTTTAAAAGAGACAATCCTTGAGAGGATTGGCAGGTTATCAATGAGTAAAGTTATGATTCACTGGAAGCAATGCTATGAGAGGACAAGTTGCCAGGTGGTGGCTGTTACTGGCCCGGAGGCGACACTTTGTGAGCCACTGCTGTACGCGTTAGCTTTATGACTATGCTAACACTTAACTCTATGTTTGTAATGGTGCCTATTATTTCACTGGTAAATATGCAATTAAATTTATAACATTAATCTAAAAATTATAAAAGCTTTTAAATATTTAAAAAACTTCTGTTTTAGGAAGAACAGATATTCTGGGGGTGGCATAATGATGTTCAGATATTTGATACAAAGACACGGAGTTGGTTCCAACCAGAAATTAAAGTAAGTATTGTAAAAAGTTACCTTTCTTTATATTGATATATCCATTGATAGTTTAAAAGGATACAGTTTTGCTAAGTTATTTGGATTTTAGCAATTGAGTTTATATTTATATATTAAGGGGGTCCCCGAGTACTGTCACTAGTAGTTTTTTTTTAATCACCTATTTTTCTCCAGGTTAGCTAAGGTTTTCTAGAAAAATCTTCTAAAGAGGGTTCCATCATCATTCTTTAGCCACAAGTGTGATGTCCTTATTTAATAATGGCACTTTTAAAATGTCCTTTTATAATGAAGTCCACAATTTTAAAAAGCCCATATTTCATAAACTCTTGAAATCTACATGCGGTTATAGCATGACAAAAAATACATTATTAATACTCTTTCAAGTGCTGGTGAACAAACACAAATTCAAGTTGGTTTAAGATATAACGAATTTTCACATGGGGAGAAGTCTGTTTTGGAGTGGCTCACACAGTGGAAGAGCTGCAAGGGCTTGAGCCTCAGGAACTTGCCCAAGTTACTCAACAGCAACAATGTTTTCCATCTCTGTTAGTTTCTCTCTGCTTCTCTTTATATGCTAGCTCCATTCTGTCTACTGCAGACAAGCCAGCTCTTTTAGGAGGGAATATGGTCCTGGCTATCCAAACAGTCTTTTCTACTGGTGCTGTATTCTTTCAATGTCTACAAATAAGTCTTAGAAAAGGACTCTGGTTGTATTTGGGCATGTTCCCACTCTCTACATTGGTCCCTGTTGCCAAGGGGATAATTGGTTTAGGCCCAAGTCTCAGGCCTACCTTAAGGGAGCAGGATTTTGTGGCTGACGAACTCACCAGAACTGTGCAGAATGGAATGCTGAACAGGCAAAACCAAAATTGTCCACTAATATGCATATATGACATACATACATTTGAATTTTAAGATTTATGTCTTTTGTTAATGAAATAAAAGCATTTTATCTCTGTTCACATAATTATATTGGAACAAGCAAGTGCAGAGAAAATTGTTGAGAATGGATCTACTGAAACTCATCCTAGATCTTTTTCAGGCATCTGTACCCTCTATTTAGAGAAAAATCAGGGATCTATAGCTATTGAAGGCGAATTTCTAGAACATGCTCCTGTAGGGGCACCTGGCTGGCCCAGTTGATGGAGCATGCAACTCTTGGTCTCAGGATCATGAGATCAAGTTCCATGCTGGGCTGGAGCCTACTTAAAAAAACAAAAAAAAGGATGTGCTCCTGGGGATGAGGGAGCTGAGGTACTTATATTTGAACTTCAAGTCTTTCTCTGGCTCCTTCTTTCCCTTCTTACCTCAGTTCATAGCCCTCCCTTCCTGCTATAGTAGTCTTACATGCACATGTCCCTAATTTAGTTCATAATTACCAATATTTTCACTGTAATTTCTCTGATGATTTCTTCAAATAAGTTTTTATATTATTTATATTTTATCTGAAAGTTTTTCTGACATGGTTGTAGCTGGAATCCACTCTCTTCATTTTTTAGGGACACTCTTAAATTACTTTATTATTTCCAAATATCAACATCAAAAGACAAGGCAGCATGGTAGAGTGTACCAATTATTGGTGTAAAAGTTGAAAAAAATTGGAATTGCATTCTAATTCTGTCATAAAAGAGCTATGTCCTTCAGATAAGCCATGTAATGTGTGATCTGTAAAATAGAAGGGTTGAAGGTGTTTTTCCTACATGGGATTTTTATCCCTTAAGAACAGTATGTTAGTAATTGGGATCTTTGAGTTATTTTCAGTATTTCAAGCAACTTAATAAGCATTGTGCATTATTTATGCAGTTACAGATTAATGCAGATGCCATTTCTTTGTTTTTGTTTAGAATTATGTGAACTCATTCAGAAGTTTTAGGTGGTTATGAGATGTATTTGATAAAAATTCAATATTTGTTGCATAATAGATATGTTTATAGTAGAATAATTTTTCCAAAATTTCAGATCAGGGGTGGGGTAATAATAAAAACTATGTTTTGCTGGAATGACTGGGGACCACATTTCAGAAGGTTCTCTCTCATTTAAGTGTTAAATTGGTAATATCTAAATAATTTCTTACTGTATTGGTTTCGGGACAGTGATTCAAGTAAGCCTGAAAAGTCGAGGAAATTCTGATATTGAATGTAGAGTTTAAACTTCCTGTGCCCACATTCAGTAGCCAATGTGCTGAAAATGTTGAAAAGGTTCTTTTAGAACTTGGAATGAAATGCATAAACAAAGACTCCTACCATGAACACGTGGAAATTATGCAGAAAAATTTCCCTTAGAATCTCATTAATTCATCTACCCATTATACTCTGTCTTTACCCACGAATACAAAACTTCTCCACAGAAAAGATCTGCTGTATTTGTTCAAAGTAAAGTATGGAAAAGTGTTATTAGTTAATGGGAAGAGTTTTAACAAGCTACAAAGGACTGTTTGGCTTAAAGCAAGAGTGAAAGTTTTACTGTGGAATTTGAGATATCAAGAGTTTTAGGGGGGCAGATTTAATTTTTCAGGGTCTCTGAGATTATCACACTGTGCACTGCTTGCTCACAATATTACCTCAGGGGTGGGGGAGGCAGGGAAAGGGAAGTGAGGAAAGAATAGTTTAAATTTGATTTTTAAATATTTATAATTCAAGGTGAAATTTACATGAAATTTTATTTTGCCAAATAGTGTCAGGCATTTAAGAAAAACACTTTATTCATTTTTTTTTATTTTATTTTTTATTTTTTAAAATATACATCCAAATTAGTTAGCATATAGTGCAACAATGATTTCAGGAGTAGATTCCTTGGTGCCCCTTACACATTTAGCCCATCCCCCCTCCCAAAACCCCTCCAGCAACCCTCAGTTTGTTCTCCATATTTATGAGTCTCTTCTGTTTTGTCCCCCTCCATGTTTTTATATTATTTTTGTTTCCCTTCCCTTATGTTCATCTGTTTTGTATCTTAAAGTCCTCAGATGAGTGAAGTCATATGATTTTTGTCTTTCTCTGACTGACTAATTTCACTTAGCATAATACCCTCTAGTTCCATCTACGTAGTTGCAAATGGCAAGATTTCATTCTTTTTGATTGCCGAGTAGTACTCCATTATATATACATACATACGTACATACCACATCTTTATCCATTCATCCATCGATGGACATTTGGGCTCTTTCCATACTTTGGACTTTTGTGAATTATTGAATTATAGTGCTGCTATAAACAGGGGGGTGCATGTGTCCCTTCAAAACAGCACATCTGTATCCCTTGGATAAATGCCTAGTAGTGCAATCGCTGGGTCGTAGGGTAGTTCTATTTTTAGTTTTTTCAGAAACTTCCATACTGTTTTCCAGAGTGGCTGCACCAGCTTGCACTGCCACCAACAATGCAAAAGAGATCCTCTTTCTCTGCATCCTCGCCAACATCTATTGTTGCCTGAGTTGTTCATTTTAGCCATTCTGACAGATATGACGTGGTATCTCATTGTGGTTTTGATTTGTATTTCCCTGATGATGAGTGATGTTGAGCATTTTTTCATGTGTCGGTTGGCCATCTGGATGTCTTCTTTGGAGAAGTGTCTATTCATGTCTTTTGCCCATTTCTTCACTGGATTATTTGTCTTTTGGGTGTTGAGTTTGGTAAGTTCTTTACAGATTTTGATACTAACCCTTAGCTGGTATGTCATTTGCAAATATCTTATCCCATTCCATCAGTTGCCTTTTAGTTTTGCTGATTGTTTCCTTCTCTGTGCAGAAGGTTTTTATCTTGATGAGGTCCTAATAGTTCATTTTTGCTTTTGTTTCTCTTGCCTCTGGAGACATGTTGAGTAAGAAGTTGCTGAGGCCAAGATCAAAGAGGTTTTTGCCTGCTTTCTCCTCGAGGATTTTGGTGGCTTCCTGTCTTGCAGTTAGGTCTTTCATCCATTTTGAGTTTATTTTGTGTATGGTGTAAGAAAGTGGTCCAGGTTCATTCTTCTGCATGTTGCTGTCCAGTTTTCCCAGCACCACTTGCTGAAGAGACTGTCTTTGTTCCACTGGGTATTCTTTCCTGCTTTGTCAATGATTAGTTGGCCATACATTTGTAGGTCCATTTCTGGGTTCTCTATTCTGTTCCATCATTTTATTCATTTTTTAATGTTTGAGAGAGAGAGAGAGAGCGCGCAGGGGAGGGTCAGAGAGAGAGAGAGCGGAGACACAGAATCTGAAGCAGGCTCCAGGCTCTGAGCTGGCAGCACAGAGCTCAATATGGGGCTCTAACTCACAAACCATGAGATCCTAACCTGAACTGGAGTCAAATCTCAACCGAGGGAGCCACCCAGGTACCCCTAAGAAAAACACTTTAAAAAGTAAAGGGAAACAAAAATAATATAAAAACAGGGAGGGGGACAAAACAGAAGAGACTCATAAATATGGAGAACAAACTGAGGGTTACTGGAGGGGTTCTGGGAGGGGGGATGGGCTAAATGGGTAAGGGGCATTAAGGAATCTACTCCTGAAATCATTGTTTCACTATATGCTAACTAATTTGGATGTATATTTTAAAAAATAAAAAATAAAAGAGAAAGTAAAGATCAGGGTGAGTAAATTTCATTCTTGAAGAGCAGTATTTATCTATAATCATTACTATTTACAATTAACTTTTTTTTAATGTTTATTTATTTTGAGAGAGAGAGAGAGAGCAATTAGTAGGGAAGGGTCAGAGAGAGAGGGAGAGAGAGAGAGAGAGAGAGAGAGAGAGAATACCAAGCAGATGTTATGCTGTCAACACAGAGCCATACGTGGGGTTTGTTATCACCAATCGTGAGATCATGACTTGAGCTGAAACCAAAAGTCAGGTGCTTAACCAACTAAGTCACCCAGGCGTCCCTACAATGAACTTTTGCATCAGGGTGTTTATCGAATTATAGGGGTAATGGTGACTAGGTAGTCAGGTATTTCTCATACTGAGCATGAGTGTGACTTCCTTAGAGATGTTTCAAGTTTTGCACTCTGTTTCCTCCTCTCTGCCTGCAGGGTGGAGTCCCACCGCAGCCGCGAGCCGCGCACACGTGTGCAGTTCTTGGAAATAAGGGCTATATCTTTGGCGGACGTGTTTTGGTTAGTGTTTTTCATGAAAATGATATTTTTATGTGTGCTTCTGCTCACAAAGATTATTGTCTGATTTGGGGGAACAACTGAACATTTAAAGTATCTAGGTAAATAAAATACCATTCAATAATAAATTTTATTTATCTTCCATCCCCTAAACAGACTATACATGAGTAATCACACATGATTTATAAATCATATTTTAATGAGGAGAATCCTTCACTTCTGTGCATAACCATAAAAGCTTAATGTCTTAACATTTAAATCCTATTAGTTTAAGGCCTTTTCTTCCTTTCTCCCTTGACACATTAATTGGGTAGCTCTATAGTAATTTGATTAATGCTTAGCATTGTTTCTTCATATGTAAACTTCTGATGCTAATAAGTAAAAATAAGTAAAAATAAGTAAGATGGAGATAGTCTATCTTTAACCTGAAGTAATTTTAAAACCAAAATTTGAGTCCATGAAAAATGTGAAACAGGGACTAATTTAACACACTTTTATTTTAGCAAACTAGGATGAATGATTTGCACTGTCTGAACTTAGATACCTGGACTTGGTCTGGAAGGTACGTTTGAAATTTAAGTATGTTTTAATCAAAAGGCATTTGTGTGTGTGTGTGTGTGTTTGGGATCATAATCCAAATTTGAGTTTCTAAAACTGAATTAGTATCTTTTTCCTTCAGATTATATGTCTAAGCAAGGAATATACAGATTTAAATGCAGAGTTTGTTCTTAACCAAATTATATAAAACATGAGAATACCAGAGTTTGAAACTTGATTATGTAAAAGTACTGGTTTTATTCTAAGTATTCTTGAGAACTGGCCAGTAGAGGAAACGAAGGAACAGTTTGTTGGTGTCATCACAAGTAAACAGATAATGAAGTATGTAAAAGATTCTTTTTTGTGGTTCAAAATATACATTTAACAATAGAATAAATATATTTAGGTATCACTTCAGCTGTTCATGTAGTGATATGGAATCAGAGCCATATATTATTCCAAAATAGAAATACCATTAAAAATGAAACTCCAAAAGTGCCAGGAAAAAAATATAGCAGATTGTCTTTAAAATCTTGGCATGGAGCAATCCCTATCAAAAGAACACCAACATTTTTCACAGAGCTAGAGCAAACAATCCTAAAATTTGTATGGAAGCACAAAGACCCCAAATAGCCAAAGCAATCCTGAAAAAGAAAACCAAAGCTGGAGGCATCACAATTCTGGATTCAAGCTGTTTTATAAAGCTGTAATCATCAAGACAGTATGGTACAGACACAAAAACAGACACCCAGATCAATGGAACAGAATAGAAAACCCAGAAGTGGACCCACAAACGTATGGCCAACTATTCTTTAAAGCAGTAAGGAATATCCAATGGAAAAAAGACAGTGTCTTCAGCAAATGGTGGTGGGACAGCGACCTGCAGAAGAATGAACCTGGACCACTTTCTTACACCATACACAAAAATAAACTCAAAATGGATGGAAGACCTAAACATAAGACAGGAAGCCATCAAAATCCTCGAGGAGAAAGCAGGCAAAAACCTCTTTGACCTTGGCCTCAGCAACTTCTTACTTGACCTGTCTCCAGAGATAAGGGAAACAAAAGCAAACATGAACTATTAGGACCTCATCAAGATAAAAACCTTCTGCACAGAGAAGGAAACAATCAGCAAAACTAAAAGGCAACTGATGGAATGGGATAAGATATTTGCAAATGACATATCAGCTAAAGGGTTAGTATCCAAAATCTATAAAGAACTTTTCAAACTCAACACCCAAAAGACAAATAATCCAGTGAAGAAATGGGCAAAAGACATGAATAGACACTTCTCCAAAGAAGACATCCAGATGGCTAACAGACATATGAAAAAATGCTCAACATCACTCATCATCAGAGAAACACACATCAAAACCACAATGAGATACCACGTCATATCTGTCAGAATGGCTAAAATGAACAACTCAGGCAACAACAGATGTTGGCAAGAATGCGGAGAAAGAGGATTTCTTTTGCACTGCTGGTGGGAATGCAAACAGGTGCAGCCACCCTGGAAAATAGTGTGGAGGTTTCTCAAAAAACTAAAAATAGAACTACCCTATGACCCAGAAATTGCACTACTAGGTATTTGTCCAAAGGATACAGGAGTGCTGTTTCAAAGGGGTACATGCATCCCAATGTTTATAGCAGTGCTATCGATAATAGCCAAAGTATGGAAAGAACCCAAATGTCCATCGACAGATGAATGGATAAAGAAGATGTGGTACACATATACAATGGAGTATTACTTGGCAATCAAAAAGAATGAAATCTTGCCATGTGCAACAACGTGTATGGAACTAGAGTGTATTATGCTAAGGGAAATAAGTCAGAGAAAGACAAATATCATATGGCTTCACTCATATGTGGAATTTAAGATACAAAACAGATGAACATAAGGAAAGGGAAGCAAAAATAATATAAAAACTGGGAAGGAGACACACCATAAGATACTCTTAAATACAGAGAAGAAACTGAGGTTTGCTGAAGGAGGGGTGTTGGGTGGGGTGATGGCCTACATGGGCAATGGGTATTAAGCAGGGCACTTGTTGCTATGAGCCCTGGGTGTTATATGTAAGTGATAAATCACTAAATTCTGTTCTTGAAATCATTATTACCCTATATGTTAACTAGTTCAGATGTAAATTAAAATAATAATAATAATTTAAAAATCTTGGCATGGAGAAAGTTTTCCTAAAAATGGTTATAAACCCAAAATTATTAAATAAAAAGACTGACTTATAAGATCACTTAAGAATTCAATTTTTCAGGGCGCCTGGGTGGCTCAGTTGGTTAAGCGGCCGACTTCGGCTCAGGTCATGATCTTGTGGTCTGTGAGTTCGAGCCCCGCGTCGGGCTCTGTGCTGACAGCTCAGAGCCTGGAGCCTGTTTCAGATTCTGTGTCTCCCTCTCTCTGCCCCTCCCCCGTTCATGCTCTGTCTCTCTCTGTCTCAAATATAAATAAACGTTTAAAAAAAAATTAAACAAAACAAAAAAAAACTACTTATAAGAATTCAATTTTTCTGGGGGCCCCTGGGTGGCTCAGTTGGTTAAGGATCTGACTGTAGGTTTCAGCTTAGGTCATAATCTCACAGGTTTGTGAGTTTGAGCTCCGCGTAGGGCTCTGCACTGGCAGCTCAAGCCTGCTTGGGATTTTCACTCTCCCTCTTTCTGCTCTCTCTCTCTATCAAAATAAATAAATGAATGTTTTTAAAAATATTCTGTATGTAGTTTTCTGTATAGAAAACTATACCAAAGCTAAAAGAAAAATTAAACAAAAAACAAACTGGAAGTCATATTGCAGTGTTTTTAACAGGGCCTAAATCCACAAGAACTCAGAAAATCAGTAACAAAAGGACAAATAATCCAGCAGAAAAATGGACAGAGAACATAAATGAACAACTCACAGAAGAAATGGGCAAAAATTATTTTAAAGAGACGTTCAACTTCAGAGACAATCAAAGAAATGGAGCTAAAAATAATTACAAATGCCCAATGTGTGATGAAGTTGTAACAACATAATTAGTGAGAGCATAAATTGGTACAGTTTTTCTGGAAGGTAGTTTGGCAATATATTTAAAATGTAAAATGGAATTTCTGCTTTGATTCAGAGTTTCCCCAAAGACAGTAAGTGTGTGTGTGTTACAGCATTATTATAAAAGCAAAAACTAGTGGTCAACCTTCATGTTCACATTTGGGGATTATTTAAATCATGGTACATTTGGCCAGTGGGCCATCATGCTTCCTTTACCAAAGAAAGTTACACTTCATAGAAATATTCTACAACATATTAGTTGAATGAAAAAAAAGTTGCAGAATAGAATGCATGATCCTATTTATGTATTTTTAATAAACATGTTTATATGTGTATTAAAGCCTAGAAAGATTATACCAAATTATTATTATTTCTTATTGCTAGAGGACAGGATTATAAGAGAACTCTCCTTTTTAAAAATACTTTTGGAGCACCTGGGTGCCTCAGTTGGTTGAGCGTTCGACTTCGGCTCAGGTCATGATCTCACAGTTCGTGGCTCGAGCCCCGCATTGGGCTCTGTGCTGACACCTCAGAGCCTGAAGCCTGCTTTGGATTCTGTGTCTCCCTCTCTCTCTACCTCTCTCCCACTCACCTCTGTCTCTCTCTCAAAAGTAAACATAGAAAAAAATAATAATAAAAATAAAAGTATTTTTGTTGGGATGCCTGGGTGGTCAGTCAGTTAGCGTCTGACTTCAGCTCAGGTCATGATCTCACAGTTCATGAGTTTGAGCCCCATGTCAGGCTCTGTGCTGATAGCTTAGAGCCTGGATCCTATTTCAGATTCTGTGTCTTCCTCTCTCTCTGCCCCTCCCCTGCCCACCTCTGTCTTTCTCTTTCTCAAAAATAAACATTAAAAAATTTTTTTTAAATATATACATATTTTTTTAAATTTAATATTTATTTATTATTGAGAGACAGAGAGAGACAGAGCACGAGCATGGGAGGGGCAGAGGAAGAGGGAGACACAGACTCCAAAGCAAGCTCCAGGCTCTGAGCTGTCAGCACAGAGCCCAATGGGGGGCTCGAACTCACAAACCACGAGATCATGACCTGAGCTGAAGTCAGTCACTTAACCGACTGAGCAACCCAGGTGCCCCTAAAAAAAAAAATGTGGTTGTTGAATGTTTTGTAACCAAAACGATTCTTATAATCAATACAAAAAATAAAAATATTTCCATTTTAGAAAAAAATATCTTCCACAAATGGCGCGTATTATTCTGGAACATTCCAGAATGCTGAAGAATGATGCCTTCTCACCTCCTGCATTATGAGTTAAACTTTTGTACTTATGTTTGTAATTTTCCAAGAATAGGACAGTATTTTTAAAAAATCTTCAGAGGTTTGTCCTGGATCTGGAATGGCTCGCATGCTTTTATTCTGAAGCTAGAATAGCTAGCATTTTAAGGCAAAGAAACTTTGGGAAATCGTACAGCAAGTAAACCAGAGTAAAAGGAACAACAACAAAATCCCATAATATCCTCAAGGAAATCAGCTGAAAATATAAAACTAAACATGGGCCAACAGTAAAAAGTTACAGACATGGGGCGCCTGGGTGGCGCAGTCGGTTAAGCGTCCGACTTCAGCCAGGTCACGATCTCGCGGTCCGTGAGTTCGAGCTCCGCGTCGGGCTCTGGGCTGATGGCTCAGAGCCTGGAGCCTGCTTCCAATTCTGTGTCTCCCTCTCTCTCTGACCCTCCCCCGTTCATGCTCTGTCTCTCTCTGTCCCAAAAAACGTTGAAAAAAAAAAAAAAGTTACAGACATGAAAATGGTTATGTTGAAAAACTGGGGAAGTTATATTGATTAAACAAGAATGATGTTGAGTATGCATTGTGAATTAACTAGGACTTTTTAATTTTCAGTATGTGTTCTGTAACCAGGTGGAATAGACACTAAGTGGAAAGATTATTTAAATTCATCTAAGAATTTAAGAATATTTTTAAAATCTTAATGCAGGTGGAGTTCATAAAATCAGCTGTTTTTAAAAGTAGTGAAGGCAGTTTTTTCCCCTTTAATCTGAGATGATCAAAAACCTTTTTTTTTTCTTCCATTTGTTTTTATTTATTTTTTTTTATATATGAAATTTATTGACAAATTGGTTTCCATACAACACCCAGTGCTCATCCCAAAAGGTGCCCTCCTCAATACCCATCACCCACCCTCCCCTCCCTCCCACCCCCCATCAACCCTCAGTTTGTTCTCAGTTTTTAACATTCTCTTATGCTTTGGCTCTCTCCCACTCTAACCTCTTTTTTTTTTTTTTTTCCTTCCCCTCCCCCATGGGTTCCTGTTAAGTTTCTCAGGATCCACATAAGAGTGAAACCATATGGTATCTGTCTTTCTCTGTATGGCTTATTTCACTTGATCAAAAACCTTTTTATTTTGACTTTTTATTTGCCTAACCTAGATTTTTCTATTTTTTTTCCCTTGCCACAGGATTCCTGTTAATGGAGAAACCCCCAAACATCGGTCATGGCATACTTTAACACCAATAGCTGATGATAAACTTTTTCTATTTGGTGGACTAAGTGCAGACAATATCCCATTAAGTAAGTCAACTAAAGTGTAGCCTACAATTATTATCTCATTCTTTTTTCTTAATTGTATTTGATATTTAAGGTGTCTCTTTTTCAGATTTTCTGGTTTACCTTTATCCCCAACTGTATGATTGCATTAAGAATTAGAAAAACCTTTCTTTTGTATCTTTGGCTCTCCATGTTCTCCTGTTTCCTAGATATATAGAAAAGAAAGGGTAGTTGAACCTAGATGAATTAAAGCCCCTTTCAACTATAATATTCTGTGATTCTGTGCCTTCCTGATTTTTGATCCCAGTACAGTGTAGGCTGGAATGGGGATTAGAACAGTCTTCCCCAGAAGGCTCTGGAAATATAAGGTGGGAAGGCAGTTGCTTCTCTTTCTGTTCCAGAACTGTAAAGAAAGTGCTTAGCCAGAATTTTTAAACTCCTGTCACTGCTGATCCCAATAGCTATGGTTTTGTAATGCAGGTTTTTTTTTTTTTTCTCAGCAGTAAAACTGTGGCATCAGGAAAGACAAATGAATAAGTATCCACTTCCTAGTTTGACATAGTTGATGTTTCATGTTTTCTTAACCCAGAAGTTTTCCGTGGCTAGAGGTGTTTTCATAAGAAACCTTATATACCATTAAACTCATTTATATAATTCCATATGGGATCTGGAAACACGTATTTATTTTTCAACAAAAATGCCTCAAGCATCAGCTTTGCATCCAGCAGTCTGCTGGACAACAGACAAACTCCAGAGGCTGGTTAGAGAAACAGGGATTTCTAGCAGGGGATGTTAGTTATTGCAGATTATTATGCTTCTCCAATCTGAAGGTTCGTAATTAAAAGAGATTTGGAATCTAATAACTAACATCTATTTTTTCATTAGGGGTTGTTTAATAGAACATCTTTTTGAGCTCTATTGTTTCTAATTCCTATTTGCTGATTTTGGTCATTGACCTGTGGGAAATTCTATGTCCTAACTCTTAGTCCAGTCAGTTTCCTCCTGTATAGATTTAGTGTAACATACTGGTATTACATGATACTTAGAAGTTATTTTAATCTTGTTGACTATGATAATGGCATTGTGATTATGCATGTGATAATGCCGTTGTCATTCTGGAAAAATATGTCTCCTTTTAAAAGCCATGTTTAGTGAAGTATATATGGGGAAAATGACAGGAGATCTAGGATTTGGTTTAGAATAACTGAGCCACAAAAGTAACAAAAAAGAGAGAAATGGAGAACATGTAGCAAAATCTTGATAGTTCTTGAACCTGAGATATGTGAGGGGTCATTATCATGTTCACTCTACCTCTCTATATCTTTGAAAATTTTTGTGAGAAAATATGCATACACACAAAAGATAGTTGCATAAATATAGCATGATAAATTTGGGGGGAAATGTACAAAGACCTAATCTTAATTTCTTAACTGTCATAATATTGCAGGTGATGGTTGGATTTATAATGTCATAACAAATTGTTGGAAACAACTTACACACTTACCTAAAACAAGACCCAGGTAAATATAGAACTTAAAGAATAGTAAAATAGTTAAGAATTAATCAAGTATTAAATATAGCACTGATTTTATAGTGTTTGCCTTTAAAATTGTAAATCATCAAGAAAGATATCTTTCAAATAAGCTTGATGTTACCCAAATAATTTAATAATCATTTCAAATTATATCTGATTGTTAAAAATGGTCTATTCTGTTTTCATCCATATTTGCATATTTGAAAATGTTACTCTTTTAGGTAACTGTATAATCTTGCCTCATAAATATGAAAAGCCTAAGAAATTGGAGGTATCATATAATGTTAATATTTTTAATAAGTAGACAAGAATGGATTTGGCTTTAGTAGTTATTTGGTTTTGGAAGAGGTTTATTGCAATTTAATGAGAAAATAAGTTTCATGTTAATAAAATAGATGGCAGATATTTATTTTTATTAACTGATATATTCACTTATATGAATTTTTAAAAAAGAAACATGTTAGTTATTTGTGACATATTATAGAGAAAAAAATGTAGAAACAGCATATTATTATCAGACTACAGTTGATCCTTGAACAACACAAGTTTGAACTGCATGGGTCCACTTATTATATGGATTTTTAAAATAAATAAAATACTATAAATATATTTTCCATATGATTTTCTTTTTTTCCCATATGATTTTCTCTCTTTTTTTTTTTTTCTAAGAGAGAGAGAGAGGGAGAGGGAGAGGGAGAGGTGCGTGGGGAGGGATAGAAGTTGAGAGAGAGAATCTCAATCAGGCTCCATGCTCAGCAGGGAGCCTGACGCTGGGCTCAGTCACACGACTGTGAGATCATGACCTGAGCTGAAATCAAGAGTCAGATGCTAAGCTGACTGAGCCACCCAGGTGCCCCATCCCGTATGATTTTCTTAATTACATTTTCTTTTTTGTAATTTGAGTGTACTCGACACATGATGTTACATTAGTTTCAGTGTACAACATAGTGATTTGTTAAGTGTATACATTGTGTTACGCTCACCACAAGAATAGCTACCGTCTGTCACCATACAATGCTACTACAGTGCCATTGACTATATTCCCTATGCTGTACCTCTTATTCCCATGAGTTATTCATCTATTACTGGAAGCCTATATCTCCCACTTCCCTTCACCCATTTTTTTTTTTTAATTTTTTTTTCAACGTTTATTTTATTTTTGGGACAGAGAGAGACAGAGCATGAACGGGGGAGGGGCAGAGAGATTGGGAGACACAGAATCGGAAACAGGCTCCAGGCTCTGAGCCATCAGCCCAGAGCCCGACGCGGGGCTCGAACTCACGGACCGCGAGATCGTGACCTGGCTGAAGTCTGACGCTTAACCGACTGCGCCACCCAGGCGCCCCTCCCTTCACCCATTTTTGAAAAATACTTATTTATTTATTTTGAGAGAGAGAGAGAGAGAGTGGGGAAGGGGCAGAGAGAGAGGAAGAGAGAATCCTAAGCAGGCTCCATGCTGTCAGCACAGAGCCTGATGCAGGGCTTGATTCCACAAACCCATGAGATCCCGACCTGAGCTGAAATCAAAAGTCAGAGGCTGAACCAACTGAGCCATCCAGGCACCCCATCCCTTCACCCATTTTGCCCATCCCTCCATTCCCTTTTCCTCTGTCAGTCATCACTTGGTTCTCTGTATTCATAGGTCTGATTTTGGTTTTTATTAGTTTGTTTATTCATTTGTTTTGTTTTGTTAAGTAACATTTTCTTTAGCTTACTTATTGTGAAAATACAGTGTATAAACCATATAACATACAAAATATGTATTAATTGACTATGTTATTTGTAAGGCTTCTGGTCAACAGTAGGCTATTAGTGGTTAAGTTTTCAGGATCCAAAAGTTACATGCAGATTTTCAGCTCTGTGGGGTATCAGTGCCCCAAACCTCGTGTTGTTCAAGGGTAAACTGTACAGAGAAAACAACATTAGTATTGTAATTCTTTTTTTTTTCCTAATTTAAGTGAGTAGTATAATAAAGATATATTCATAGGAAATTGATAGAACATTTATAATCATTATAGTTAGTAATAGATTTTACTGTTTTCATGCCATGTATTTAAGGATTTTTTTTGCTACAGATTATGTATACTAGTGTGAAGTCAACTTAATGACATGCATTTCAGAAGTTTAATAAGTGACAATGAAGTAACTTACTTGAGAAAAAAGCCTGAAAAAAATTGTATATATTTCAATGTGTACATCTATATTAATATGCACAAAAAATTTAGAGTTTATCATAATTACATAAGTGATTCTTATATTTTCATGTGTAGAAATTCATTGCAATGTATTGTTTTAGCAATTTGGATCTTTTGAAATGTATTTTTTAACTTAAAGAGTTTTATATTAAGATATGGGAGCCCAGAGTTCTAGTCCTTGCTCAGCTACTACCTAGCTTTTTGGCTTTGGGAAAGTTACTTAAAGAAACTGAGCATTAATTTCTTCATCCCATGAAATGAGGAAGCTGGACTAGAGATGTTCTTAGTTCTCTTACAGTTGTTTGATTGCATTAATATTGGGCCAAAGTGGTATTAAGAATATGTTTAATTTTTAAATTGCTCCTATTTTATAATTCTATCCTTAATAAGTAATTAGAGCAACACAACTATTATCAATAATATATTAGTTAGAACTGAGCTATGTAAAGACATTTCTTTGAATTCAGCTGATGTGTCATGTAAATAATATGCTTTATTAGAATGTTTAGGTGATAAGTTTAGAACAGCTGTGAGAGGACATAAACTATCAGTCTGTAGACAAAACATCAGGTTGCAAGCTAGATGTCACCAAAATCAAGGCAGGAAAGGCTTTCCAGTGTTCTTCGATGATGAAGTCCAGGCCAGAGTTTCCCTAAGGCAGATAAGACAGAGGCAGATCTATCTTCAGGTATGAGGTGAGGAGGATACAGTTTAGTGTAAGGAGAACATATATATGTGGATGTATACTAATTTTTATGAGTGAGAGTTTACTTAACATCTGAATACGTTTTGTGCAAACTGTTCCAAGTTATACTTTAAAATGTGAATGGCCCAATTCTCCTCTTGTAATTCTATGCAGGATTTCTCAACCTCGGCACCATTGACATTTTGGACCAAGTTATTCTTTGTCATTAGTCCTTTGCAGTGTAAGATGTCTAGCAGCATTTTTGGCCTTTACCCACTAGATGCCAATAGTATTCCCCCACCCACCCACCCACCTGGAGTTGTGACAGTCAAAAACATTGCAGATATTATCAAATGCCCTGTGGGGGCAAAAATCACCCTTGGTTGAGAACCACTGTTCCACAGTGTACCACCCTCTCCTCCAGGTCTCACTGTGGTTAGAGCAACGCTTGAGTGAAAGGCCAAGTACAAAGCCGTATCTAATTGCCTGTGTCAGTGGCTGTCAACAAGGACCCCTTTTTTTTTTAAAAATTTTTTTTTTCAACGTTTATTTATTTTTGGGACAGAGAGAGACAGAGCATGAACGGGGGAGGGGCAGAGAGAGAGGGAGACACAGAATCGGAAACAGGCTCCAGGCTCTGAGCCATCAGCCCAGAGCCCGACGCGGGGCTCGAACTCACGGACCGCGAGATCGTGACCTGGCTGAAGTCGGACGCTTAACCGACTGCGCCACCCAGGCGCCCCAAGGACCCCTTTTTAAATGTGTCTGTGAAAGAAGTCCAATAAAGTATTGGCTTATAGAGCCTTAGGTATTTACTGTTGGGTCCCATGACTGTTGCCGAGGTTATACATGGCCTTCTCTCCTGGAAATTAAGCATTCCTTATATTCCATTTCCTTTATCCAGTCCCCATCCCCGACCCCACAATATAACCTGGGTGTTGATGAAGATTTATGTCAATTTATGTTCTAACATATAAGTTGGAGAATTGGGCAGAGTGTTTCCTAAATAAAATCTCTTATGGCTCAGTTCTATCCTGGGTCCCGAGTGCAACTGTCCTTGAATGTGTGAGTGATTGTGTGAGGAAAGTATTTGATTTAACAAATTGTGCATAACCCTACTGTTTGCACTTGCTAAAGTTAAGTGAAAAGTATTAATGTACTAAAAATAAGTTATGTGGTAATAAGGGGTAATATGTAATTGTTTGGGATGTCTTTTGCTGCAGCAATTTGGTCTATTAAGAAAAGTCATCAAAATTCTCTAAGAGTCAAAGCGATGACTTTGTAAATTTCTTGATTTAGCTTCTAAAATTGAGAAATTTATGTGTACTTTTTTTCCTGAGAGAGCTCCCAGAAATCTTGAATTTTACAAAACTTAAGATTATTCTTTGTAAATACTGTGAAATTGGAGATGACTATGAGCTATCAGACCATTTCAAAAAGAACATTAGATGCTCTACTCTTATGAAATAACTTGTTTATTTAATAATTGAATATGTAATGCTGGTTTTTGTATTTGCTTTTGTTAATCAAGAGTTTTGGAGCACCTTCTGTGTGCAGAACACAGTGTTTAGGTATTTTTAAAGAGAAGCATAAAATTAGATTACCCAGGTTCCAGCGGTGTGCTGGTAAAGGGTTAACAGCTGCTCTCCAGGAAAAGTAAAACCAAAAAGCCCAGCTTTGTAGCATTTTCTGGTTTCCATCATGGCCAGTTTCAAGCTACCAGCACGATGGCACTGAACATGGATTGGAAGAGGGATAGGCACAGTTGGTTTCAACTAGCTGCTAAGCCACTTCCAGCACACCACTGCCAAGATTTGACCTAAGGACCTCATGTGTGGACCTTTAGAAGACCCACACATCAAAGAATTAAAGGAGTGTATAGGGCAGTTTATCTTCAAATATAAGTCAGAAGATTATAAAATGTGTACATAAATGTTGGAAGGTGCTGACCAGAGAAGGTAACAGCCAGTTAGTTTGGGGATTTGGAACACTTCCTGGGGATATTGAGCCTGTGTTTAAGGCACTGCAAGAACGATTTATCATCCTAAGCATAAGAAATGGGGTGAGCAAAAGCCTAGAGATAGATAAACTTTTCTCTTAGGGGATGAAAATAAATGAACTTGGATGAAGTAGAGGGTTCACTGCAGGGGGGGAGGGGCCAATAATTAAAACTTGTGGGAAAAAAATAGCTATTGGTTATGAATATTAGGCTAAGAAAAATGGCACAGATGCTTCCTGATCAGGACATGTCCATGGTTAAAAACATTTGAAAAATGTTATTAATCAGCTAAATGTAGCTGAGAGAGATTAGAGACAGAAAAATGAAGAACATGTTATGGTATTTTGTACTCAGAGCGATAAGTAGTATGACAGTCTAAATGTGAAGGGAATGCCAAGTTGGGTTTGTCAGATGATGGGAACAGAGAACAGGAAAGAAAAGTAAAAAATGATGAAAACAGTAACATGGCAGAGAGTCCTAAGAAAATTAGGGAAAGTGTCCATTTAGCAACAGGATGGTCAGTTCCTTTCTAACTAATTTATTTCAGTAAGAATATCTATGAGATAAAGAGGCTAGAAAAAGGTTGGGGGGGGGTATAACAGAAAAGAATTATTGGGTGGGGGGTCATTTTAATTGACATGATTTAATGAGGATCTAATCTTTTAGTGATTCTCGAGGAATCTTCAAAATCTAACCTCTTTTAGGATATGCCAAAGTTCAAGTTCAGTCATGCCCATTTTGAAATAGATTAAATGTGAAAGTGTGCAATTTAAAATTGATTTATATGTAACATATGGTTTCGTTCTTCATAGTATTTTACTCTCCTTATAATTTTCAACTATAGGTTATGGCATACAGCCTGTTTGGGGAAAGAAAATGAAATAATGGTATTTGGTGGGAGCAAAGATGATTTACTTTCCTTGGATACAGTAAGAAAATTTCCTATCTAAATATTTCCTCTGAGTAGTTTTGTTATTTAAACTAAATGGCTATTTAACAAGATTGTTGATGTTCCCACATTGCAAAATATGGAAGAACATGAAATGTTACTCTGTGGTATGACTAATCTTCAGAATGAGTGGCTTTTGTGTAGCATTTAAGGATATTTTGAGTCTACAAATCAAAATAGGTCTATTAACCTCATTAGCCAAGTTATTTTTTATTTTTATTTTTTTATTTTAAAAAAATTTTTAATGTTTATTTATTTTTGAGAGAGAGAGGAAGACAGAGTACAAGCAGGGGAGAGGCAGAGAGAAAGACAGAATCTGAAGCAGGCTCCAGGCTCTGAGCTGTCAGCACAGAGCCCGACACGTATTTTTTTAATTAAAAAAATTTTTTTAATGTTAATTTATTTTTGAAGGAGGGAGAGACAGTGTGTGAATGGGGGAGGGTCAGAGAAAGAGAGAGAGAGAGAGGGAGACACAGAATCTGAAGCAGGGTCCAGGCTCTGAGCTGTCAGCACAGAGCCTGATGCAGGGCTCGAACCCATGAACTGTGAGATAGTGACCTGAGCCGAAGTTGGACGCTTAACAGACTGAGCCACCCATGCACCCCTTTGTTTTTTAAAAAAAATTTTTAATGTTAATTTATTTCTGAAGGAGAGAGAGAATCTCATTGGTCAAATTATTAAGAAGACCTTTTAAAGGATGACTCTTCCCTTTCTCTTTGAGTCTCACCATAGTATGGATGTTTATAATTTTATCGAATTAAAAGATTTGTAAGGTATAGTTGATATTTTATAAGAATGGATATAATGTATACGTAAACTAAGTAGAGTAATAAGTACCCATGAAATTTACTACCTCCCTCGGTAACTAGAACATCAATGCTAGCTTCTCCCGTCAAGAGGAAACTAGTTTGAAATTTTTAAGTGTATTTTCTCTCTACTTTATGTGTCTTTTGCCACTGCTTCACTCATTTTAATTTTAAGATTAAAGCATTGTCATTTTAAAATCTGATAAAACTAAGGCCAAAGAAATAAATGAATAGCATTTGGAGAGTGTTGTTCTTTCACTCCTAGCACCTCGGGAAGTTCAGAGCGAGGTGGCCATGCTCATACTGTGCTGTGTTGGGACGGGAGTTGGGCATTGGTTGCTCTGGTTTATATAGGACATTTGGGAATCGAGGGACTTGGAGCCATCAGGAAGAGTGTGCTCCGGCCAGAATCAGCCAAGTTGGTGCCAGCTCTCTGGTGGATATCTCTTCAGACTAGTTCTCTCTGGAGCTGCACCTGCCCAGTGGCAAACCCTGAAATGAGCTGGTTTCTCTCCAGGGGGGTTGGCTGAGTTTGCAGTTTTGGGGCCTCCAGTTTGAACGTTATGTATATTGGAAGTTTTAGAACTTTTTGGCTAAGAATTCAGTGCTTCAACAAAAGATCAAAACCACGACTTGGCATTTAATTAAAAAATAAACTTTGTGGTTTGTCTTCTTTTTCTTGGCACTAGAAATCGGTAGGATACAGAGTTTATCATTAAAACAGGAATTCTGATTAAAATCATCATAAATTATGGAATTCTAAAGACTTATTTGAAAGGATTAGGGACATTTTCTGCCGACTCTTCCACATTACTTTCAGATGAAAGAATCATTATTCAAAAAATCTTCTGGATCTGAGATTTCCAGACGGGACCCTTTGCGAAAGAGAGACAAGAGAAAGAGATCTTAAAATAAGAGTAATTTGGAAGAGAAAAGTTCTGCTTAAAAAACAAAACTTGAAAACCACTACTTTTCTCATTTTGAACTCACTGTTCTAAGAGAAAAACATGTTTCTGAGTTTTAAATTTGCAGTTGTATAGGTTGTGGTTAGGTAGAAATTTGGTCACTGAAAAAAGGTAGCAATGTACCCTAAGTTTGTGTGGATAGCAGGTGTTTATATGTATATGTATGGTGTGTGTGTGTGTGTGTGTGTGTGTGTGTGAGTAAATAGCTAGAGGGAGATTTTTTTGCTGCTTTACGTAATCTCTGTTACATTTACAAAAAGAAAATATTTAATTATTAATGCAATTTTATTATTTTGAACACCTTTATAATTCTTTTTTTTATGTTGATTAGGGCCACTGTAATGATTTATTGATTTTTCAAACACAGCCCTATTCACTACTCAGGTAAGTATTTTAATTATATATACATATTTATAACGCTATTAATATAGGATAATTTCTTTCGTCTTCCTTTTTGGGAAGCATTATAATTTTTCAGGTAGATTAGGATTTGAACTTAATAAAATATTTACATCTTCCGAAAAGTATAGTCAAATTTGTAACAGTGAACCATACACCAATGTGATTTTTAAAAATTAAAATATGCAGTATAATCATTTTTATTTTGTGCATAAAATTGCATTTAGTTCATATAGAAGTATTAAACACGCTGTATTTCCTTGATTTAAGTCTGAAGTTTTTCATATTTTAACTCTTAGCAAATCAGTGTGTCCAATAATAGACACACATACATATATATGCATTTACTTAAGTAGAATTTCTTTTTTAACACCAAATCTGTTATTAAGTTGATGGTCTGACGTGGTGTCTTAATTCACACACGCTTGCTTGCTTATTTATTTATTTATTTAAATTTATTTTGAGAAAGAAAGAGAGTATGTGAGCTGTGGGAGGGGCAGAGAGAGAGGGAGAGAGAGAGAGAGAATCCACACTCAGAGCAGAGCCTGACTCGAGGTTTGAACCCGTGAACTGTGGTATCATGACCTGAGCCAAAATCAAGTGTTGAATCCTTAACTGACTGAGCCACCCAGGCACCCCTCAAATATTCTTGCTTTAAATTTTTTTTTTAATGTTTGTATTTATTTTTGAGACAGAGAGAGACAGAACATGAGCAGGGTTGGGGCAGACACAGAATCCAAAGCAGGCTCCAGGCTCTGAGCTGTCAGCACAGAGCCTGACGCGGGGCTTGAACTCACAGACTGTGAGATCATGACCTGAGCTGAAGTCGGATGCTTAACCGACTGAGCCACCCAGGCGCCCCTATTCTTGCTTTAAAAGGAGTACATACGAGGGATAGTTGGAAGATTGGGGAAGAAGCCCCTGTCTCTGTCTGAGAGTCAGGAGGAAGGTTCTGAGCGAAGTAGAAGTGGCCCAGTGAACAAGTGTGGTGTTTTATGCAGGAGGAATAACACGGGTGAAGGCACATGAGAGAGACATATGTGTTGTATGTCAAGGAGTAGGCTGTAACTTCCAGACGTTCTACAACTTGGACCACTTCAAAACCATTGGACCAGCTCAAACTGGACCATCCTAATATCTTTCATAACTGCTCCTTCTCTTATTTCAGTGGTTCCTTCTGTTACTGCACATTAGAATCTCATAG